>NC_026154.1:2583981-2631287 GCF_000512975.1 Sesamum indicum
AATTCAACTGACCATAGTTTTTTGGGAAAAAATAGTCACTTGTATGTATGTTGTTATCATTATTATTATAATGCACTATTTGATCAACGATTTGAAGTTCGAATTTTAGATATAATCGGACTAACGACATCTTATTCAACTTGAAGTTTTAGACAAATCTAGTTGACAGATCTAGAGATATTGTATCAGAAAACTATTACTTATTCTTACTGACGAGAATTGCGATGGACTGTTTGAAACCCGTTAAATTGGAATCTTCCCTCCCAATTAGAGTATTTCCCATGGATTTCAAGTGATTTTCTTATGGCTATTTAAATTTCAGTTCCTACCATTTTGGGAAAATTATTTATTTAGTCCTTCAAGTTTGCCTAATATTAATTTTTGTAAATTTACAATTTTAATCCTTTGACCCGATTTCGGACAATTTTACCGGTACACAGCTTCTCGAGAGCAATTTTAGTCCATATCCATTCATTTTACATCTCGTATCTAATGCTCGCCCAAAATGATATAAGTGTTTTTAGGTTTATTGAAAAAATATTTGTTTATGTTTTATAGCATTAAGATGGACTATTAGTCTTTATCATCAAAAGGGCAAAAGAGTCATAAATTAGGCTGAAAGATCAAATCTAAGCAAGATTGATAGATAAAAGACTAAATCTGATATTGCCAAAAATAAAGGACTAAAATGAATTCAGTCCAAAGTTATAGGACGAAAATTTTCTTTTTTCCTCCATTTTTTAATTCTAACACCGAGTTTAATTTTTCCAACGACATTAATCCATCAAAAAAAATAGTCCCAAAACTTTCTGAATTGATGACCAGGGACAACCATTAGAATCTATCGGAGCTTCCGATAGATTTTACGATACATTTCCGACAGTCTAGTGTGTCAAGATCAATCCATTGGAAAAACTATAAAAAATTTGGATGCATAAAATTTTGCGACATATTTTGCGACAATTTTTGTTGGAAAATATTTCGCGAAAACTAAGCTAGTCGAAGTAGTACAGTGAAGAAATTTAGATGGGGGCAATTTTCATTCACAGATCTCTCTCTCTCTTTTATTTTTAATTTCTAACAAACTTTCATTCAGACCACTTTTTTTAAGTTACAAGATTTAATTTCCAATTACATTTCAACAAGATTAAAATTCTCTTTTCGTCGGGAAAAAGGCATGTGCTAGGTACATGACCTTTAATAGGGGCTTTTCGGCCGGATGGAACCAATATTGCCAAGTTTCTAAAATTATTAGATTAAATTGCGAAAATCAATTCATGTAGTATCAAAATTTTCAATCCCTTATGTTATAGGACGGAAATTGCAATTTTTTACTGAAAATTCCTATTTTTTGTACATCTCATAGAGAAAAAAAACATTATAACTCCTATATATAATTGAAAAATTAGAATCTAAAAAATATATTTTTCAAACTTTTCAAACCAACATGCCCTCCTACTGCTTTGGCGAGGGAAGAGTTGAAGAAGTAGAGAATAAAAATATTATCTTTTACTAGAATTTCACCTCTTTTTACTCCCTTAACAGAATAAAGTCCACAATTCAATAACATTAAAGACAAAAAAAATATAATTTCCAAAAACTTCAAATCAACATGCCCCCAGCAATATAGGGCGTGCGAAGGGTAGTGTTTAACAAATGGACTAAAAAATAAAAAAAAATATTGCAATTTTCATCTTGTTACTTATAGGATGGTAATTTTGGTCTATTGGCCGGAAAATGCACGTGTCAAGCACATGACTTAAAATTGGGGCATTCTGGCCAAATGAGATCGTAATTGTCAAATTTTTAGAGTTACATAATAAAATTATGAAAATCAATTCGTGCAGGATCAAAATTACCGCCCATAAGTTGCAAGATAAAAATTGCAATTTTTCCGCTCCTGGACGAATAATAAGCAATCCAAAAATAATATTTTTTATTAAAATGATCAAGTAACAAAGTACAACTCTAACTTAATGAGGCATGAAAACCCAAAATACATGGCTCAAAAGAACAAAATATCACACTAGTGCAATTGTATCTTAAAAAAATAAGCCGATGGTGCCTCTGGTTATGAAGTTCAGATTTACGCATCAGGATTGGCTTGAAGGTAACCCTCAATGGCCTTGAACATCTGCATTGCCTTCTCCTTTCCTTCCTTGATTTTCTCTTCATTGATCTCGACGTCGCCCTTGGTGTGGTAAATGCTCCTGTTCTTGCAGATGCATCCTCCATCTTCTGTCGGCACAATCTTCACATGATATGTGATGGATTCAAGAACTCCCGCCAGAGCATCACCCTCAACAATGGTGTAACTGTGGGTCAAATTCTCCGTGTCAATAGCGTCAACACGGTGCTTTGCGCTCTTATACTGGCTGCCCTCACCAAAGTGGATGATCTTGATGGTTCCAACACCGCCATCTCCTTCCAAGATTTCGACGTTCTTAATAGCCTGAGGCATGATCTTAGGAATAAGGGTGTCTGCATCGAGAACAACGGCCTTGAACATCTTGGTGGCTGGGATTGAGGAAGGAATCTCAATATCATAAGTGATGGCACCCATGGCTGTGAATTTCAAGCTGCAAATGATAAGGAAGAAGGAATGAAAAGGTAATTTGTTGAATGCCTTGACTGAGTGATGGGAAATGTAAGGAGTAGAATTGCTATATATAGTGTAGAATAGAAGATTCTCTTGCAGATTGTATATTCCTACTTGCATGTAATATGTCTGGATATTCAATGTCTGTAGCCCCATATGGTTGAACCAAATTCAATTATTTTTGTGCATTAATTTATGAATTCATTTTATAACAATAATGTGGATCCATATTTCCCTGTCTGAAAAGAAAGTCAGGGAAAACAGTGAGCACCTCATTGTGGACTCATATGTTGTCATTCAGAGGTTGTGGGTTTCTTTCTTCCTATTTTTATTTGGGCGATTTGCAAAGCATGTTTTCTTTCATAATGATCAGGGAATTAGGCAACCTTCAAGTTGAAGTCTTTCTGTAGGGTCATCTTTGAAAACTAGTTGAACTAGTGAAGATGAGAATATGGAGGCATAGTTTTCATTGACCGATCACTCTCTAGTTTTGGAGTTAATCGTAATTTTAAACCCATATCATAAGGGATTTTACAAAATTATACTTACGTTTTCCAAATAGGAAACTTTAGTTACGTAAATTGAAGATCGTGCAAAAATGTCCCGCAGTTAATTTCTTTACGAAAATGCTACACGTTGTGCCTGTGTTCATCAAGCTGATAATAGTTTTTTGGAGGAATTACCAATGGAATTTTCATGTAATATTTCTCATAAACTTAGCCATTTTTTTCCTATAGGTAAAATATAATTTACCCTCTATGATTTATAAAATATTAAAAAAAAAAAACCCCTACATCAAGAAGCCTCTTTATATTTTCCAAAATAGGGCAAACTTTGCCCCTTCGATGCAAAAGTGTATAATATCGTGTCGAATTTTTTTAATTTTACCCCAATTTAACAACCATTAAATTTAAATATTTTATAAATGAATAGTTTAGATTTAATATAAAGGAGGGACGGGGTCGACGGGGGACGGCAGTGAGTGCGGGCGGTTTGGGGCTTTGGGATTGCGGCGGGCGGGGCTGGGGGAGGTTTGCCGGAGACAGGAGCTGTTGTATTTAAATGTACATATAATATATTAAATCTAACCTCTTGATTTTAATAAAGTAAAATCTAGATCATTGATTTTTTTTTTTAAATATGGACCTTTGGTTCAAAATTAAATTTTAATCTAAACTTTTTTTTTTATTTAAAATCAATAGTGATTTAGGAATCGTTGATTTGTATCCTGCAAAATCTCAACCATAGATATATAACAAGTAAAATCGAACAATTTATAAATTAAGGTATAAATTTAATTTTTATTGTTGAAATTTATATCCTATAAAATCGCATATGTAGGGCCCGTGTTCACACCGTAGGGGTAGGGCTGGAGGGGTATTTTGCCCTATTATGAAAAACATAGGGTATCGGGCCCTATTATGAAAAATATAGGTGGGGTCTTTATGATTTTTTATAGGGGGATTCTTCTGACATTTTATAAATAGCAGGAAGGTAAATTCTATTTTACCTTTCCCTTTATTGATAGTAATAATAATTGTGAGTAATATGTTTTGAGTGAATGTTCATACTTGTCTATATGTTGTGATCATCTATCCTTATGTTGTATCATTCGATTGAACCATTCGATTTTCAATTCAACTGTTTGGTATAATGAAACTGACACCATTTACTTGTTTTGAAGTTTTAGACAATTCCGGTTAATAAATTTTGAGAAATCCAATTTGACAAATAATGTTGTTTTTGCCAACAATATTTCCAATGGACTATTTGAAATATGTCAGAAGTTTTTAAAAGATTTGGGAATTTCCCCTCAAAATTAGAATATTTGGGACGGATTTCCAACTGATTTTCTATAGCTATTTAGAATTTCAATTTTCACCATAGTTCTCACACCTAGTTAATTTTTTCGACAGAACTTCCGGCCGCCTATATACGTTGGAAAAACAGTCCCAAAAATTTCTGAACTAATGACCACGAATAGACCATGGGAATCAGTTGGAGTTTCGATTTATTTACGACGCATCTTTGACGGTCTAGTGTGTTAAGCCCAATCGTCGCAAAAATAGTAAATTTGAGAGAAAAGTTGTCAGAAATTTCCTGTAAATATTATCAATTGAAAAACTTGGACGCATTAAATGTTGTGACATACTCCGACGGTTTCTGATAGAAAAATATTTTTGCAATAATTTTTTGACAAATTTGTTAAGGACGTCATGTTGACAATTCATATTCATCGAAAATTCAAGTGTGCCCATCAAAAAATGCATCTGCGACGGTTTTTCGCCTTAGTACATTTCCATCAACACTGAACTATTGTTTTGTATTGACCAAAAAACTGAAAAATTTACAATTTTCATCTTATAATATAACGGATGGTAATTTTGATTCTGTATAAATTGATTTTCATAATTCAGTCCTGTGATTTTGAAAAATTGACAATTTTAGTCTCTTTTTTTTGTTGGAAAAATGCATGTGTGGAGCATACAATCTTTAAAATTGGGGGTTTTCAGCCAAATGAGGCCGCAAATGCCAAATTTTAAGAGTTAAAGGACAAAATTACGAAAATCAATTCTTATCGAACTAAAATTACCACTCTTATATATATGTTACAAGGCAACACTCCTGGACGAATAACAAGCATGAAATTTAATTAGCAATCCATAAAAAAATATCTTTTATTGAAATGCTTAAGTAAGAAATGACAACTTTAACTTGATGACGCTTGAAAACCCGAAAAACATAGCTCAAGAGAACAAAAATCACACTAGTGCAATAGTATCCTAAAAATAAGGGAGATAGGTAGTGCCTCATCAGGCTGTATATTCAGCTCTTAGGCATTGGTTTGGAGGTAAGCTTCAATGGCCTTGAACATCTGCATTGCCTTCTCCTTTCCTTCCTTGATTTTCTCTTCATTGATCTCAACGTCGCCCTTGGTGTGGTAAATGCTCCTGTTCTTGCAGATGCATCCTCCATCTTCTGTCGGCACAATCTTCACATGATATGTGATGGATTCAAGAACGCCAGCTAGAGCATCACCCTCGACAATGGTATAGGTGTGGGTCAAATTTTCGGTGTCAATAGCATCAACACGGTGCTTAGCACTCTTATACTGGCTGCCCTCGCCAAAATGGATGATCTTGACAGTTCCCACACCACCGTCTCCTTCCAAGAATTCGACACTTTTGATAGCCTGAGGCATGATTTTAGGAATAAGAGTGTCTGCATCAAGAACGACAGCCTTAAACATCTTGGCGGCCGGGATTGAGGAAGGAATCTCAACATCGTAAGTGATGGCACCCATGGCAGTGATTTTGAAGCTTGAAAGGATGAGAAAGAAGGAATGCGAGATTGTTAAAAGCGTTGGGTGAGTGATGGGAAATGCAAGAAGTAGAGCTGCAATTTATAGTATAGAACAGAAGATTCTTGTTATCCTACTTGCATGTAATATGATGGGACTTTCAACGGTTCTAGCCCAATATCGTTGAACAAAAGTAGATGATTATATGAACTGATCTAACAATGCAGATGGACATTTTTCTGTTGGCAAAGATGGCCTGCAGCATAACTGTGATTGGCACCTCATTGTGGACTACCGTGTCTAATTGTGATTACTTGCAAAGATCAATGCTTTCTTTAATGATCATCATTGAATAGACCTTCAACTTTATTAAAATATTTTGGTAGGGTCATCTTTCAAATTAAGTTAGTTGAAGTAGTACAGCGAAGAAATTTAGATTGGGACAATTTTCATTCACAGATCTCTCTCTCTTTTATTTTTAGTTTCTACCAACTTTCATTCAGACCATTCAGACTCAGTTTTCTTCCTACCAAGTTGTGATACTCAAAAGCAATATGTAATTCCACAAACCCCCTAGCTTAAACTTGATTCTTAATCTCATCTGATTTTCTTCCCCCATGAAATTAGAAATTTTCAAAAAATAAAAGTTAAGAAAGGATGGAAAAGTTTTAGTTTTAGTAAGGGATGACAATTTTAATTCTGTCGGATTTTCAATCAGATAATTACTCTCTATGATTTAAAAGTTGGCATATTCAAGCCTTGCAATTTAAAAAATTAGCACATCAAACACAAAAATTTGCTAGAAATTGCAAATTTCACCTAAATTTGGAATGTACGCCTCCAGTCAGACCTAATTCTGATCAAATTCGCAACGCTAGCGAATTTTGTCTTTAATGTGCCACTTTCTTTAAGTTACAAGATTTAATTGCCAATTACATTCCAACAAGATTAAAATTCCCTTTTCGTCAGGAAAAAGGCATGTGTTGGGCACATGACCTTTGTAATTGGGGCTTTTTGGCCAGATGGGATCAATATTGCCAAGTTTCTAAAATTATTGGATTAAATTGCGAAAACCAATTCGTGTCAGATCAAAATTTTCAATCCCTTACATTATAGGACGAAAATTGTAACTTTTTTTTTTTTGAGGACGCGATGCGTGACGCCCAGGCATCTTGTATTTTTTTCTTGAACAACTCGTATTTTTGGCTGAAAATTCCTGTGTTTTGTACATCTCATAGAGAAAAAAATAAATTAATAACTCCTTTATATAATTGAAAAATTAGAACCTTAAACATATATTTTTCAAGCTTTTCAAACCAACATGCCCCCAGCATGGAATTTGGCGAAGATTGTACTAAACAAGTAGACTATAAAATATTATTATTTATTAAAAATCACCTAAGTTTTACCCCTCTTAGAGAAATAAAATGAGTAAAGTCCATACGTCAAAAAATTAAAATCATAAAAATATAATTTTCAAGCGCCGTAGAGAATATGCCCCAAGAATAGGGTGTGCTAACGGTATTATTTAACAAATAGATTAAAAAAGATCATATTTTTTAAAGAAATGCTTTTTTTTTTCTTTTGCTCTCATAGAATTAATGAATTAATAACTACAATTGAGAATTAGAACCTTAAAAATATATGTTTCAAGTTTTGGCGAGGGAAGATTTGAAGAAGTAGAGAATAAAAATATTATCTTTTACTAAAATTTCACCTAATTTTACTCCCTTAAAGAATAAAGTCCACAATTCAATAAAATTAAAGACAAAAAAAAATATAATTTTCAAAAACTTCAAATCAAGTTGCCCCCAAAAATATAGGGCGTGCGAAGGGTAGTGTTTAACAAATGGGCCAAAAAATGAAAAAATATATTGCAATTTTCATCCTGATACTTAAAGGATGGCAAATTTGGTCTATTGGCCGGAAAAATGCACGTGTCAAGCACATGACTTTTAAAATTGGGGCATTCTAGCCAAATGAGACCACAATTGCCAAATTTTAAGAGTTACAGAATAAAATTATAAAAATCAATTCGTACAGGATCAAAATTATCACCCATAAGTTACAATATAAAAATTGCAATTTTTCCGCTCCTGGATGAATAATTAGCAATACAAAAAAAATATTTTTTTTATTAAAATGATCAAGTAACAAAGTACAACCTTTACTTTATGAGGCATGAAACCCCAAAATAATTGGCTCAAAAGAACAAAATATCACACTAGTGCAATTGTATCTTAAAAATAAGCAAATGGTGCCTCTGGTGATGATTCAGATTTACGCATCAGGACTGCCTTGAAGGTAAGCCTCAATCGCCTTGAACATCTGCATTGCCTTCTCCTTTCCTTCCTTGATTTTCTCTTCAGTGATCTCAACGTCGCCCTTGGTGTGGTAAATGCTCCTGTTCTTGCATATACATCCTCCATCTTCTGTCGGCACAATCTTTACATGATATGTGATGGATTCAAGAACTCCCACCAGAGCATCACCCTCAACAATGGTATAGCTGTGGGTCAAATTCTCCGTGTCAATAGCATCAATACGGTGCTTAGCACTCTTATACTGGCTGCCCTCACCAAAATGGATAATCTTGACGGTTCCAACACCGCCATCTCCTTCCAAGATTTCAACGTTCTTAACAGCCTGAGGCATGATCTTAGGAATTAGGGTGTCTGCATCGAGGACAACGGCCTTAAACATCTTGGCGGCCGGGATTGAGGAAGGAATCTCAATATCGTAAGTGATGGCACCCATGGCAGTGATTTTGAAGCTTGAATGATGAGAAAGAAGGAATGAGAAGGAAACGTAATTTGTTAAAAGCGTTGGGTGAGTGATGGGAAATGCAAGAAGTAGAGCTGCAATTTATAGTATAGAATAGAAGATTCTTGTTATCCTACTTGCATGTAATATGATGGGACTTTCAACGGCTCTAGCTCAATATAGTTGAAAAAAAGTAGATGATTATATGAACTGATCTAACAAAGCAGATGGACATTTTTCTGTTTGCAAAGATGGGCTGCAGCATCACTGTGATTAGCACCTCATTGTGGACTAGCGCGTCTAATTGTGTGATTACTTGCAAAGATCAATGCTTTCTTTAATGATCATCATTGAATAGACCTTCAACTTAATTAGAATCTTTTGGTAGGGTCATCTTTCAAATTAAGTGGCTTTCAAATACAGCGAAGAAATTTAGATGGGGTCAATTTTCATTCACAGATCTCTGATCTCTCTCTCTTTTATTTTTAGTTTCTAACAAACTTTCATTCAGACCATCCAGACTCAGTTTTCTTCGCTTAAACTTGATTCTTAATCTCATCTGATTTTCTTCCCCCATGAAATTAAAAACTTTCAAAAAATAAAAGTTAAGAAAGGATGGAAAAGTTTTAGTTTTAGTAAGGGATGACAATTTTAATTCTGTCGGATTTTCGATCAGATAATTACTCTCTATGATTTTAAAAGTTGGTATATTTAAGCCCATTTAAAAAAAAATTAGCACATCCTCAAACACAAAATTTGCTGGAAATTGCAAATTTCACCTGAATTTTGGAATGTACGCCTCACGTGAGACCTAATTCCGATCAAGTTTGCAATGCTGGCGAATTTTTCCTTTAATGTGCCACTTTCTTTAAGTTACAAGACTTAATTGCCAATTTCATTCCAACAAGATTAAAATTCTCTTTTCGTCAGGAAAAAAGCATGTGTTTGGCACATGACCATTGTAATTAGGGCTTTATGGCCATATGGGACCAATATTGCTAAGTTTCTAAAATTACTGGATAAAATTGCAAAAATCAAGTGGTGTAAGATCAAAATTTTCAATCCCTTATGTTATAGGATGAAAATGCAATATTTTCCTAAACACCTTGTATTTTTTACTGTAAATTCCTATGTTTTGTACATTTTTATAGAAAAATAAATAAATTAATAACTCCTATATATAATTAAAAAATTAGAACCTTAAAAATATATTTTTCAAGCTTTTCAAACCAACATGCCCCCAGTATGGAATTTGGCGAAGATTGTACTAAACAAGTAGACTATAAATATTATTATTTATTAAAAATTACCTAATTTTTTTACCCCTCTTAGAGAAATAAATGAGTAAGTCCGTACTTCAAAAAATTAAAATCATAAAAATATAATTTTCAAGCGCCGTAGAGAACATGCCCAAAGAATAGGGTGTGCTGAGGGTTTTATTTAACAAATAGATTAAAAAAATTCATATTTTTTAAAGAAATCCTTTTTTTTTTTTTTTTTTTTCTCTCATATAATTAATAAATTAATAACTACAATTGAAAATTAGAGTCTATCAACATGCCCTCCTACTGCTTTGGCGAGGGAAGAGTTGAAGAAGTAGAGAATAAAAATATTATCTTTTACTAGTATTTCACCTCTTTTTACTCCCTTAAAAGAATAAAGTCCACAATTCAATATAGGGCATGCCAAGGGTAGTGTTTAACAAATCGACTAAAAAATGGGGAAAAAAGAAGATTGCAATTTTCATCCTGTTACTTAAAAGATGGCAATTTTGGTCTATTGATCGGAAAAATGCATGTACCGAACACATAATTTTTAAAATTGGGGCATTTTGGCAAATGAAATCACAATTGTCAAATTTTTAGAATTGCGAGATAAAATTATAAAAATCAATTCATACAGGATCAAAATTACTGCCCATAAGTTACAAGATAAAAATTGCAATTTTTTCACTCCTGTACTAATAATTAGCAATCCAAAAAAATATTTTTTATTAAAATGATCAAGTAACAAAGTACAACTTTAACTTAATGAGGCATGAAAACCCAAAATACATGGCTCAAAAGAACAAAATATCACACTAGTGCAATTGTATCTTAAAAAAATAAGCCGATGGTGCCTCTGGTTATGAAGTTCATATTTACGCATCAGGACTGGCTTGAAGGCCTTCTCCTTTCCTTCCTTGATTTTCTCTTCAGTGATCTCACCGTCGCCCTTGGTATGGTAAATGCTCCTGTTCTTGCATATACATCCTCCATCTTCTGTCGGCACAATCTTCACATGATATGTGATGGATTCAAGAACTCCCGCCAGAGCATCACCCTCAACAATGGTGTAACTGTGGGTCAAATTCTCCGTGTCAATAGCGTCAACACGGTGCTTTGCGCTCTTATACTGGCTGCCCTCACCAAAGTGGATGATCTTGACGGTTCCAACACCGCCATCTCCTTCCAAGATTTCGACGTTCTTAATAGCCTGAGGCATGATCTTAGGAATGAGGGTGTCTGCATCGAGGACAACGGCCTTGAACATCTTGGCGGCTGGGATTGAGGAAGGAATCTCAACATCATAAGTGATGGCAACCATGGCTGGAATTTCAAGCTGCAAATTATAAGAAAGAAGGAATGAGAAGGTAATTTGTTGAATTCCTTGGCTGAGTGATGGGAAATGTAAGGAGTAGAACTGCAATATATAATGTAGAGTAGAAGATTCTCTTGCAGATTGTATATTCCTACTTGCATATAATGTCTGGATATTCAATGTCTGTAGCCCCATATGGTTGAACCAAATTCAATTATTTTTGTGCATTAACTTATGAATTCATTTTATAACAAAAATGTGGATCCATATTTCCCTGTCTGAAAAGAAAGCCAGGGAAAACAGTGAGCACCTCATTGTGGACTCATATGTTGTCATTCAGAGGTTGTGGGTTTCTTTCTTCCTATTTTTATTTGTGCGATTTGCAAAGCATGTTTTCTTTCATAATGATCAGAGAATTTGGCAACCTTCAAGTTGAAGTCTTTCTGTAGGGTCATCTTTGAAAACTAGTTGAACTAGTGAAAGATGAGAATATGGAGGCGTAGTTATCATTGACCGATCACTCCCTAGTTTTGGAGTTAATTGTAATTTTAATCCCATATCATAAGGGGTTTTACAAAATTATACTTAACGTTTTCATAATAGGAAAGTTTAGTTACGTAACTTGAAAATGGTGCAAAAAATACGTTTCGCAGTTAATTTCTTTACGACAATGCTACACATTGTGCCCGTGGTCATTAAATCAAGCTGATAATAGTTTTTTGGAGGAATAACCAATAGAATTTTCATGTAATATTTCTCATAATCTTAGCCCTTTTTTTCCTATAGGTAAAATATAATTTACCCCCTATGATTTATGAAATGTTCAAAAACAAAAAAAAAACCCTGCATTAAGAAGCCCCTTCATATTTTCCAAAATAGGGCAAACTTTGCCCCTTCGACACAAAAGTGTATAACATCGTGTTGAATTTTTTTTAATTTTATCCCTATTTAAGAACCATTAAATTTAAATATTTTATAAATCAATAATTTAGATTTAATATAAAGGAAGGACGGGGTCGACGGGGGACGGCAGCGAGTGCAGGCGGTTGGGGGCTTTGGGATTGCGGCGGGCGGGGCTGGGGGAGGTTTGCCGGAGACAGGAGCTGTTGTATTTAAATGTACATATAATATATTAAATCTAACCCCTTGATTTTAATAAAGTAAAATCTAGATCATTGATTTTTTTTTTTAAATCTGGACCTTTTGTTCAAAATTAAATTTAAATCTAAACTTTTTTTTTTATTTAAATCAATAGTGCTAATTATATTAAATATAAATGATATAGGAATCGTTGGTTTGTATCCTGCAAAATCTCAACCATAAATATATAACAAGTAAAATCGAATAATTTATAAATTATGGTATAAATTTAATTTTTATTGTTGAAATTTATATCCTACAAAACCGCATACGTAAGGCCCATGTGTCACACCGTAGGGCTGGAGGGGGTATTTTAACCTATTATGAAAAACATAGGGTATCGGGCCCTATTATGAAAAACATAGGTGGGGTTTTTATGATTTTTTATAGGGGGATTCTTCTAACATTTTATAAATAGCTGGAAGGTAAATTCTATTTTACTTTCCCCCCTTTATTGATAGTGATGAAGGGAATTAATAAAAGACTAATATACCCTTAGTATGTAGGGTAAGAATAAAGGCATAAAAATAGAGATTAAACCTATTACCCACGTGGATAATCTCAGAGACGGTTTAGGGCAATCTTATACCCGAAAAAGGTGGGCCACGATCGCGAGAGGACCGGTCGTGGAAGCGGGCATTAGGATCGTGCAGAGGACACGAAAAGGGATCAGTATAAAAAGAAGAAGGAAGAGAGAAAAAAGGGTTGGTCTAGCTTTCATATTTCACTTTTCATAATCTTTAGTATTTCTTTTACTGGATAAAATTCTCAATACTGACTTGAGCGTCGGAGTATCTACGCCGGTACCTAATCCGGCTAGGTAAAGTTTGTTCTGCTTTCAGGATATACAAGATCAGTCAGAGTTGAAAGGGGCGACACCAAGCGCGACCCGCGATCTCGGTCGGATCAGATAGTAATAATAATTGTGAGTAATATGTTTTGAGTGAATGTTCATACTTGTACGTATGTTGTGATCATCTATCGTTATGTTTTATCATTTAATTGAACCATTCGATTTTCAATTCAACTGTTTGGTATAATCAAACTGACACCATCTTACTTGTCTTGAAGTTTTAGACAATTCTGATTAATAAATTTTGAGAAATCCAATTTGAGAAATAATGTTGTTTTTGCCAACAATATTTCCAATGGACTATTTGAAATTTGTCAGAAATTTTTAAAAGATTTGGGAATTTCCCCTCAAAATTAGAATATTTGGGACTGATTTCCAACTGATTTTCTAGGGCTATTTAAAATTTCAATTTTCACCATTTTTTTAGTTCTCACACCCAGTTAATTTTTTCAATAGAACTTTCAGCCGCCTAAAACTATTGAAAAAGCAGTCCAAAAAATTTCTTAACTAATGACCACGAACAGACCATGGGAATCAGTTGGAGTTTCCTATTGATTTGTGAAGCATCTTTAACAGTCTAGTGTGTTAAGCTCATCGTCGCAAAAACAGTAAATTTGTGAGAAAAGTTGTCAGAAGTTTCCTGTGAATATTATCTATTGAAAAACTTGGAATGATTAAATTTTGTGATATATTCCGACGGTTTCTGATAGAAAAATATTTTTGCAATAATTTTATGACAAATTTGTTAAGGATGTCATGTTGACAATTTATATCCATCGAAAATTCATGTGTGCCCATCAAAAAATGCATCAGCGATCGTTTTTGGTCTTCATAAATTTCCATCAACACTGAACTATTTTTTTGTACTGACCAAAAAATTGAAAAATTTGCAATTTTCATTCTATAATTCAACGGATGGTAATTTTGATCCTACATAAATTAATTTTTAAAATTCATTCCTGTAATTTTGAAAAATTGACAATTCTAGTCTTTTTTGGGTGTCGGAAAAATGCATGTGTCGAACATACAATCTTTAAAATAGTGGTTTTCAGCCAAATGGGACCGTAAATGCCAAGTTTTAAGAGTTAAAGGATAAAATTACGAAAATCAATTCTTATTGAACTAAAATTGCCACTCTTATGTGACAAGGCAAAAATTGCAATTTCCCCCCTCCTGGACGAATCAACAAGCATGAAATTTAATTAGCAATTCAAAAAAAAAATATCTTTTATCGAAATGCTTAAGTAACAAATTACAACTTTAACTTGATGATGCTTGAAAACCCGAAAAACGTAGCTCAAAAGAACAAAAATCACACAGTGCCATAGCATCTTAAAAATAAGGGAGACAGCTAGTGCCTCATCAGGCTGTATATTTAGCTCTTAGGCATTGGCTTGAAGGTAAGCTTCAATGGCCTTGAACATCTGCATTGCCTTCTCCTTTCCTTCCTTGATTTTCTCTTCATTAATCTCAACGTCGCCCTTGGTGTGGTAAATGCTCCTGTTCTTGCAGATGCATCCTCCATCTTCTGTCGCCACAATCTTCACATGATATGTGATGGATTCAAGATCGCCCGCCAGAGCATCACCTTCGACAATGGTATAGCTGTGGGTCAAATTCTCCGTGTCAATAGCATCAACACGGTGCTTAGCGCTCTTATACTGGCTGCCCTCACCAAAATGGATGGTCTTGATGGTTCCCACACCACCATCTCCTTCCAAGATTTCGACATTTTTAATAGCCTGGGGCATGATCTTAGGAATAAGGGTGTCTGCGTCGAGGACAACGGCCTTAAACATCTTGGCGGCTGGGATTGAGGAAGAAATCTCAACATCGTAAGTGATAGCACCCATGGCTGTGATTTAGAGCTGCAAATGATAAGAAAGAAGGAAGGTTATTTGTTGAATGCGTTGGGTGAGTGATGGGATGCAAGAAGTAGAGCTGCAATTTATAGTGCAGAATGGAAGATTCTTGTATAGATTTATATCCTACTTGCATGTGTAATATGTCTGGATTTTCAAGGGGTGTAGCCCACTATAATTGAACCAAATTAAATCAATTATTTTTAATATGAGCATTAAATTATAAAATGATTAAAGAATGCAGGCAGATGGACATTTTCCTATGTGATTACATGGTCTCAATAAAAGTGATCAGCACCTCATTGTGTACTAGCGCGTTTTGTAGTCTTTTGGGTAGGCTCATCTTGCTGTGCTAGTTGAAGCAGTAAAATTGAGATACTGCAGGCACAATATGAGCATCTTCTCAGCCAGAATTATGGCAGTTGAGTAATTATTGGTAATAAAGATATAGAGGTGCATTTGGTTTGACGAATTTAAATTTGAAGGAAGATTAAGAAAAATAATTTTAAAGTGCTTCATTCGAAAAAATAAAAATTGAATTCTGTCGACTTTCAACAAGATATAATTTAAAATTAAAATCGAAGAATTTAAAATTAATTCATTTTCTTTGTTTATTTTATATTAATCTAATATGAGTAATATCTTATTTCGTTGCTAACATTTTTATGTTTGTATAAACTTAAAATATAAAGTAAATTGCTACATTGTTTAATTAGTTTTTCACGTGGAATAAAACATGTGGTCAAAATTGACTTTATAATTCCGGAGGGAATTTTCACTTTATTAATTTCTTTTTATAATTTAAACTTCATATTTGAAATATTCTAATTTGACATTTATATATTTCTAGTATGAATACTAGAATATCTTGTTGGAAATAATATAGTATTGATGCTACATATATATATATATTTATTTGAATTTATCTAAAATAAAAATAACATCTTATTTAATTATATATTTTATGCTGAATTATTAAATTTTAATTTACTGCAGGGCCAAATTGCTATATAAACTATAATAAGAATTAAGACATAAAATGAATTTATTCTTTTATATAAGATAGAATTTTCAAGATTGGGGTTGGGGGGGTGTTATTGGTGTTGCCATATAAAAAATGTAACATTTAATCATGATTAATTGCCACGGTTAATAATAAATAGTTGTAGCAAATATTTATTGGTTACGGCCACGCAACAATTGTTGGGCGTGATTTTTGCGAGGGTGGCTAAAACATAGTTATGACAAATGTTTTTACCAGTGCTTTATTTTAGCTGTAACAAATAATTTTTCATTGTGAAAAAGCTAATTTTTGCATCGATTTTATTTAATCGTGGTTAATAATAATTATTTACCATGATTTTTAGTCATAGCCATTAATATTGTAGCTAATAATAATTTTTTTATAGTGTTCGTATACCACCCTTACCAGAAGATTTGAACTTAAATAAAGAGAACTTGCTTTGCAACTACTGGCTATACATATACATGAGAAAAACCATGTCCTCTTAATGACAAAACACTAGTCCACAATGAGGTGCTCTCTGTTTGTTCAGCCCATGTTTTCATACAGGAAACTGCCCATCTGCATGCATTATTAAATCAGTTCATAACTAAAATGCACAAAAATAATTGATTCAACTATGTCGGGCTAGAGCCACCGAATATCCGGAAATATAATTACATGCAAGTAGGATGTCAATATGCAGTACAATCTTCTATTCTACACTATAAGTAGCTCTTCTACTTCTTACAACTCCCATCACTCACCCAACGCATTCAGCAAATTGCCTTCCTTCTCATTCCTTCTTCCTCATCATTTCTAGCTTCGAATCACAGCATGGGTGCCATCACTTACGATATTGAGATTCCTTCCTCAATCCCGGCCGCCAAGATGTTTAAGGCCGTTGTCCTCGATGCGGATACCCTTATTCCTAAAATCATGCCCCAGGCTATTAAAAACGTTGAAATCTTGGAAGGAGATGGTGGTGTGGGAACTGTCAAAATCATCCATTTTGGTGAGGGCAGCCAGTATAAGAGCGCAAAGCACCGTGTTGATGCTATTGACACGGAGAATTTGACCCACAGCTACACCATTGTTGAGGGTGACGCACTGGCCGGAGTTCTTGAATCCATCACTTATCATGTCAAGATTGTGCCGACTGAAGATGGAGGATGCATATGCAAGAACAGGAGCATTTACCACACCAAGGGCGACGTTGAGATCACCGAAGAGAAGATCAAGGAAGGAAAGGAGAAGGCAATGCAGATGCTCAAGGCCATTGAAGCTTACCTCCAAGCTAATGCCTAAGCGCTAAATATACAATCTGAGGCACTATCTCCCTTGTTTTCAAGATATTATTGTGATATTTTCTTCTGTTTGAGCTATGTATTTGGGGATTTCTAGCATCGTAAAAAATTGTACTTTGTTACTGTATCATTTCAATAAAAAGTGATTGTTTTCTTGATTGCTATCACATTTGATGCTTGTAACTGATCTAGGATGCTTTGGTATAAATTGAATCTTGTATTGTAAATTACTGTCGTGTCTTGTTACTTTTTGTATTACTTTCCACATATACGCGCTATGTTTGTAATATATTTCTTCAAATATACATGTTATAATGCGAGGTTTATATGTACAAAACCTTTTTCCCCTTGATAAAATTCTTATCCAGACTAAATTTGACAGTAATATATGTGTAACTTGCAACAAGTTCCGAATTCATATTACACATATCCTAACTACATTTCTAGAGATTGTTCGCGTTTCATCATTCTGTAATGAAAAATTTCAGTCATCAAGCATTTGCCCAATTCCTTCACATCACATGGACTCTGCACTTTTCCATTTCTAAGTTATATGATATCTATCAGCTTTCAAAGTCTTTCTTGTACAAAAATTCTCATCAATATTCCACCAGTACTAGGAACAAGTTTGTCCGCAATATCAGTTCCAAGTCAGTTTACCGAGAAGCTTGTGGACTGATGATGGCGCTATCTTTTTCCGAGGTCCGGTTCTCATGCTTGAATCAACCCCCTCTGTTCCACCTTTGGCTCGAGTATCGTCCTTGGGCTCGGCTGATCCCTTGTTATGTCCTTGTGCTGGTGTGAAACTCTCAGCAGCTGAAGATTTTGGGAAAATCTTACACTGCGGGCGTCTGTTCTGATTCGGGCCACCATTCTTTAGACCTGAATGTTCTTCTTTTCTTTCCTGTGTCCTACTGCCGATGATTCTATCATTTTCTGAATAAAATGAAAGATTGTTGTCAGTACAGCCCATCAACTGAACATAAAGAGATAGAAGCATACTACATCCAATTCAAACACTAAAAGAAGTGACTTTTTTTTGTGGTTATTACCATGGTTAAACACAAAAACCGTGACGAATATCAATTAACCACGCTAGGCAGCCACTGTTAATCATTGTTTCTGCAAGCGCTGTCAAGGCTTGTTTAACGGTGGTAGATAGTTTTGATTAATTTTTTAAGCGGTACTCATTTATAAGGTAGGAATAAGTCATTTTTTTGTAGTGAGATGAAGGGAAAAACTGAAAGAGCATAATAAAGTTCAGCAACATCTTCTAAGTATTTTATTAGGCAATTCATAGAGTTAAACTGACCTGGACTTGATAAGACGGCACGCGGCCGTGGGGCAGAAGTAGCTCTAGCTTTTTTGGGACTCTCCTCCATGACTGTATTCTTTTTATTGGCTAGTTCTGTTAATCAACAGAGTAATGAATTCGTCATAAGTTACTCGACCACTGCAACACTCCCCTTAAACATAAAACTGATGAATATCAAACCTCTGGATGCGTAAAAACTAGGTGGTGGTGATTTTGGGGCATAGGAGCGAGGAACTCTCGCCACCGGTCCTGGGGAATCATCTACGTATCCAAAAAACAGAACTCCATTAGTGCACATCGTTAGGCTTCTCAATGACAAAAACTACGAGACACAAGCTTTGTGCTCACATATGAAATTTCTAGTTTCACAATTTAGACCCACCAATCTCACATAAATAAAGAGCTACTAAGACATAGACCTTCAGTGGCCGAAGCATACCCATTCAAGATCACATTATCAAAATTTAGACCCACAGTATGTAACACTAATGCGGAGTTCAGTGTCATTCCAAACGAAAATAAACCATTTTACCCTCCAATTACCATTAATCCCCAAACAGTCTTTTTAACCACGTTGGGTCGTCTCCGATCCCGATAAGTCATCCTGCTCAATAAAGAAGGCCACAGTTCAAATACCTCATTTTGACGGATTCACTTGGACCACTCGTATCAATACATGGTAAGGAACTACAAAGCATCTCCTCAACTCTATGCTAACTGTGTTTTTCCACCACCTTATTAACTTAAGCATCCTGGTTGGGGCTTACCCTTCAATCCCCGACAACATTTAAGCACAACGCTTGTAAGGTGCAAATCGAATCTTGATCAAACCCAAATTCTGGTTTAACCGACCCGAAAGCTACTCGGATTATAACTCTTCTCAACCCCAAGGCCCAATCAATAACCCGACAGGAGGTAAAGAAAAATTGTACTAATCCTAACCAGGAATCTAAACAGAAAAGATCACCAATATTACTATAACAAAAGACTGGCCGGAAAACAGGACAGAACTTCAAGAAAGGCAATAACTGAGAAATTCAATGTATATGACTAAGAATTCATTAAGAGATCAAAAAGGGCAAATAATTAAGACATACCCGAAGAAGAGAAATGCTGGGGAGAGAGCCATTCAAACGCCTTCAAGGACTGCAAAGAACTCTTCTCATAAGCATATTGATCAGCTTCTTCTCTCTGTACTCTCACCTTCACTTTTGGATACACTTTCAAAAATTGAAAATTAAAGACATCCAAAACAAAAACCATTTCAGAAACAATAAATAGAGTGAAAGTATGATCGAAAAACATGATTCCAACAACAACAACAAAAATAAAAACAAACTCACTTAGATGCCTCCAAGATTGAGCTACACTGAGGGTTTTGGCTTCAGGGTCAGAGAAACAGGGACAACATGCAATTAGAACGAAAGTAAAGGGAAAAGAACATGTGTGAAAGATGTGGGTATTTCGAAGGTGCAAAGGAAAGATTCTTGGAACCAAAATGTTAGAAAAGTGAGATGGAGTTGTTTGTCTTTTGGGGTTTGCGAATAGGAAGAGCCGTGGGGAGAACCGTCGTAATGTGAATAGGAAGTCAAATGTGAGTATTTTGTTGGAGATGCGCAGGTGCAGGTGTGCAGTGGTGGGTCCTGCGGCACACTTTCGGAAAGTTCCAAGGGGACGTGGGGCGTTGTTTAGAATCAGATGTGGTCAGCTGTTTATGTTGATTGTTCTAATTTTGTTCTTATCGTCTCCGGTTAGGAGAGACACCTCATCCACCATCCGTCTCAAAAATAATGAATTTAGTTGACTCTGTTGGTGTTTTGTAGGATTGGAATTCAAAACCTTTAATTATATATATATATATATATATGAAATCAAACACATTTGTGTTGATTTCCATAATTATTAAGCATGAAAACCTCTAATCATATCTTTTGAAACCTTTAAGTAGAAAACAAAGTGATCCTCCATTGGTCCCATCATTTCATGTTTTTTGCTATTACAATTAATTACTATATCTATCAACAGTTTGTTAAGCTAATTGGAATTTACACTTGTTCAGAGGGCGCAACTCTTTTGCTCCCACCTTGAACATAATTAGTTTCACTTTCGATTTGAAATAAAGACACATGTTATGAAAATAAAAAAAAATAATAATGATTACCATATATCATGTGAGCATTGTTATGAGAACTGAGGACATCGTTGATCACTCGTAGGCTATATATGATGTTCAAGATATCGACATTATCAAACATATGTTCACACTCAAAGGTGACGGGCATTGTGGTTAAGAAATTATAACTAGTTGTTGATGGCACTCAACCTAATTGATAAAAAATAATTATATAATCTAATTCATTTGTCTTGTGATTTTTATCAAGTTGTAGCGAAAACCACACGAGCATACTATTACTTCTACATACAGCATGAAAGTGCGACGTGTATTATGTTTACACTACAAGAGAACAGAATAATATCATAAACGAAAACCTGTTGGTTTCTAGATTTTACAGAAAAGAGATGGATTTAGCAACGAATTTAAACAATATATGCTGGGATATGTTCTTGATTTAGGACAACTACAACTGTAGAATGCTTTGCTTGCAAGTGAGGCTTGAGTCACGTTCTTGCCTCTGGAAATCTGCAGATGCATACATATGCCTTGTTGGTGTAACGTTTGTGTTTTTCATTATTTTAATTGGTAAGTTACAACCATCTCCCTCAAATTTATCATAATTACAAATATTTTTTTATTATTTAAAAAATTATAAACACGTCTTTAATTTTGATGTACGTCTAACAACGAGCCCATTCCGTTAGATATTCATCCAATTTTTGTGGTGACTAACCAAAATACTTTTTTAAATTATGATTTTTTTTATATATATTTTATAATTTTTTTAAAATATTTTTATGAACTAATATTCCCGCTAAATTATTTATTTTGTAAATTGATATTTGTTGCTCGTGCGATTTGATCAAACAATTTAGAATTAAAGATTTCAAATCTATAATAAAAGACTCGATTTCGACTTATTTAAGGCATTCGCTTGTTGTGAATTTTAAGTTCTTAATTTCTTTAAAGTGATATAATAATTTGAGGGACAGTTACATTTTTTTTTTTTTTTGTGTAATTACAGAAATTATTCGGAATAATTAAAAATGGGAGTGGTTTGTGTAACGATGTTAACGTTTCTAAGAGGTATATGTGTAATTTTGCAAAAAAAATAAGAGTAGTCTGTGTACATGTAGTTAACATTCTTAGTGGGCATATGTTTAATTTTTACAAAATAAAGGTGGTTTGCGTAAATAGACATATAGGTCAAGAGGTGTAGATGTTACTATCTCTAACTTTAATATTTATGTGATTTTAGAGTTATTTTAGATTCTAAATTCACTCATCTATAGACATATATGATTCCTGAGTTACACATACATCCACCAAAATATAATATTATTTACATGGTCATCTATAATTTTGAAGAATTCAACAACATTATATAAACTACACATGTTGGGTGATTTCTGTAATTACGTTTCCGGAGTGCAAATGTAATTATTAAAACAAATTATTTTGAGTTAAATTCATTACGGCTATTTTAATTAAAAAATATGATTATAACAAAATACTTGTTTTTGGTCAAAATTCATTGAAATATTTCTTAATTATAATCCCAAATGCAAGAACAGCGACAGCCCAACCCTGCTAAAGAGCACTAGGATTTGCTTAAACCCTAATTTTTGTTGATTAGATCAAAACCCTAAAACCCTAGACTTGCTTTGCTTTCAGCTAGAACTTTTCTCGTCTACGAAAAAGAATTCTTTCGAAAAATTTTGAATAAATTTCTAACTGCAGAAATGTTCAAATTAGTGAGGTTCAAGCAAAAATCGAGCCTCCGGCGCTTTTCGACGGCGATTAACCGCCGTCATATCGAGGACGAAGGCGATTGGTTTTACTCCTCAGAGTGGTGGGGCGGTGACCCCTCTAATAGCCAAACAGTTTTTCGAGAAACTTCCCACAGTGGAAACGGTGTCGTATCTGTTCTTGCTCACCCTTGTTCCAAACCAGTACGTCCGTATGTTAAAAGTGTGAAGTGCAAATTTTTTTGTTTATTGATGTAATGTTTAAATGACTTTGAAATTATCTTCTTAGTTCTCTTGAGGATTGACAGTTCTATAGGATTACAGTAAACGGGAATGAAGAAGAAACTCCTCTGTTTGTTAAAATGAAAAAATAGTTGAAACATTCAGAGAAATGGATTAGTTGAAAATTGAGCTAAGTTCTACTTAGTGGTTAATAGCAATGTGCAGATTATTCTAATTACTGCTTGCAACCATGTTTACGTTCTCTGAGTTTCATTTCAGAATAATCCCTATATGCTACTGAAATTATTCTTAGTGGAACTTGAATGCGTCACATTGTTTTGGCATTAGATAAGTCATTAACTGGGTTTGATATTTTTGCAGGATAGATTTTACTGGGCAAGAACAGAAAAATGGCTTCAACAGAGGTATGCAGAGATATGTCCAGGTCTTAAACATGATGGCAAATTCCGAGTTAGTGGTTATGAATGGAGAACACTTCATTTTAATGACTATACTCGTGAAAGCACCGTTAAAATATTGGCTGCATATAGGGAAGAAGAACCTGGAACTTTGTGCTTTATGCAGCAGGCACATTGTCTGGCTGTACCATGTAATTTCACCAGACATTTTTACTTCTCCTCTTTGGAAATGTTCCTGCCAAAACTAGAGGATTTCATTGTACTATGTCATATTTCCTTGCGGTTCTTATGTTCCAGTCTATCTTCATCTCCAATAATTTTTTAAGCATATTGAAAACTTTTCTAAAAGAGGCTGCTAATATCTGGATGTTTTGGAGTTCTCGTCGAGTTTAGTAATACACTTTCTCTTGTGATCTCGAAATTCATAGGTTTATTTTGTTTTAATTTCTCTTTTTTACTGTTTTGTAAGTTTGTATCCTTTTGATCTTTTCTTTATTGGTAAGTCTGTAACTTTTATTTTGTATAATAGTGTCTTTTACAGTGCTTCATTTTATTTCTAAGTCAGAAATTTGGTAAACCTTGGCTCAAAACTCTTCTTATATTAAAGCTTGTTAACTTCATAGTATGGCACTGGATTTGTTGTTCCTGAATTCTTGATCGTCTCACCTATATGCGTAGAAGCTGGCTTACAGCAACTCTGTTTAACGCAATTGTCTTACATTCCAGAGTGTATCCAGTAGAGACCTGATTGGTCAGCATGCCCGTTTGGTTTTTGGAGGGCACATAGGGACATATGTCTATCTTATTATGAATTTTATTCTTAGATGTATTGTTGTTGTCTTCAATGGGAGAAAGGGAGAACAATGGTGGTAAAGAATGCTAAAGATACTAAAACTTGACTACAGATGATTGTGAGGATAGTTTCGTATTGGGATTTCAAAACAAGATTAAATGCAGACAAGGATTGCACCATCAAAGTTTAAATGAATGAAATTATTCCTTTGTACATACCATTAAGAAAAATACAAATGCTCCCTTCTTCACCTCCCACCCTTCCCTTTTCTTGAGCAAAACTTAGGTCACTCTTTATTGACTTTTGACTGTCTGCAGATGTGAAGAGTATGGTATCTGCTGGATTGGCAACCATCTCATCAAGTAATTATGATCTCGTCAAGAATGCTGTAGATGGGAAGCAAACTATGAATATTTTATGCATAGGTCATGGTGGAGGGAGCATACCCTTGTTTTTGGCTAGTAAAATTCGAGGTTAGAAGATGAACTTCCTTTTATATTGATGATCTAAGAAATATACTAGATCTATGTAGCATATCATTTTTTGGAGGTTTCATATGAGTGGATAATTGTAGTTTGGTACCTAAATTTCAGTCCTCACATTGTTAGTGCCTAATATTTGCATAGATTATGTAATTCACATTAATGATATTTTCTCTTTGGAGCTTTTGTCTGGAAGTACTTCGACATCATGTACTAACATAAGGAGGATTGTACCAATTACTTTTGTGAAGCTGACATCGGGAAATGAATGGGATCTTCTTTGCAAATGAAATACTATGATCCAATGTTTTTTAGCTGCTACTCCTTTAATAGATGAGTTAGTGTTTAACCACAAAATTGAGTACCTACGAGAAGAGGGGCAAAAAAATGACCAACCCCCTCTTCCGTATGCTTCTTATATATTTCTTTGGTGACTTTTTAAAATATATCTCTATTCTCATCAAAATGTCTCTTTGGCCTTAACTACGTGCAGTTTGAATCTGGGTGGATCCGAGGAACAAGAATGTAATGGGAGTTTTACATTATATTGACTAGGGATCTGCAGTTGTGCTGTTTCCTTAACAAGGAAAATAACATCTGCATTCTAATACACATTTTTGTCTCTGGTCCATTTGTGTCTGCGTGATCTTGTTCTTGTTTTTGCCCAAAAGTTTGCTATTTCCTTTTCTTAAGTGACTAAATAGCTTATTTGGGGGTTGTCTTCAGGTGCGGTGGTTCACATAGTCGAAATTGACCCTATTGTAATCTCAGCTTCAATTCAAGCCATGGGGTTTCCTGCTTTCTCAGTTATGACACCATCCAGCAAGCGTGCTTGTCCAAAACTATCTCCTATTGATGAGGTGTTGTGGAAAGGCACTCATGAAAGACTATTCTTATTTAATTCAGATGCAGAGAAGTTCATTTTAGAGAGCACCAATGTCTATGACCTCATATTTATCGATGCCTATGATGGGGAAGACATCTTCCCGCACAAGTTGTGGGAACCCTGTTCTCCATTTGTGCAAGCTCTGGGGAACCGACTTCATCCGGATCATGGAGCAGTTGTGGTGAACCTGCATGCAGATGTTGACTTGGTTGTTGACACACCAAATCCACCTGTTTTCTCCTTTTTGCCGATGGGAAAGCATGTCTCTCAGGTATGCCATGCATATAAAGATGCTCTATTAGAGACTGAGAGTTCATCTAATGGTTTTGCATACACAGTATCTGTACCTTGGGTGTGCAATACATCTCTTGTTGTATGTAGAGGCTTTGACAGGCCTGAAGACAGTTCAGCCTGGAGTATGGTTTTGAACTCTCTAATGTCTAAAGCCCTTCTAGTTGAGAAACTTGTAGATATGCCATTTTCATGTTTGCAGTATATAAAAAGAGGTTTCACCCCTGTGGATTAATATACATGGATTGAATGCTTTTAATGGGATTGAGATACTTTAGGTCCGCACGAAATTTACCTATCTTTTTGCCTCAGGTGCTACATGCCACTGATGGGTTTTCCATAATATAGGAAGAAACATATGTTCTTTCACTATATATAATATTGCTCCAGATCTTTTGGGTCAAATACATTGATTTTTTGAGGTCTCAGGACCTTGAGTCTTCGACAGCTACAATCATCAATATATGAAGATGCTTGGTGAATAACATATCATATGGAAGATTGTGATTATCAAGCGCCCCTTGTCCAACACAGCTGCAGAATGGACAATTCAATTTAATTGAGGAAAAGGCTTTCCAATAATTTCAGGTATCTCTGATGATGGTGAGTTCTGTTAATTATTTTTTGTTGAAGTGAAAAATGGAAGAAGTTTTACCAATCTTGTAGTTCATTGACGTATAGAATGGTAGGACACAGATGGCAAGAACTCTCTTTCAAGAGATTGGGGCACTGATAAACAGCTTCAGGATGCTATTTGATCAATTTCCACAAGACCCATTTGTTAATTGTACCTATATCTATGATGTCTCACTAAACTAAAAGCTAAACACAAACAACATAAAACCAAACAAATACGCATAGAGAGAGAGAAGGGCTTTTCCTTGAAAGCATAAAAGCTTTGAAGAAACAAAAGAAGATATTTCAGACAAAAGAAGAAAACAGACAAGAAAGGTCACATGGCAAATGGGACAAGAACGCTAAAACAGCTTGGTACTTGCCATCCTCTCATTTTCTCCACAAGCCATTACATTCTTGTGTTCTTTTAACAAGTGACCTTAACTTCATCCTTAGTTGATGGCAACAAAATTTCTATAGCAACATTTTCTTGCCAACAAGAGTTCTCATCCCTATCTCATCTTCACTGCCACTGAAAAATATCTTCTAGGATAAAAAATGCTACACAATCTGAAAAACCTACTTTCTCCGACCGATCTTATATTGGTTGATACAATGTTGTGGAATTCAAAATTGACAGCACTCAAGCAACCTAAGTCCATCTTCCTTAAACACATAATGATACAGATGGTTTTCTAGTTTGTGTAGCTTTTTGCAAGAAGAGAAAGCTCCACCTCAAGAATAACCTTTGGTTTTGTATATTTCACTTGGTCTCAATAATCTGCAAGAATTCAGACATCATCAAGATAATGCCATGAGATTGTAAAACGCAACAAAAACAAGATATGTCTATCATACTTGCTACCTACCATCTTTCTTCTTGATTAAACCTCTTGCAAACAGCAAACAAATGACTAAAAACCCCACTCCTGCTGCCCCTCCTAAGATTATAGCCACTGTTTTTCCTGTATTTTGCCCTGACCCTGTAATTAATAATCAAGACAACTTGCACTCTTAAATTCAATTCATGTTTGGATAATCAATAACGAATCCAGAGATACGGCCCGCGAATCTATGCTAGACAATCCATCTTGTTTGGAGTGGTAAATTTTAAAATTCAGATATAAACATGTGAAGATCTTGATAGACTAATTCTAACGGATTCAGTCTCTTCATGACCACTGGATTACACGAGAAAGATGGTGAACGTCGTAATCCAAGGGCCAGTGGAGGACTGGCTCCGCTAAAACCGGACCACTGTATAAACATCTCTGACATCGATGAAAACATATTCCTCATTGAATATTTGCTAACCAAGACAATATTAAATAACGTTAAAGGAGACAGCTCAGAAACCAAACTTAGACAAAAACCCTAAATTTGCTGGAGGAATGCAACTCCATTTATTGTTACAGTGCAATTCACATACAATTAGGCAAAAGGTAATTAAACAAGAAAATGCAAGACACCGTTCACTTTTCAGCAAAGAAAAAGCAATACCTGAAGAAGAAGGAGAAGAATATGAGGAAGAAGATGATCTTTTAGGGACCCCATTTGGATAATAGCTGTAACTAATGAAACACTTGTGAAGATAGATTTGACCAGCAATGGAGCTCCCACACTCAACCTGAGCTCTCTGAACTGCACTTTTCACACACTCCACACAGTCAGAAGCTCCCACATCACCTTCGCACTGCCCCAACACATAAACAGACTGATAGCTTGTTGTGTAGAATCCACTGTTACTACTTATGCCATTTTCTAGTGAAGATAAAGCAGTGTCCCTTCTCTCTTCAAATCCAGCCCCTCCAACATTTGTTCCACTACAACTCTTGTACAGCATTTCCATCCCAGAGATTTGAGCAAAGCCTGCAACCTCATAGAGCATGTAACAGCCAAAAAGCTGGATTCTTGCAGCAATAGGCTTCCCACAGAGCTTGTCTATAAGTATAGGCAGCTTACTAACACAGTTATAGCAATCAACATTCGAGAGGTCACCTCTGCATTGGAAAAGACCAGTTATTGTGGTCTGCCCACTCCCAGAGGTTGTCTTGAAGAACTTCGCCTTCGAGGACTGGGCAATGAGGGTGCCAAACAGGGAAGAAAGGGCTTGTGAATAAACCCCAGTTGGATCTGATAAAGCCTGCTTTGCACAGCCCTTGTACACTAAGCTGGTGTAGTCAGTTGCAGATTTGGATGATGGTGTGAGCTCAAGAATGGTTAAAATGACCAGAAAAAGAGGGAGAAACCAAAAGGGATTTCCGGGCAAACCCATTGGGTGGAATCAAAGCATTCTTGTTTCCTCTGGAGGGTAAAAAGATTGGAGTTTTAGGGCTCTCGGAAGATGGTTTTTCAGTTAACAATGAGGAAAAAAGATTTAAAGGGTTGGCAAGATTTCTTGGTTTCCACCACTTTATTTTTTCACTCAACAAAAAAGGAGTCTTGGTTTTAGCTTTTGCTTACTGTCTACTGATGTTTGTCTATCTCTGGATTTGCACATATGAAGAGAGGTATCTTTTCCCTGTACAAAAATAGAGCTGTACTCTACAATATCCATTATATACATGGTAGAAATGTTGAAATCTCTTTTTCTTTTTTAAATGTAAAAATTGGAGTGCTTCTAAAATAATTTTTAAATATTGAATATTTTAGTATTTGAAGAGAATGAGAACAAAACTATTTAAAATAGAATAATTTTGAGGAAGAAAAGAATCAAATTTTGGTTGCCCCTCCCAGTTCAGAAATTTGACCAAATTGCATTGGAACTTATGCTTTGGAGTTTGAATTTGAATAATAATAATAATAATTTGTTACAGTACAGTAAATCTTTGTCATTTCTTTGACATGAGAATTAAATAAGAGTTCTATAATATCCTACTGACACCACCAAGTCCAAGTCCAAAGGGAGAAGCTGATTTGTTTACTCAGAACAAGAAATTTATTACACTATCAAACTAAGCTGCCCATTAGGACAGTGTTGAGATTTACTCATCTTTAAAGTTGTTATTACTATACCGAAAATTTTAATTCAAATTGAATTTGTACGGATTTAAGCACAATATATTTAATGTAAAAATTGAAGTATGATTCAGAAAAAGTGATCATTTATTCTGTAATTTGTTCAATTCGATCGAATCTGATTTGAATAAAAATTTGTATTATTACAGATACTTAATTTAGAGTGAACGATACTATATCCGTCTGTTACTTCAGACCGTAATGCTTGTTGTTTGATAAAAACAAGAGAAGAAAAAGAAACGTAGGAGCCGAGAGAATTAAAAATTAATAAAATAATTAAGAGTAAAAGAGTAGAAGAAAATACTGTTAAAAAAAATGAAGGCATAATTATATAAAAGTGTAGATATTAGTTGTGTTCGTTTTCAATCTTTTGTAATTTATTTTAGTTATACGTAGATTTTAATTTTTTTTATATATTGATCCCTAAGTTTTGTAATTTTTGTTTAAATTATACATGGATTCTAATTTTATAATATGCCCTCATTATAATAATATAAATTTAATGTATAAATATAATTTTTCGACCCTCTCAAACTTTTATTTCGAATCAGCCCGTCATTAATCTTGGACACTTGATTTTGACTTTTATTTGAAGGATAATAAATAATATAGGTGTGATTTAAGATGAATAATTTTGATGGAAATTGAAAAGTTATGCTAATTTTTATTTTATTTTTCCTTTTGAGTGGAGTTGGAGGTTAAGTATTTACTTTTTTGTTACCCAAACTTTTGAAATATTGATATTATAAAAACAAAAATTAAATAAAAAATTCATTAAAAGATTAAATTCTTGATAACCCATCCATGAGAAATATCTATAGATTCTATATTATATATAAATGAAGAGTATTTTATTGTTATCTTTAATTTAATAATATGTTACTTTCTTTTATCTTTTTAATTGAATAATTATTTTTAACTTTTTCACTCATCATGATTTTTTAATAATTATCTTTTGGTAATTTTTTTTCTTATTCATTTTTATCTTATATATATATATATTAAGTAAACTTTAACTCTATAAATAGTAAATAATATTATTTAAAAAAAAATTTATAAAAATTATGCACATACAAAGAATGTGAACACAAACTAATAATGATAATTTATCTTGGTATAATTACACTCTTATTTCGAGGTTTTGTGTGATAACATGAAAATAAATAAGTCCCCATTAGTCAAAATTCATTAGTATTAACAAAAAAATAAATTGATACTTACCTCAATTTATTTATTACAAATTTATGCATGTCAAATAATTTTTTTTACTAAATTATCCTTATAACGGTAAAAATATACCTCTTAAATGCATTAACGTGTGAATATGTATAAAGATACATTTAATCATAAAAATATTTATTTAACCTACAATAAATAAGTAATAAGCCAATCAGCATTGAATATAGATTTTATCCCTTTTTTTGGTAATATTAATTAAATTCAATGAATTTTCATTAACATAAATATTATTTGTTAAACGAAAATAAATTTTAAAAATATTATATATAATTTTTTAAATCACGAGAAATTTACATATAATTACATCATATTCATGGAGTACATTTATCCCATTTACATATAACTCTTTTTATATATAGATGATCAATTATATGATATAATAATTGCGACGTGCATCGGTTATTAATAGAGCCCATAAATGCAGACCTATCTCCTTTAATTTTTGTAGCAATTATAATGATGAAATTTATTATGATATATATGTGTGTATGAATGCTTGTTGTGACCTTTGAAAAATTGAGGAATTTATATGGGATTTGCTGTACATAAATATCACAAAACAAATTCTTATTTAAATTAAATTTAAATTTAATTAAATTGAATCAATTATATAATAAATACAATATATTTATTATTTAATTAATTGCTTTCCTAAATTATAAACATTTAATTTAATAATTATTGGGCAAGCATATTTAGGATATACTTATACTTTCTATGGCATCTACTACCATCTAATAACTAGATTATAAATTAACCACGGATCGTTTTTGATATTTTGGTGGTCCTATGGCGAGTAAGAAAAAAGAAGCTCCCTAACGAGGCATATATAAAATAGTTGATCCATGATCATAACTTTCTTTATTATAATTTTAACTGATCAATATCTTAACAAACAATATGCAATATATCAAAAAAAAAAAAAAAACATAAGAAATAGCAATATGATAGCGACTAAATAATATTACTAGCTCAACTTACAAACTCTAATGTAAGAAGCAACACTTGGAAGTAAGACGCAACCTTAAGTTAAGTGATATAGCACCATCTAAGTAAAAACTCCAGCACCCAACAAACTAGGACAAGATTAGAGTGGCAAGAGGGTGGAGGCAAGATTAGATTCAAAGTTCTATGACTTAAATTAGCATCATTGATGAGTAAATCTAGATTGAGTTTCATCACTCAATTACTTTGATTAGAAGAATCGGCATATTTTGATGGGTTGAATACTGTGATGAACTGATGATCGAGAAGTTCGATTGAGAATTTGAGATGATGTTATAGAAAAATACTGAATAAAAAGTCATATGATATCAATGTTTATCCCATGATGGAAACCACCGCGGGGATTTCTCGTCTGTTTCCTGATCTTTCAGTCCATGTAAAAAAAAAAATACCATGAGTTTTTTTTTTAAAGTAGCAAGGATTTTTTTTTTCTTATATATGTATAGTACACTACTTTGGGTTGGATGTCCACTTGAGGGTTGGGCCCTAGGTTGCCTATTCTCAGGGCCTGAATTTAACCAAAATATTATCTAATTATATATTTATGTATATTTAAATAAAGTAAAATGTATTAATACATTAGAGTTTTACCGCTTTTCTAGTATAATAATATATTGTTTTGATACCTTTTAATATGCTTTATTGATGAGTCAATTGATGAGATAGATAGATATTGAGTAAATTTTATTATCAGTTGATAAGATGAAATAGTCCAAAAAAAAAAAAAAAAGAGTTTGTAATGAATTATAAGTCTCTGTGATTCTATTATAAATAGAGACCCCACAAATTCAAGTCATACTGTTTAATAACAAACTATCAAACAACTCTAGAATTTAAAGTGTGGATGTTGAAGAAGACACTGATTGACTTCTCTTGGACGGATGAAGAATTATTAGATTGAAGAGTGCTAAGATCCATTCATAGATGATAGATGAGTTTGTAGAGATCAAATTTATTGGTGACAAGACCTGAAGAGAAAATTCGTAAATTAAACAATACAAAATTCGCAAGGTTGGTATTTCACTACCCTCATCAATATAATTAATGTGCACATTTTGTTAATAAATTACTTGATTTGCTATAATAATATCTTTCACCAATTTTGAAATAACGCATTACACATACATTCTTTATATGTATATTTACAAATATATATATATATATATATGTTTATGCATAGATATATAAATACATGGGAATTATACGCTTTTTTGGCTCAAAATATACGCGACAATAGTATACCTTGAATTATGTGACAACTCCGTATCGTGGGGTTTTCGAAATTTCTGTAGAACTCAAACCAAACCCCGAATCAAGAAAAGTAGGAGGAGAGGAGAAGCGCAAGGAAGAAGAAGATGATAAAGGAGGAGAAAATCACGCATGACATAAAAGACAGAGTTTCACAGAAACTGTCAAGATTCTTTACTGCTACACCCTCTTCTCCAACGCCGGATCAAGAATCTGAGGTATCCCTTTTCTTATTTCCGTGGATAAATTCATGAATTTGATGTTTCGAGTTGGTTTCGAGATCTTTTGCGAAAATGGGTTGCAGTGCTATGGATGTTTGTGTTTGGTCAGGCAGTAAAAATTTGATCTTTGTGTTTTGATGCAATGCCATGTGCTGTGAGAATGGTTTTTTGCTTGGTTAGATGTGATAGTCTAGGGTAATTTATAGTGTGCGATGCTGATTGTGTAACTTTGACCTAATTTTGATTTAGTGATGGATTTGATGAAGTCAAACCAGCTGACGTTTGTGGGATTCAGTTTGTTTATGAAAGGAAAACAGAAAGAAAAATAGAAGAAACTGTGAGCTATATTCACATAGCCAACTAGAAAACTCATCCGCTTGGTTGTAATTGAAAAGGCAATGCTTTCCTCCTTTTTCGAGTAATGTCCGACTTCATTTGGTTAAACTGGTCTAAGATAAATGGGGTTCTCGTACTGGACTATTTAGTGATGAAGTGGCTCTATGTCGTCTTGTTAGAAAATAAATATATTTAGTCAAGTCACCACTAAATTTACAACACCTATTAGAAGAATTATTTGGCCCACTGCAATCAATCAGAAGAGGGAAACCAATTCTGTTTGGCAGATCAAGATGAGTAGCTAACTAGTATGACAGTATGACAATTCTGTCCTTTATAATAATATGATAGCTTATTTTGAAGACAGCAACTCCGGCCCTTGTTTGTTTTGGTATTGATGCTGATTATAAGATATGTTCATGATGTTTGTTTGTTGTTCTCAATGTGGTTTTAGTGGAGAACTCTATTTTACTAGGCGTCAGATTTTAATGCGTATGGTATCTACATTACTCATGTGTAATTTTTTTCTTTATTTTAATTTTAAACTTTAAAGAGAAAGAAGAAATTGTTATTTGCTAGTGGAAAAGCACACTTGTGATTTTCTCCTGGTAAACTTTGGTTTCTTTTATGTATTACTTCTTGGTTTTGGATGTATGCAAGGATTTTGAAATGTCATGCACTGATGGTGAAGTTGAACTCTTTATTTGCAAAAGGTGATATTTTTGTTGCAGAAGTAAGAAAAAGTGTGTTTTCTTTCTTCTTCTCATATCAAGGCATATCTTAGTTAGACAAAAAGTATCCTCCTTTTGGCCCCTGCTTGTCTGCCTAGCTGTTTATGTTGAAGGACTTTATTTTTTTCTTACCATATTTACATTTCTTATATGTTAGAGTATGAATTCAGAAATTTGAATTACTCGATTGTAATCTCTCTATTGATTTTTGCATGGAGAAATTAGTGTGAAATGGATATAGTGAAGTCTTCTGTCTACCCAGGCTGCATTTAGAATAACATATGCACACACACACAGAGAGAGAGAGAGAGAGAGAGAAGGTTAGCAAAGTATAATTGGATTACCTCATGAATTTACTGTTATGCCATGAAGGCTTATCTTATATTGATATCCAGTCCATGATCAATAATGCAAAGACTATAGGTATGCACACACACACAGAGAGAGAGAGAGAGAGAGAGAAGGTTAGCAAAGTATAATTGGATTACCTCATGAATTTACTGTTATGCCATGAAGGCTTATCTTATATTGATATCCAGTCCATGATCAATAATGCAAAGACTATAGGGCTTCATTTCTGAAATCACATGGATTTTGATATCTATAGTCTATTATGTAGACTGTCCTTATAACACCAGACTTCTATATGTGTAGGCCAGGCCATTTGCAGAACATGCAAAGTCTCTGTCTTCTATGGTGTCCCGACTCCCCTCAGCTAGTTTAGATTGGTTGAGACAAAGTGCAAACTACAATGGTGTCAAACCTATTGGATCACTTTCGTTGAAATGGAGAAGTAAAAGTTTCTTGCGGAAAGATAAACCCTTGTATGGATTTACAGAATCTGGTCATGAGCATGATGACCGAGCTATGATTAAGTCTCATGAAGAAAATGGAGAGCCTGACACTACAGAGAGCCCAAGTCAGAATTACAAATCATCCAATAGCCATCAGGAAAGTCAAGAACCTGGCTCTGGGAGAAGCACTAGTAGCATTGGCAATATAGCATCTATTCCACATAGTTTTAGCCAGTCCATGCCTTGCCTCCGCGATGAATCTCTTTTCATTTCTCCAGAGTTATATCAGTTTCTGAAGCCATCCCTTCCTAATATTGTGAAAGGTTGCCAATGGGTATTGTTGTACAGGTAAGAGTGATTAAAATGTTGGCTCGAATTTTTAATTCTGTGGTTCCATAATTAGATATTGATGTATGTTCCTAATCTAATTGAAAAAAGAGCAGTTCAATAAGACATGGTATATCATTACGCACGCTCATCCGGCAGAGCGCTGATCTTCCTGGTCCTTGTCTTTTGGTAAGCTATCGCTATGACATTACAACTTTAGCAGGTGACAAGATGACTATTGTCAAGACTAAGTCCTCTTTTGCATGCAGATTACTGGTGATATGCAAGGTGCTGTATTTGGTGGTTTGCTTGATTGTCCCCTTAAGCCTACTGCAGTATGGAAATATCAAGTATGTCAATCCTTCTCCTAGCTTGAAATGATTTTGAAAATTACAAGTAATTATGACATCCTTTGCCATTTATACTTGGTACTTTGGACTAGTTTCAGTTTGTTAACGACTTAGTGACCTATTTGACAGGGAACAAATCAAACTTTTGTTTTCACAACCATATGTGGTGAACCAAGACTATTCAAAGCAACTGGTAAGAACTATACAGATAAGCATACCTGCAGATCATTTTCCTGTTTTTCGCTTGAAGGGGTATTAGATCTGAATTTGTGCTTATGTTCATGAAACTGAGAGGTGAGGATGAGGACCCCATTCCACAACCAAGTAATTTCCATCGATATGCCTCTTGAGCATATGCAGACTATTTGGATTTTTCTTTGAACAAAAACTTGGAACTAATACCTAAAGAGATCTTGGATTGCGTTCATGGGAGTCAGTAGATTCTCATTGATAATAAACCCTATCTGAGATCTACTCTTTAAGCATAAATTATCTATTAAACGGGCCAGACCTGATTCTTGTTCAGCATGTTTCCTGCTAAAATGCTAGACATCTTTGCGGAGGAATCTCATTGAACATAAAAAGTGAATAGTTGGTTAACAGATCTTGGTTGCAATTCTCAAGATCATTAGCTTCCCCTTATAAATCCCATTTCAGGAGTAACTTAAGCATCAAGTTCTCTTGAACATACATGTATCTTTGGCTACACGTTTATATTAAGGCTGCTCTGAAGAAGGTTAGACTAGGTTTCTGTTTCAAACTATTTCCAGGTTAAGTTAGCTTTTGTTGTTTATAAGCTAAAAAAGGCTACTAGAAACACTTTTTGGTTTGAGTGGTTTTTTGTCTAGGGATGACGATAACTTTGCATGGTGTGGCATACCTTAGACTGAAACCACTTACATATTGTTGGTGATAATGCCAGGTCATTGTGCTCCTGCCAGAGAAAATGTACATTGATTGTCAATTTTAGCCTTTCAGCATATTTGCTGAAGGGCAAAATTGCACTTTCGTCCCATACAAGAAAGGGGTTGCAGATGTAATCCCGAGCTTTATGGGCTAAACATATTTAATCCCATAAAGCTCGAGACTACAGTGCAAACCCCCGTATTGTATGGGCCTGAAAGTGCAATCTTGTCTTGCTGACGCTTCAAATTTGTCTGTTAGCTCAGTTCCTCATAACAATTTCTCCAAGGATGTTTGATTTTCAGTTCTCCAAACTTCCAATTTGCAAAAAAAAGAAAAAAAACTCAAACAACTGATAGAAATAGGAGTGATATACGATGATCCCTAGGGAATGAGGATGCCTAAGATGAAAATTTGGCAAGAAGAGCAAAATTGTCAATTCATGAAATTCACTCTGGCACGAGGAAAGTTGTTATGGTGTTAACACCACCCCTGACATATGGTGGTCACTGCAAGCATCTTATTTGCACTTACAACCGCTTCGGACGAAAATTGGGAAATGGAGAGCTAGCCTGTTTGCTAATCCCAAATTGAGTGGAACCAATTAATGATTTTTGTGACTTAAAGAATCGAAAGTGTTTATAAAATTCTAAAGAAAGGATATCTTAATTTGCTAAGCTGAACCATTTGACCCTTGTGACCTTGTGCTACTAATGAATCTTCTATAAGTGGTTTGATTTTACTGCTCAACTGTGTGACACCGGTTACACGTATTCAGATGCTAAAAGAAGGATGTCCTTGTTTTCCCTTTGTGTCTGTCATCATTTTTGTGTTGGGTTGTTGAAGACTTGATGAGGGAATAATAATTTCACTGTCACATTAGACTAGGAAGTTAAAATTGGAAGTAGTATTGGAGATTTTAGATATGAGCTAACAGGCTAATATTTTCCATATTACTTGAATAGGTGCCAACAGATACTTCTATATGTGCTTGAACAACTTGCTTGCTTTCGGAGGAGGTGCAAACTTTGCTTTATGTTTGAATGAAGACCTGTAAGTTCTTTTCAAGACACTGCAAAATTACCTGGATTATATTAATGTTATCCATGGAGTAAACAGATTTTCTGACCTTGTTTGCTTCTCTATCAAGATTATCTGGGACCAGTGGACCGTCTGAAACATTTGGCAACTCGTGTTTGGCTCATGTTCAAGAGTTTGAATTAAAGAATGTAGAGGTACTGATTATTTGCCTAATAACCTGATTTTAGTACTTTATGCATCTCGTGAGATAAATATGATCATACTCTTATTTGCCTAATAACTTGGAAGTTTCACGGGGGACTTGCCCTATTTCAGAAAACCAAGTAGTATTATGACTTCTGTTGCCTCCATTTGTTAACAGTACTGTTCCTAGTGAAGTTTTAGATCGTGTTTTCTCACGTAATCGTCACTATAAATCACCTGAAGATTTCAATCCTGCATAATAGAACTGTTCCTTTGGGCACATCTCATGGCACCAGAAAATGGAAGAGTCCCGTATAATGAATAGATTAGTTGATCTACTCTTTCAAACTGTGCCCTTCATTGTTTCTTCTAGTTCTTCGTTGAATGTTCTCTAACATGGTTTTTGCTCCTTTTCTCCTAATTGCAGCTTTGGGGTTTCGCACACGCTTCCCAGTACCATACCTGAAGCAAGACTTCATCTTTAGGATTTAATTTGCCATATGCTGATAATATTGATTGGTCCAATTCTTTCATTTTTCATTGTTAGTGTGAAGTTTGAAGGTAGTGCCCTCTTTTCTTTATAGAGGGGAATCCATCGTGTGTGTGTAGCGATATCGCTTCAATTGAATTGTAAAACTTAACCTTGGTATTTAGTGTGTAAAATACAGGAAATTTGTCGTCAAATTTAACTTAAGATGCGAGAAAAGAATGGTCAAAATATTAAACTGTCTTAAAATATGTTGTAAATTTAAGTCTGGATTATGTTGCATAATTCTTGCGAATTGATGTATATGTGAAAAGATAAGATACAGGATGAACAAACACTAATTGTAGAGCGACAAACTGAAGAGATCTTATGAACACATGTAGAATGATTTTTGTTTGAAAAAATTAATGCTAGTATCAAGCAGACTTTCTATCACAATACATTGGGATCGGGTTTGTGTGTGTGTGTGTGTGTGTGTGAGAGAGAGAGAGAGAGAGAGAGAGAGAGAGAGAGAGAGAGACATAACTGGATTTTTCTGAAGCAAGAATTTGGCATACACCAGGAATTTGAACAAGAGTTCAGAAGAACTGCCAAAAGATGATTGTTGGACGATAATCAAAAGATCTATTGACTGGCAACTTTTTTAATTCCAATATGGTGCCTGAAAGCACCATATTTTTCATGTCATGCAGCAATAATCGATTAGTAACATTCACAACAAACACGCTTGTAAATATGTTATGCCAATGCACCACCGTTTCACATATACGAAAAACAGAAAAGCTCAGATAAATAACAAGAACACTGTGGTCCGCGAAATACTCATAATCAACAAGACGGAAGATTAAATACTTAAAATAACCATATGTGGTATTTTCTATGGATTCTCCCATAAACACAATATCTATGTGAAATCAAGAACAGGTTAGGAGGAGTTGCCTTAGGCCGCGGGCTTCCCGTTTGAAGTACTAGGAGTTGGAGTTTCCGCGGTAGAACTTGACCCTTTGCTTATCATTTCATCAAAAGTAGCTGGATCGAGATACGACTGGTACGGAGGCAACCTACATCATAAAACAAAACAACTTAGCAGATGAATCAATTTCAACAACAAAGATTGTTTTGGGATGTGTTAAGAGTCCTTCGATACCTGCTAGCTGTAATATTTTGTCCATCTATATTCATTTTCACATCAAAAATGTTACCTGCAAGAGTGGCAAATTTCATCAGTTCTGCTGTAAGATTACGATATTTGTTACGGGCTGAAATTTCCAACCACCAAATTCTTTTTGGCTTATTACCAAAGCAGCAGACCAGTTGAGATGATAAAGAAGAGGGCAGATGGAGTTTCATGAGAATAAAAAATCAAATGCTTGAATAGCGATGGACCCATATTATGGTATTGATAGGGACTACGGATGGGATGATACACCATTTAGCAAAAGACCATGTATGGTCTGAAATCCCAATTACGATATGGAGCAGGTTGGCCTTCCTCATCAGACTCTGCATTCATGTTTCCCTTTAACACTGACCCTATCAATCTGCTTATTGTGTCTGCTCATTGGAACTGATTTTATAGCTATACCCGTTATATTCCAATTTAAGCAAACCTAGCGAAGATTTCCAGGGAAACATCAATTAGAAGAAGTAAAGAATACCAAGAATATGATAATCAATGGACGTGGCAGATCAGTGGTAAAAGGCCATATTTTTTGTCTCTTCAGGTGCGAAAGAAACTTATCGGTTAAGTTTGAGGCTCAAAGAGCAGATGATTTCCACACAACATGCAGGAAAATTTATTAAGACAGAAGAAAACCACGGAAACCAAAGAAACCTTTTAATCTTTTTTTCTTTTCTTGTGTGTGTGTGCGCACATTGAGGGGTCGAAGATGGAGTTGATTTTGTTCAAAACATATTGCCCTGTTCCAATATGTATTGAGGATTCACCCTTTGGCTTCCTATATTATTTAATGTTATATCTTAGGACAAAACTACATGCACAATCAAGTCCTTGTTCCAGTATAACTTGCAAAGATGTTTACCTCCAAAGATAGTCTTGTCCGAGAAATACTTTGACATCAAATATTGCTTAAACTCAGCCTCGTACCTCTTGAATTTCTCAATATGTTCTTTGCTATCCATAATGCTGCAGAAGAACCATGAAGATAATTTAAAGCATGTCAACTCCACAAATGAATCAAGAGAATTAAGAAACATGAAGAACATAAATTAATAAGACCATCTACTTGGTTAAATATGACATAGGAGAAATCAAGTACCAGTAAGTAAATGGCATACAGTTAGATACAACTTTACAGCCTGGAACGAGCTATGTAAAACACAACACACTTCAGTTTCTAGACACCTTCAATAGGAGATTTTCAAAGAGAGTAACTTCTGAATGCAAAAGTATTATCTGAAAGCTGCAACCGCCATAGGTCATACTCTCACCATGATTCGAGAAAATGCATAGCAAAGTGGTGCTGACTTATAATCTTATTTTCAAGATTTAGGAGCTTTTTACTTTTTGAAGCGATCTAATCTCTTTCAGACTTAAAAACTAAAAGACAAGCAGATTTTCTTCAAAATACCCACAGCAAGATTTGAGATTTTAACGTAAAAATTTAGAGTGTCTATTGCCTTCTCATTTCAAGCCAATTGGAAAAACAAGACCAAGGTATGAGATCCAAGCTAGAAGAGAATTCAAGACCAATTGACACCCAATATTCAATTAAACTCAATGAGGATGTTTAAGAAACCAATACAAAGTGAGATATAACTGGAATAGGAGATTCGGATCCATGGAAAGTAATCCCCAAAGAGGGGTGAAAATGATATTTTTACAGAAATGGAACCAACTGCTGGATATAAAGTATTAAATCAATAACATAAACCGTGTTCAGCTAATAAAAACAAAGATTTGCCCTGGTTTATATAAAAAGGCAGAAGAGAAGTTGATTAATCAATACCAGCGGCTGGTAGGAAGAGGAAAAAACTCTAATGTATACCCTAGAATTGCCTAGAAAGGATGAACACAAGAAGGTCTAGAAAGGGAAATTTTCAAAATCCATCAAGAAACACTTGTCCTTCACAAGCGGAGAGCACGTGCTCCATTGTTTGCGTAAAAGTATGGATATACCTTCATTTGGTGTGTAAGTCATGGTGTTCGATGATGGCACATTGGGAATACAATAAAATGGGAAAATGAAAGTTATTGTGGCTTTTACCCCCAAGACTATCGACTATTACACCAAACCTCCAGTAGATTACAGTTATTTCTGCAGTCAAATTTTGCGAAAACTGATCGAAGTGGTAAGGCAGCTGTCATTACAGAGGGGAACAAGAATTCTTTTTGTTAGTAAGAAATATAGTATTATGAAGTAAGAATAACCAAAGTAATGACTGTGCACAACTATTAATGACAATGTAGAAATATTAACCAAACAATCCTTTAGCAAAAATATTTGGTCCCAGCTACATGAATGTGGCTATGCGAATCAAAGAAGTGCTCTGTACATGGACATTCAAAAGTTAAACATCCATTGGGCCAACAAAGGGATATCAAATTCACTAGATCAATAGCCAAAGTTTCCTTTCAACTTGGGTGAAGCAACAGCACAAGAGCAACATCCACTCCTTAACTTCAGAAAGACAAAGATTTACTAAAGGAAAGGCTTATAAGTAATACCAATTAAGAAAATTCAGCGACAAGAAAAAAGCTGAAAGTACCTTCAGTGTATAGGTTCAGATTACGATTGTGCATAGGTAGAAATGAACCACAACATAAATGCATCTAGTCTTCATATTTAGAAAGTCTCAGAACTCAGTCAAGCATTCAACTGCTTAAAACTAGAGATGTATCAAATGATTTCTTAAGCAGTTCCATCCAAAAATGGAAAAGTGCAATTTTGCATCAAACAGCTTCAGTGGGGTATGAAGGAAAGGGGCCGTGATTTATATCATTAGCTTACATGTGAAGTATAGTTATTATAAGCAAATCTTTTGGTGAATCAATAAACCAAATCCCAGTTGAGTTAACAGATTTGACTATCCTCAACCCAATTCGGATAATTAAACAAAACTATTACTTTGCCTATGATAAGCAATTAAGAAGAATCACGAAAGGTAGTCCTAAGTTCACCCTGGAAAAATAAATAGTTGAACAGGCTCTCTGACACTATATTGTTTCTGATAAGTTCCCGCATAGTATATTTTTCTGGAAGCACTTCACTAAGTCTTGAAAATAGAGCTGCTTTTACTGGCCTTAGACTGGAGTACTAACAATTCTGAATCATCAATCCCTTAGAAATTATCATTTGCATCAACGTCATAACTCTTATCTTTAGTTAGCATGCATCTTCTTGGATCCACTCCAGATTACAATTCCTGAGTATGGTTCGCTATTATGCCTTGCATAAACTGCCAACTAATTCTAATAATAGGACAACCAAAATAAGGAAACTTATATCCTAAAAGTGCCGGTGATGGAGGAGCTGGATAATGCCCTATTACAGAATACCAAACCATAGAAGCTATAATGTGGTTGGCTCATAAAAGCATGATTTAATAGCTGTGGTACAGTATTCTTATCCAAAAATATTTCCTTCGCTGGGAAACTAGACACATTTGATTTCTGCAAAAAGCATCAGAAGATGAACATATCATCAACCTCAAAAAATACCACAACTTAAGCCATAAAATTTCAATCTGTATAGACAATCAAGCAAAAATATTCATCACATTCGGCTGTTAATAGGGGCAGTGTGTTTGTAGTCTCCTGTGGTGTATTTAATGCAACACGAAGTAAAGCATAAATGCTTATTTGGTGAAGCAGTTATAATAGTGCAGTAAGAGGCAGGAAATGAGATCCCACTGTGCACACTCCCAAATTTCAAGGCAACTTCTAGGGTAGGTGTTCCATGAGGTATTTCAATTGCTATTTAACATTAAACAAAAAAAAAAACTAGTGAAGGTTTTATAATCTCCGGAGAGTGCAAAAACATATCTGATAAGTATCAAAAGATTTAACTATCAAATCTAACTATGAATTTCTAAACTCGTTACACAGTCAAACTTGATCTTATAATCACGAAAATGCAATTTGTTAACTGGAATGGAACTCTTTACTTCAGAGAATATATATATATATATGGGGCAAAGATAATTCACATACTTCAACATTTTTACAATGATGAGTATACAAGAGATAATTGAACCAAGCACATGTTTGGGAAATGATGATGGGCATGTATGACTCATGATATGCATCCGGATAGGTAGATAAATAGAAAGACAGATAGATGGATGGACACATGAAAGGACGAATCTTGCTCAAGAGTATTATATTGGTCGCACTATCTTCTAATTCTCTGGCAAACAGAAAAAATTTGATCCTCACCCAGTTCATGAAAAACCAAATCGTATTGGGTTCCTTATAGATCTATAACAGATCATACTTAGAATTAGTATGCCATGCTCAACGCAGGGTTCACATCCACAATCCATGCCACATCTTATGTAAAAACAAAGAGGTCAGAAAAAAGAGAATTCCGGTTTCTTTTGCTTTACTGTTAGATAACATGTGAGCTAACACTTTTCTTACCGCATGCATAATAAATGCTAACACCAATAATTATACACTAAATAACAATTTAGCAAGTTGGTAAGCGATACTTAAAAGGCGATCTATTGAAATTTACCTAAATCAGTAAATACTTTAAACGTGGCGTGTTGCACAAACAAACAGTTATTTGGAGTTAAAACATGCCAAAAATGCTGCACCAGATCCATGCACTATGCTCATATATGTATAGCAGTAGCTAATAAATGCAAGATTCAACAAGAGTTTCACTAAAAACAGGTGAGGCCCTGTTTTCTCTGTTAATCATATGCAAGATCATCTATTCAGTTCGTTAAACTATTTACTTATGTTACGTTCCTTGTTATTCAAAGCCACTATGTCGAATACTAACCTTTCACAAAGACAAGAAAGAACAGATGTATTCATTTCAACCTTAAAGTTTCCTTCAACAATTGAAACTTTCAACAAGACGATAATTCAATTCACTAAAACATGTAGGTTGGCGGGAACGTAAGCAGTTCAAAAATCCTTTAAACGAAGGCTTCTTTGAATAAATCATTTCACAGTTGATCTCCACATCTCCTTGTAAAACTAAGATATATCTCTGAAGAAGTAAAAGGAAGTCCAAACAAATCCCACAAAGTAAAAACACCTGAAACCAACAATTTTCATTTTCACATGGAATTAATGAAGTACAAAATGCAGGACATGCAGACAAAATTTCTAACCCAAAATCACCTCGCATATATCTCATTGAACAAAAATTGGCAGAATCATAAAAAGATGTGCTCCAGAAGAAAAAGATTGAATTTTTATAGAAAGAAGAAGCAAGAACTCACTAAATTGATTCTTCCACGGGTTCTCTTTTCACCTCCTTAGAATCTTCCATGGGTTCTGTTTTCACCTCCTTAGAATCCATGATTTCACTTGAGACATCCTTTAAAAACCCAAAAACAGTCAAAAAGAAGGCAAAACTCACCAGAGTTCTGATCACATAAACCACAAAGAATCCAAGAAAAAGATGGGTACTTTGTTAGAATCTTGTCTCTCTCTCCCTCTCCCTCTCCCTATCTCTCTTCGTGTGTGTATGTGTGAGTGTGAATTAAAAGCCGAAAAAAAGTGAACCTGTGGTTGTTCATGTTTGACTAAAGGAGAGTGATTGGTTGAGGACTGGGAGTTGGCAACGGAGTTTGATGATGAAGCTGCGGCCGCCATTGAAGAAAACTCTCCGAGTGTAGGAGGATTTCCGGACACCCTTCTTATGACTTCATCGACTAATAATGCCTCCCTAATTACAGAAGAAACCATTGCAATAAATGCATTCAGACAGATAATTTTTTTCCCCAATAAAGAATTAAGGAAAACATAATCAAACAGAGTGACAATAATTAATCAGTAATAAAGCAAGTAATTGTCACGTTTTTCTTTCAATAGAACTCAGACAGAGAGAGAGAGAGAGCAGTTATGGTGTGTGAATGTTGGTACCTGGCGCCAAGTACATAAAATCCAAACCCCACGCGCCTTTTGGGGGAATAACAATGAAGTCCAAGCAATGCACAGTTTTAAGAGTGCTTGGAAGCCATTTCAGTTTCTTATAACTTTGGTTAAAATTCCAATTGCATCCCACGAGATTAAGTCTAATTATAAAAATTTTCATCCTTTTTTACAAAATTATAAATATATCTTTTAAAATTATAATTATAATTATAAATACGCATCTTATTCATTGACAAAACTTTGCACAAGCACTTTCTGATCTAAAATTGATTGGGTGTTAATGTAATATTATCCTATAACTTTTGTTGTTTGCTTTTTCTTTTCATGGCTTGATTTTTTGTTTAAAATTTTCGTAACAAGAATGAGAAAGCAAGAGTACACAGAGATTGCATACGTGCCCGTACTTGTACCCGTACCCATATGATAAAAAAAAACAGAATTTAAATTTAAGTCCCATCGAACATTTTACTAAGGATTCATAACCTCAATGTTCAACCCTTAATCACTGGCCCAAGATGATGGTAGTGTGACTTGATATACTACAAGATAAAAAGTTGCTTCCAAGTTTAGCCATACTTTGATATGAAAATGATAAGTCGAACATCGCCAGTGCACCGGTTGGAGGGACTCAACGTCCTTAAGTTTATTAGTTGGTTACACAAAAATGTATACACGGTTTATTAAGGATAGGCACAGAGTTAGTTTTTGGTGGTGGCTTTTTAAACACTTGTAGCTTTTTTTTTTTGTTCAATATAAGATTAATTACTCAATATATAAGATTCGTGAAATCTCAAATGGCTTTCTTCACTGTTCCTATTTGCTGCATATTTCTTCAGAAAAGAATATAAATTGTGTTAGTCAGAAATGAAGAAGATTCCCAGTAAAGGAAATGAAGTTGCTCGTAAAATTATCACAAGTCATCATACGGCTCTGATTAACGTAATTAGTAAGATGTCCATCCCACCATGGGTTCCACCATCGTAGAGTAAAGGGGTTTATGCAAACCTCTTAGATTGGCCCAAGGTCTCATTGTGGGAGTTCATCGGTACAATACCTCATATCCACAATGGCATCATACACTTCTGGATCAATGCCCGATTATAGCTCATTGACAACTTACAAGTTCTTGCTGCCATATCCAGAGAGAAAAAAGCATTGGAGATCTGGAAGCACTTCAAAGAAAGCAGATCCTACAGTTGTCAATAATTTACTTCTCTTACATGTTAATGGAATAATCTTACACAAAAATAACCACTCCTTTCATTTCATATTCTAAACATACAATTTTTTTTCTGGTTGGTTCATTGCAAAATGAAAATGCCACGTAAAGTCTGTCGTATTCTAGCTCCCCACCCCAAATTTCGGGATTTTACCGATTAATCCAAGAACCTCATAGAATTACACACATCTCATCTTTGTTCAGCTCACTACATGCGCCATGGCAATTGCAGCATCAAGAATGGCCATTAAGTTTACCTAATATTGCTTCAAGACTCCAATGCACCACCATCTTCAGGCAGCCCAAATATTCTAAGGTTTCTGTCCATCGATCCAACAGCTATGTACTTTGCATCGGGACCAAATTTGATACAAGTTGCTTTACCTACATCAGCAGAAGTCACATTATATTGTATAGCTTGAGCCAGTAGGCCCACAGGCAACAAGAAGAAAACTAATAAAGGCAGTATCAAGGACATTTGTGGTGAAAAAATACACGTCTCCGCAGAGAAACTCCATGCCTAAAAGTATCTTCTTGCAGGCTTATGAACATATTCATGCAGTTGAGTGGAGGATGGGGAAGTCTACCTGTTCCAGACAAGTCGGGGAATGTTTTGATGCAATTCCATTCAGATTTGACATTGGCAACTTGATAAACTCTGTAATGTACCATGAATATAAGAATAAGAATCATAACAAATTAATGATTAATGATGACCGTCACCACTTCAAGAATTCATATCAATTACAAAGTAGATGAGCTGGTAGCAGTTGGGGGTTTACCCCTCTGCAGGCGTGTGGGGGGGGGGGGGGGGCCCGTAGAACAAAGTGA
>NC_026154.1:2631520-2767557 GCF_000512975.1 Sesamum indicum
GAGGGTGGGGGGTTCCCCCTCTGGGGGGGGGGGGGGGGGGGGGGGGGGAGCTCAGTAGATCAAAGCTTAACAAAAGATCACTTGGTAACTCAAAAGATTACCTTATATCTGAGCCTCCTAGTGCCAGGTAACTACCACTATGGTCAAATTCCACTGCAAAATCGAGAAAGAATATGAGGTATTAGGAGACAAAAGTGTCCATGTGTTAAACAGCTGATGGAATTGATTATATTTGTCAACCAAACAGACAGTTCTGATTTCCTTTATTTTACAATCTAATAAAGCAATTAGTTGGAATGGCCACAAATGAACGAGTGTAAAAGCACCATCCAGTTTGTCTCAAATATATTACAAAATCAGAGTGTACCATGTAATTATACCTGATTGCGTAGGTGTATTTTCATCATAAGGAGCAAAAGTCCTAAAGTTTTTCAATCTGCGCAGATCCCAAAGCTTAACACCATCTTGAGCAGCAGTCTGAAAGATCAAATATAATTATCATATTTTGGAAAAACTTGAACTGATCAGTTTGTTCACCATACCTATGGAGGAAAACTTACCGCCAAAAAGTAACCATTCTCTGAAAATGAAATGGCAGTCACTGCCCCAATATGTCCATCAAATCTCGCAACGTTTGCCTGCACATTGCCAATGACTCATACAACTTGAAGAATCCAAAAAAAAAAAAAAATGGAAGGGTTAAGACATTAAGTGAATTCAAAATTTAAATAAAAGGGTCTGCACCTGACTTTTCACATCCCAAATCTTAACCAGAGCCCCGGAGGTACCCGTTCCGAGGATCAGACCATCCGGATGAAAAGCTGCAGATGTGTAGCCCTCAGAAGATCCTGAAGTGTCCTCAACCTGCAAAGACCTTACAAATTAACAAAACCAGAAACAAAAGTCCAAATCAAACTTGGAGTGGTTTGCATTTCATCCAAAATAAAGACAGGGTTAGAACCTGAGTGAGGCATAAACCAGAAGCAAGCTCATAGAAGCACCACGTGTTATCAAGCGAAGCAGTGACAAAGTAATTATTGGTTGCATGGACTGTAACAGCTTGCACCTGTCATACAATAACGCATCCTAATCAAATCATGTCACAAATACAAAATACAAGATCGTAAAGATGTTATGTATCACCAAGCTGAGTAATAAAGGTCATATATGAGTTTGATTGTGGTAACCACTCGATTTTCTAAAAGTGCATATAAATTCTTAATATTTCCTGCTATTGAATGAGTGGACAAAAGGAGAATCTCAACTCATCATCTTCTTCAACTAACTTAGATCAAATATGTATAAAGGAAATGGCTTGGCAATCTTAGAAGACAAAAACCAAATGACTCAAATGACCCTATCCACAGCATTGTGTTTGACACAGGTAAAAGTAGGTACCTAAGAGAAGCCCGATGCAAGTCATAACAGATACAAATTCATACTTAGCACATAAATGAACTACCTCAGCAGTATGATCCTTCAAAACGTGCCTGCATTCATAATTACCATCTTCAGATCCTCGCCACACACGAACTGTCTGCAAAAAGCAGAATAATATACTTCAGCAAAACAACAAACTCATTGCAAACAGAAGTAGTAGAACAGAATAATATATTAAATGTGCTTCACACAACTAATTTTAGGCATTGGTAATACATAAACAGTACAGATGGAAAGCATCTTCAATAAAGGTGTACCTTAAACCTACACCAGTCTATTTGAAAACTAAAGGCTGAAGTACGGTAAAAAAAAAAAAACAGTTTGTGAATTGACAAATCCCAAGATGCATCAAACTAGTACAAGACAAACAGTAAGGATCATGTGATTCCTGAACCCAGGCAACTTGATGCATTTGTTGAACTAAGAAAAAGTGAAGATTAACTTATGAATTGATGTCTAATTCACAAAGTTCCAAATTGTCATTGGTCGATCAGCACAAACATATACTCCTCAGGCACAATTTAGATTCTGAAAATAAATCCAGAACCCCAAAAAAAAATGCTCTTTTTGTTTACATTATTTGGAACGAAGGACACTTCTGAGAACCAAGGGTTCAATTTCCATCAGTAAGCAGAGAGATAACCAATTTACAAATCAAAAGAGCCCCAATATTCAAGAAAAGGAGCTATTTTCAAACTCATTAGGCCCAATAAAGCTTACCTAGTTTCAATTAACCATTAGACTACAAGCACACACTATAATGCAGTAACTCACTTCTGTAAGAAAATTAGAGTTAACCAGGAAAAGAGAAAGAGAAGAGACATACCAAGGTTTTGCCAACATAATGATCATATAAGCAACAAATTAGCAAGGAAGTTCTTATAAGGAGTATTAAGCACCTTATCAGCAGAGCCAGTAACTACTAATTCACCCTCTGCGGCAAATTTGACACTTGTAACCTACACAAGTACAGAAAAATGACAGCCATCTTCTATTAGAAAGCAGAAGTCAAAAATTATCAGCGGGAAACATGAACTGAAAGATGTAGGAAAATGCCAAAGTTAGCTGACCTTCTTTGAATGACCACTAAGAGTAGATACTACTTGACCTGAAGGTCTATCGAAAACTACAGCATTTGAATCAGCCCCAGCAGTGGCAATGATGTCCTGAAAGATATAAAAAGAAGAAGCAAGACAAGAAATGTGATATCCAATTGTTCCAAAACAATAGTTAATTAACCTTTATGGAGCTACTTAACATCGTAAAGGTGAATTCAATAGAAGTTTTGGTCATCTACAAGAATTGGCCAACAGTCAGTGCAACACAAGCTAGTGAACACATAGTTCAGAACAAATGAAATGGCATTTACAATTGATCAGCAATGCCTTTTCTGCCCACTGAAAACCTCATATCAATTATGAAGTAACATAACTGTGCACCAAATCCTCACTGTGTCCCTTTCCGAATGCTCAGATTATCAAAGCACAGACACCAATAATTCAAGATAATACCGACTCATTAGAGGTGCAGTTCAGGCCGTTAAATTTTATCAATTATATCTCAAATTAAGAAATATTGATCAGAATACAGCTACATTCATTTGAGGACCGCTTGTCTATTAAATTTGAAAAACGACAAAGAAAAAGAACTGAAAGGATATCTGACCGAACCAGCAAATAAAGGAAAACAGCAATGCCCGCCCCTACTTAGTAATCATCATGACATCAACCTATATTTTGTCATTCCTCAGTTGTATCCCACACTGTATACTACCACAATGAGCTCTCATAATCAAAGTAAACAGACAGACTTAACTCAAAATATCAAGCTTGTGAAAACAATAGAAACTTCAACCAGAAAAAACCTTGTTCCTTGAAGGTATTTTATCAACAAAATCAATTTGTTTTGCTCTTTACAGGAGTCAGACAATAAAGCATTTTAGAAGATGGAAAATCGTCCTTCTCTTGTATTCTCTTTTTCTTTTTTTGGTTTTTGTAAATTTTGGCAGACAGAACAAAGTAAAACCATACTGTCAATAATAAAGGAAACCCACATCCCCGCATGAATCAACTTGAAAATATTTGAAGGCCAATAATTTATAGGTGAACATCCAGACCTGAGTCAACACCCAAATTATAAATTATGGTCCAGAGCCCATATCAGAACATGAGTTCTCAAGTGGTTTTGAACCAAATATGTTTTGGAAATAGATGAAAAATTCAGACTTAAATTTCTATGGGTGAGGATCAGAATGTTCACTTGGTGAAAAACCATTAAAGAGATGAATAAATGAGTGAAGCAAGAGAAAACTTTCCATACCTTGGAGTACAGGATGTCCAAAGACAGTATGCCAGGTTTGTTGGTCCGGTGAAGAGGATTTACAGTGAGCTGAGTGTATCTCTCAACAGCATCAACAGGAGCCAGTGTTGAAGGTATCTGGTAGAGTACATATATATTAAAGTAATTAGGATTATTCGTCACGTTTAAATGCCAAAATTAGAGTTCAAAGCAGCCCCTATTTCATCTAGAGATGCAATACTACATTACTGCTGACTTTACCTGTCGCTTCTTCCTTTGTTGTGAAAGGACAGTATTACAATCTGTAAGCTCCGAAATGATAGTACTTGAGATTCCAGGACGAATTCTTTTCCCATTCGGATCCAACTCATCATTGTCGGCAGCTGCAAGAATAATGATCCCACGAATTAACATCCTGCACAAGAACTTAGCAAAGAATGAGTTTATATATACAAAAGTCAAGAACCTCTTTTCCCATTGCTTAGAGCAGCATCAGTGACTGCATTTGGAGCCGCTGCTGACATGGGTATCTGTCTTTCAGCTTGCGCTAATAACGCCCTTGCCTCGTCCCTTTCCTTCTTCAGCCTTGCAATAACACGACAAGCAGCATCATGCTGCAATGGACAGCAAAAAGTTCGTAACCATAGAATAACACCCCAAATTAGAAAGATTAGAAGTCACAGAGCAACAAATCACTCATGAGTACCTGATATAAGGCATGACTTAACTCTTGCCTGGCAGTATGTAACTGTTGCTCCAGTGCAAAATTTGATAGCATCAAACCATCCCATTCCTAGTCCATAGAGAAAAAGAAGGAATATGGAGGTATCAACTAAAGAGATCCCCAATTTTACTTCTTTCAATCTGATGTGTTGGAATATTTTGGACGAAAAAAGTTAAAGGAAGGGATTTAATGAATAACACTAGGATTTGATTCGAGAAAACCATTAATCCCTAGACCTCTAACCAGCTAAAGGGTGTAGATAAACTAAAAGAAATAAACCCAGAAGATAATTGAAAGATGAAAGCTACAAGCAAATTGCCTGTCTGCCATGAACAAACTCAAATGAGTGATTAAAAATTGACATTTTGCTACAAAAGAATAGTGTTGAAAAACCAACGAAATTATTCAACTCTACAAAGTTTCCCAAATCATAAACTACAAGTCATTGATCAACGCATGCACAAATATTTGAAATGCAAAATTTCGGGCAGTGTATAACTCTTGTTTTTTCTATGCAACCAAAATTGCCTAAGTTTAGAGTAGGTAAAAAAGAAAATCTTTTGCAGTTAGTCTTTGCCTCTTATACCTTCTCCAAAATAATAAAGATTTGGTGTTAAAGCACACAGGTTATTATCCAACTGAAAATCTAATGAAAATCAACAAAAACGGAAGGTAGCGAGACACAAAGTCCGCCTCAGATAGACAATAAACATGCACATCAAAGGGGAAGCAGAAGAGAACTGTATAAACCAATTTTTTTCAGTATTTCTGCCTTTCATAATGACATTTGAAAAAGAAATTCTGACAGTACATCACAATTGCAATGTTGTTCAGGATAAATATAAAATAGTAGCAAAGAAGCTAAGTAACAGTAGCACATACAATCTGAAACATTCCCAGCATTCCAGGAATACTTGCAGCCTGCACCGGTCGTGGCTTCACTATCTGCATAGAATGATGAAGCTCTAAATCTCTTCATTAAAATTTCAAAAGAAAGGATATGTATTCACTGGCGCAAACAACAAAAGGGCCAATTGTCAATCCCCGAATATTAGATTATTCAGCAAACTGCATACCTTTCCGGTCTTGACTGGAACAATATCATCCATTGTCAAGGGCTCTCCAGTAATAGGACATTTTCCATAATCCTAAGAGAATCATAAACAGTGTGTCTTCATAACAGATAGAATTACTAGCACAATCAAAAAACAATAGCAGAATCCAAAAGACATTGTATATTAGGTCAATACTTCAAAATACTGAAATCCAGGGTAGGTCCTTTATGCTCCAGGGAAGATATAAAAAGAAACTAAGATGATAATTATCAGTTTAAGGGTTGAAAATATCACCTCAACGGAAATTCATTGAGATGAATTAAAGATCATCCAGATGTTATTACTCATAAAACTACAATCTAAACATATTTTCACCAAATTTGATGTTCCTACTGAACTATTTACAGCACTGAAAGAGTCATATAATGTGTACAGATTATTACCTCAATATCCTATGGCACTTATGAGTATAGATTATTACCTCAATATTTTTCCAGTAAGTAATTAATAATTTGACCAATTTCAGCATTTCGACTAAGACTTTAGTAACAAAGCAAGGAATTCAGAAAACAAAATCCTGTTCTGCTTGAAAAAACTTTATACAATCTCTTAATAACAGTAAGTAGAGGTTTGTCGATTATATACCTGTAAAGTGCTGATTTGAGTTGAATTAAGGGATTATTCAATTTTTTTCCTCTAAGAACTATAACTCTCCTGCATATTTTCACCAACTTGAACAATACAACTAAGACCTTATACTACAATGAGAGATTCAAGACTCTGAAGACTTTACTTGAGCAAACTTTTAGAGTTGCACAAGAAGATAATAAGTCTTGTCTTCTAGAAACTATATAGCAACAAGACACTTTCACCAAATATTTCTATTATTCACAAGAACGTAGACACTCATGAATCCGAACACCTTCCATCAGAAAATTTCACCTATTCCTCATACAGTTTTCCAGCAACCAAACATGCCTCGGATCAGATACATACTACTGAACCACGAAATGAAGATTAAAGTACACACAAACGATATACAGTACAGTGATAAGTAAACATACGCACCGAGATGTGGCGCTCAATTAAGCGCTTCTCGAAGAGAAGACCAGAGCTCTTGGAGACGACGGGTTCCTCCGGCACCTCGCCGGAAACTGTACGGTCCCCATTCAAGCTAACACATCAGATAAGCCAAAACATACACAGAAAAACAGAAATACGATATACACACACAAAACAAGTTATACATAGACAAATAAGATAGTTAAAAGAGTAAAATGAGAGAAATTTACTCGAGCAATTCATGGTTGGTCTCTCACTGCGCGCTCTGCGAGGGCTAGGGTTTATGCTCGGAAGTACAGAGTGGAGAGAAGAGAGACAGTAAGAGTGGGAGGAGGAAAAATGTAAATCCAAAAAGAGGAGTATAAGATCCGACCCTAGGATTAGGGCTACTGATAATGCCAGAGCAAATATCCTAATGCCAGAGGGAAAAATAGTCCTTTGCCTTATTTGCCCTTTTCATCACCAGTCACCATCCAAAATGAAAGAGTTAAGAATTAAGAATAATTATATTCACATCTCCGATTTTTTATCTATTTACACAAATCACTCCAATCTTTTACATAATTACATAAATCAATCTAGCAGTCAAAAAATAAGATAATTTGTTTAATGATATTGACATTTTTTATAGTGTGTGTGCAATTTAAAAAATATGAGTAATTTATATAAATAATATTTACATATTTAATGAGTTTACGTGTAAGTTTTTAGAACATAAAGATAATGTGTATAAATAAATCATAAATGAGGATTTCAAATATAATCAATCCTAAGAATTATGATAAATCATTCATTAATGAAATTTATGTACGGAATTGTAATAAGTATTACAACATAATAGTGTCAAAGACCACTTCAATTTTTTGGGGTTACTCATAGTCTACAAACTAGAAAATTTATTTTTTTAATTATGTGATTTGATCAATACTGTTTGATTCGAAATTTAAAGTGTAAATACGTTTGAGCGTAGGAGTATTTGTGAAAAATTTTATTTTTGGAGGAGTTACTTTTATAGATAGAGTGAAAATTATAACAGAATTAAAAAGTGAGTAGTATTTGTGAAAAAAATAAAAAGTAAATAGAAGTTGAGTTGGATAGTAATTGGAGAAAAAGTATTTTTAGAGCAAGGTTAGGTCTGATTTATTTTGTGGTATGAGTTATTTGAGTGATAGTGTAATTTGTTATGATTAAAAAAATTCGATATTAATTGTAGGTAATTTACTTGGATTGATTATTTTTTAAAAATTATCAATCACATGTTTACGTGTATTTATGATATGAAGAATTAACTATTGATTTACTTATTCACCCTCTTTTATATATAACAAATAAAATTATAAAAATTAATTATGTCGAATTTTCAAGAAATATTTTATGCAAAATTATGATGAAAATTACGGTTATTTGTATTTCATTTGTAGATTTCTATCTATATTTTTATTTGTAGATTTATTGCAAAAAAAATAAGGTTGGAGGGGAAAAGGGAAGAGGGCAGGGGGCGGTGAGTGAGAAAGAAGGAAGGAGGGGTCGCGGATGGAGAGGAAAAAACAAATTTTATAATTAATATATCAGTTCAATCAATACAACAATATAATTAAGAATATTGAAATAAATTACAAATACCCACACACATCGGAGAGGCTCGAACCCAAAACCTTGAACTTGTCATAAACTATCCATATCATGTGATTAGTATACTATTAATTAAAAAAAAATTAATTACACTTATTATGTGATTGATTGAATCCGATTAGCACCGGCCAAATTCAAAGAACTTCATTCCATAACAAAGTGCCTTTCCACTAGAAATGATCACTTACCATGTTGGCTAAAATCTAGTACACAATCTTATAGCCATCAAGTCACTGTTTGGAATATGTTTGTTCTATGTGACTAAGAAGGAACTAAACTGACCTGAAGTGAAGTTCACTAGCAAGAAAAGAACATAATCTGAGATTATTGCTCACCTGATCTTTCACCAGACAACAGTAAAGGGACTTTGGATTGTCGAATTCTTGCCAAAAAAGGGAAGAGGAAGATGTCCTATTTCCCATATAAAGCTATGGGAAGTTGCTAAAATTGGCAATGCAGTTGCATGTGTAAATGCTATTTACCAGTCAGGCATAAACATAAGATCAAATCAAATAAGAATCTCAATCCTTAGTGTTTTAGTACCTTGTTTCGAATCAAGATTACCGAAAAAAAAAAGGGAGCTTTTAAACGCTTTTAACTTTGTGTGCATTGTCGAATCCAAGTCTGTATAGCCAGTAATAGTACAAGAATCCAAGTCAGAGTATATGCCGTGTCAGCTCAGTTTGAAATCCCCATTTTCAAATTCATGTTTCAGATTGTATTCTGATCGAATGTGTACCATAATAAATTCTAATTTTCTATAATATAGATATACTGTATATAGGTATTTTATTTCTATTTTCGCTATGAAAGAATGCTTCAAAGTATCGGCCAATGTTCAATAATTTTATTAATTTTTTGACATTCTATAACGCATGTTCTTCATATCATTCAGTAACACCTCGACACATCGTATCCGACATTCACAACTTTGAACTATGTAAGGAACCCTTCCGTTCCTGTGGTACTATCTCATTGTTACATACATAAAATCGCATGAATCATAGGATGTCTGGACAAATGATAGTGGAGGTGTTATTTGGTCAAAAATTTGAATGTAATTTGAAAGTAAGGCACAACAGATGCCATACATTAAGGAAGCAGAAGAGAAATGAAGGTCATTCATGATTTGATGCAAAGTAACTTAGGAATCCTTCATAGGCAAATGCGCCTTCTGTGCCAAGTTTTGGAGTATAGAGTGTAGGCCTCCTTTTTAGATTTGCCTTATTGTTTTTCTCGTAGGGAAAATCGAGAAAAGTTCCCGTAAAAAAAACAGTTAAAAAATCCAATTAAATTCAACTACACTATGTTTGGACGAAATAATTTGAATTTGAAAAAATGAATTCAAATGACTTAATAATAGAAGAATTTGAAATAACTCAATATTTCACAAAATATTTTCCGAAATAAGATTTGATATCGTATCAATTATCTAAATAAATATAACTGAAGTAACTTAAACTCTTTCTTCTTTTTTTTTTGATCGAAAGTCAAAAAAGCGACAAAAACCGCATATGTGTTGGTGTGGTAAGTCCAAGGTAAGTTAATGTATGAGCTAGTTAGCAAGTGCAAAGGTTAATGGCACGTTAAGGATGGCATCATGTCTGAATGTGGAAAGAAATAAAACAGTGAGAAGATTGTGCATATTGGGAACTGTATTGATTCTCCAACACAACAACCAAACTCTTTGCATAAATGATGTCCAACTTTAAGGATGCCTTTACTGTGATGCACAATGTGCCATTAACCTTAGCACTTGCTTTTACTGTGATGCATAAATGTACATATTGGGAACTTTTGCTTTTATTTACATTGTAAATGGTAAAGGAAACTCAAGAAAACTAAGTGTTTTCATTTTAATTAGAAGAAACAATACTCAATCTATCACAAATAGGCAAAATTGTAAATATAATGTCACAGTTTAGGGTCATTTTTAAATTTAGCCACATGTTTTATAAGCTTTTAAATATAACCCCATATTCCATTAAAAATTACAAAAGTTGGCCAAACCGTTGCAAAAAAGCCACAACACTAACAGGCGTTAAAACTAATAGCGGAGAATCCGTGTAAAAGTCTTATGAACATAAGTCATAAAAATGGTCAGTTGTTGGTTTTAATGTCTGTTAGTGGGAGGGCTGGTGAGCTTTTTTCTTCTTTTACAATATATTGACCTCTTTTTACAACTTTTAATGGGACATGGGGTTAAATTTAAACTCATATAAAGCATGGAATCAAATTTAAAATAATGTAAATGTGGGACCAATTTTGCGATTTTGCCTCACAAACATATGTTTTGTTTAGTTAAAATGTTTTTGTTGTAATTTTATAGTTTATGTTGTATTTTACTTGACATGTACAAGTATTTTTTAATAAAATATTCCTTTAAATATACAAGTAACAATGACTTTATATATAATTTGTAAAAATAATTACATATACACTCCCAATTTATAATCTATTTATATTTCTATTTTTTACATTATTATAAAAACCACCCCAAACATCCAAAAAATAGGAATAGTTTGGTTAATGATGTTGATGTTTTGGGAAAATATATATGTAATTTTTCAAAAAATATGGATCTTTTGTGTAAATAAAGTCGGCGTTTCTGGTGGATACATATAAATATATATATATATATATTTTTTTTTTAAATATATGGATGGTCTGTATAAATAAACCATAAAGCAGGGGTGTAGATGTAACTATCCCATATTTTTATAATATTAAAAATTATCATTAACAATAATTAGTGATCAAAAAATTATGTATGGGCTCATCACAGACAATACCTACACAAGTATAGTGACAATGCAATATTACTCAAAATTATGATTTACCCCTATATATCGTTACTATAAATGTGTTATTAATTATTTATTTTTTGACACGTTTGTGCACTATTTTTGTCATTAATTATAATATTACAAAAAGATCAAAATTATTATCACTTAATATAATATATTTACATCAGTGACAACTTTAACATGCGCAACTTAATATTTTATCATTAAAATATTATCTTTTATCGTAGTGCATTGTCTTGTGGGCCGTGGCTCTAATTTTTGCGACTGAGAGAATTAAATATGAGCCGAACTTTTGACGAAAAATGAAACTTTAGTTTATTCATTTACATTTTAAGACATGATAATCTAATTTAAAGTATACTATAATAAGTTAAAATTTCAATAAACTTAACTAAGCACCCTCTTAATTATCACCAAATGATCACAAGGAATATTGCTTTGATTTTTCAGTTGTGCTTTCCTGCTGCTTTTTCTTGTACTAAAAAAAGGTTTAGGAATAAAGTAAAACATATTAAAAAAAGCTATTATTTTGCTTTTATCATGTATATATAATCTACTTTTATAATTATTTAACTTGTTAATCATTTGCTCAATTAATTTAGCCGAAAGTTAAATGCCTTTTACGCCGTTAGATCCAATTTAATTAGATCTTATTTTCGTAGATTAAATGTAAAAGAAAAGCTTGTGACTTTCTCTACTACTACTAACAAAGTAAATTCTATAATAGATCGATGAATATCAAATGCAAAATAGACGTAAAATCTATACAAAGGATGTTTTATTATGGGATATATTTGTTCACTTATATTTTGTATAATCTTTACAGTGTTGTTCTGAGAAGGCACCTCGCTAAAGAGATGAGGACTTGGGGCTTCCAATCTCCTCATATGTAATTAATGTGAGACAATTGCATCCATCTTCAGTACCCCAGACGAGGTACTTGGAACGGATTACATGACCTTGCTCCCACAAATGGTGCAAAATGTTTGGTTTGATTGGTGTCCCACTGCACAAGGTATTATCTGCTTTGATTTTGAATCAGCTTCACAGTATTGTCCAGAAATATTATACCTAAATGTTGTCAATTTAAAATTATGAAAATTAATAAAGGAATAATTTTTTTTTGTCACTTAATACATAGATAATTTTAATGCTATCATTTAATCTTTTGACGATAAATATTTTGTTTTGTGTAGTGAAATAAAATTATCAATATAATTTTCACAATATAACATTTATAAATCTTTAATATTTTGGAAATAAAAAAAAATACAAGGTAACACATATTACTATTAATTATAAATGCTGGGTCGGTTGCTAAGATGCCTCCAATGTTTCTCATTTTTTATTTTTTTTCCCACGTGCATATAAACCATGTTTTATGAATAAGTTCGAGATCATATATACGACAATATAGTACTTTGATCAATATATTAATATTACTAAAAACTATGAAATAATTCACAATAAACTCATATAAAGTCAGACAAACACCTGCATGTTCTATGAAACTCAAACCTATGATCTTAATTTTATTCATAAAACCTCAACTTTCACCATTAAACTAAAATATTATTAATGACACTCGTACTATTAATACAAGTTTATTATAATATTAATTTATTATATTGTGAATTTAGTAATCGAAACAATATATATTTTTAATTTATTGATATTAAGGTAATATGAATAACATGAAAACAACGTGGGAGTGGAGGGACAAAAGAAACAAGAGTCAAGTGTAGGGCTCAGCGGCAACCTCGGTTTGACTCTCCAGTGTACGGACACCCCTCCCAGCTATATAATATAACCAAGTCTCAAAAATTAAAAAACAAAACTTTAACGTGCACCACATGTTTAATATAGCCATCTCCCATCCTCCTACTTCTTCTTGATCTTCTTCTTCCCCTTAATTTCTCTCTCTACTTCCTCTTTTACTTTCTCTCTCCTCCCTCTAAAAAGAGGGCCCCCCTTTATATTGTTGCCCGATGTGCCTCAACTTTTCTCTTCCATTTATTAATTTGTTTTTCCAATTACGTACCATCCATCCATGAAATGAATAATTCCAACCTCACAATAATAAATCAAAGTCGTGTGATTCTCATTAGCAACAACAACGTTGTTACCATATCTAATTCTTCCTTCTTGCCCTGTCAGGGAAGCTGACCACCTCGTTTTTTGCAACCTTTTTTCTCCCAAGAAACAATTCATATTACTTCCTTTTTTTTTTTTTTTTACCTTGTTTTCTTCTCTTTTTTTGTCATAAGTTTTAAGGGGGGAATTAAAAGCAAGAATGTTGCAGAACATGGTTCATCCTGATCATGAAGATCAACAGCTTTCCATTGTAATTATTATACATCTCTACGTTCTTGAATTCTCTAATTATATATGTATTTGTTTGTTTTTCATGCGATTTCAAGGTTCATGCATTAATTTATACAGAAAAAGGGTTTTGTTTTCTTCGTTGATTCGATCGCTCGCGCACATGTTTATACTACGTACGTGTCTGTCGAGTTGTTGATGAATCATGTTACTAAGAATCAACGTAGTTTTTCGCAGAATTGTTTAAATTTTTGCCGATGATTTGAATTATAACTATGTCCGTCTTTGATGATCTATCTATATGTTTCTGTTCGGGTTTTCAAGAATTTCGTAGGATGATCTTCCTGATGCCCTTAGTTTCTTGCACTCCCAGAAATTTAAATACAGTACAGACATGTTTATTCTGTATGCTAAACTCATAGGAATATCAGAATCTCAAGCCCTTGTAGATAGCTTTTGATCAGCTTCAAAGAAATTAATACGTTAACGACAACATATGATTGTCGTTCCTGCAAATGAATGGATGCATAAATGCCTGATCATGAACCCACATCATGCACGGCCATGAAAACAGATTGAATTCTACCAGCTTTTCTGATGAATTAATTGTAAAAATTCCAAACAACAACTTGTGCTTATTCTTCACTCCATTTTCTTTCCAGGAAACGCTTCTCTTTTTCCGGCTTATTTCTTAAGTTTTTGCAGTCTTTGATTCCTTTATTCAGTTTGACTCAGAAAGGAGCTCAAAGTTGAGGAACCACTTCACATGCATATATATATATATGATGTAACGGGCTATTATGCTTTAAGGTTCCCAATGTTTGTCCAGAAATGGACATCTCTATCCTCTCTCCAAAAATACAATGAATTTTCACCTCCTACATCTCGCATGAAGCAGAATTCACTTATTTTCCTCATCAAGAAAAATTGAGTGGTTTCGATCAAACATAGTTGCACAAATTCTTGCAAAAATCCTCGACTATATGGTCAGAATGTCTGAGAAATGATGTCGGGATGAATTATTCTTGACATTATCATGCATGAAGATTTATATATGATTGATCATCAGGAAGGAAGCTGGATGTCATCAAGATTTTGTTTCAAGTGACAATATATGTATATACACACACACATATACATAATTTTGATTGTAACATCTGTAAATTCATGTTCTTGGCAGGACGAGATCACGAGCCCCCTCGGAGCTCAACTGTTCGAATTTTGCGAGTCCGAATTATTCCCGGAAACACTGCAAAATTCAGATGTCGCGTCGAGTTCAAATTGCTGCTATGAGGAGCACTCCTCCTATCCAACAAATCTCTCCACCACTCCAGATATGAACAAGTACCAAAACAGCAGCGTAGATCATGAGATCAAGCAGCCGCAGCCCGTCTCGGCTGCAGCCAACGACGCCGACAGTCACCGCCACCAGAAACAGCAACCTGTCGATAATCTTGGACGACCCGGCGGAAGATCAGCTAGAGAACGACATCTCAGCTTCCATAGATTTCACCCCTTCACCATCCTTTTCAGCCCCTAATCATCAATACCTTAGCAACAACAATCAAGAACCATTCAGCAATATCTCTTCCCTGAACAACCAGCTTTCATTAGGAGATATGGTGCAGGCAGCTCATCAATTTGGGCAGGAACGGTGGTCAACGGAGGTGGCTCCACCACCCCCCGGAGTGGTCCCGATGCTGGGACCGCCACTTCCGACGGCTTACGAAGAGGAATGTCTGCCTTCTGTGCCATCTTATATCCGCCTCAGATCCTCTCAACCTGCCTGCTCCATAATGGACCCCATGATGGCGCCGTATTTGCCGTCAGGCGGCATGGGAGGTCCATTTTCTGCTGAAAATTCAGGGATTTTCACAGGAAGCGGGTTGATGCTGGGAACTGATCTTTCTTCACATCAAGAACTGGAATTTCAAGGAGATAATGGTGGGCTGTTTCTGCCTGATACAATGCAAAGGGTTTTCAACTGCTCCAGTGAACTTCAGGTACTTAGATTAAAGCTCATGAACTTATAATTTGTAAATTAGGGGTTGTTTGGATAAAATGTTTGTTGTTGTTCTTATTCTCCTCCATTATTAAGGCACTTAGCAGTGAGAGTCAGCATCTAGTTCATGGAGGAGGAAGCACTACTCCTCTGGCATCAGAGATTTCAAGTCTTGAAGATCCCACTTTTAAGGTGGGCAAACTCTCTGTTGAAGAAAGAAAGAGGAAGATCCATAGATACATGAAGAAAAGGAATGAAAGGAACTTCAGCAAGAAAATCAAGGTCCTCTCTCTCTCTTTGTTGTCTGGGCCTAGACAAGAAATCTGTGTCTGATACATGTAATATGTTGAACATTGGTTGCAATATGATTAAACCTTCTAGTTAGTTCATGAAAAACTCAGTTGTGCATTGTGGTTTTTGAGTGAATATAATAGTGTCGAAACGTTTAAAATCGACATTAACTCGTGATATTCAAACAATTTCGGTGAATTTGCTGTCATGGAGTCGAAGTTCTTGATTGTCAATCATGTCAGTCCATAGACATTCTTCTAATGGTGAAAGTTGGCAAATTGCAGTATGCTTGCCGCAAGACGCTTGCAGACAGCAGGCCTAGGGTCAGAGGAAGGTTTGCGAAGAATGATGAACTGGGAGAACTCGCCAGAACTACCGGAAGCAACCACGAAGACGACACCGATGAAGATGTCAGCCTGTTTTCAAATTCGAATATCCCTGATCACCAAAGAAAGGTATATATATACATACACAGTTCAAAATCATCACATTCTATCTAGCAACATTGAGTGAACATGACATCAGTTGGTAGACATCTTACCTTTCCAAAATCATGATGACATCTTTAAAATGCCTTAAACGTATCTTTGGTGCCGTAATTTAAGATATTTAATGTTTTATTTTTTAATTTTTAGAATTGTATCATGCATTTTTTCAATTTTTGTTATTTCAATCTTTTTTCTTTTGTCGAATTTCACTCTTCTCACGGAAAGATATATATCAATCTTATGTGATCTTTTAAAATTGAGGTTATTATTACTATTGACTAATTTTTAAGGGCAAAATACCTTTTTAGTCCCATAAAACGAGAGTAGAATTTTGTTTGGTACAACAACAATGCTTTTAATCCCATAAAATTCAATCACGCATTTTTAGTCCTAAAAAGCAATGTGCATTGTGATTTTGGGACTAAAAAGACCTTATTTTGGACTAAAAAAGGGTTGTAGTTTTGAGACTAAAAAGTCCTAATATCATACCTTTTTTGGCCAAAAATTCGTGGTTTTGAGTTTTATGGGATTAAAAGCATCACTTGTCATAGTTGTGGTATCAAAAAAAGTTTTGCGTTTATTTTATGGGACTAGCATTTTGCCCTTTAACTTTTTAAGCACTAGAAAAAATATGACTTTCCACTACGATTAATTATTATAGCAAAAAAAAAAAAAATTACGGTAAAAACAAATCAACCACGGCTGTGCAACGACTGTTGACCATTGTTTCTGCAAGTGTAGCCAAAATAATAGCTATAGTCAAAATCATGGTGAATGTTTTGGCTATGGCTCAAAAAACCATAGCGAATATTAATATTGTAGTAATAAAATTAAGTTTTTGCTTTGGTTTTATTTAACCGTGATTAATAGTGTTGATTTACCATGATTTTGAGTTGTGATTATTAATAGTGTAGCGAAAACTCAATATTTTTTTTTAGTGTAGGTAGCATTTTAGTCCTACATCAATTTAATTTTTTTAATTTCAATCTTTTTTTCTACGAAATTCACCTTTCTCGTCATTGGAGGTGAACTTCAGTGAGAAAATGACTAAGAAAACAAAAATTTTAAAAAGATATAAGACCAAAATACTATTTTAAAAAATTAGATAAAAATAAAAAATAATTTCGGTCACGAAACCAAAAATACATGTAATCTTGAATTTAAGTACTAGACTTCACAAAAGAATGTGGCCTACATGTCATGTAGCATGTTAAAGATATTAAACATTTAAGATTTTTAAATTAAACTCGTCTGCTGGACTTGCGCTCGTGTTAACTAGAAAGAATACAATTAAAACTTCTTCTTATTTTTTTCAGAACTTAAACTTTTAGATGAGACGATGTGTAATAAACATATTCATGTCTGATTCTTGCACAGGTGAATGTGAAAGAAGAAGAGGACTTGGACTCCTCAGACATCTTCGCACACATAAGTGGAGTAAATTCCTTCAAATGCAACTACCCCATCCAATCATGGATTTGAGGAGATCAGTACTGTTTTTCCCACTGTAGCCCTTTCAGCAATTTTGCATCATCAGATGAATACGTTCTCAAGTAGTAGGAAGAGGGAAAAAAATAAAAAAAAAAATAAAATGACACACTTGCTTTTACAACATATATTTTTACAAAAAAAAGACAAAAGAGAGATGTGTAATAGTCATTTTACTTGTTGCAATAATAGTGTAACTTTGTATATACTATACAAGTGATCAATGACATTGTAGAAAAAACTTTAGCACAAATTAAACTAAACTTTGATAGAAAGCAATATGAGTACGTACGTACAATCGAAGGAGAAATCGAAAATGGTTATTGTTGTATTGTTTTTTTTTTCTTCTTAATTTGTATATTAGTCGATTAATTTCACATTTGAGTAAAAGGGCATCGTCTCTTTTAAGATACGTACGTACGAGAATATATTTTTCGGATAGATATTATCTATTTACATACATTCTCCAAATATATATATATAATTTTCAACCAAAATCTAGAGGTTTTGATTTTCAGGTTGAAGACACCTTTTTTATTTAAATTTATTTTTATTAATAATTGATTGTCAATACATAGTGTCGTAGTTGTGGATTATCGATAAAAAATTATTAATTCATTATTGTAAAGTTCGAGTTCTTCTATTATAAGATGGTGCTTCATCTTATATTTTATTTTAAATACACGACGTCATGCTCATAAATAAAATTGTATGGATTATATATCTAACGAACCTTTTATATATGCATGTTGTGTATATATTAAATACAATATCAAATGAAAGAATAATCTGAAATAAAAAATTTAATTTTTAGTATTTAATATAATTATATATATATACTATTATATTAAGCCTAAGTTTCTTAGAGTAACTAATTTGGTCCGACAAATATTACATTTACTATCTTATTCATTAGTCAAAATTTATAGAAAATTACTAAAATTTTCAAAAATATTGAATAAAAATCCACATTTATGGCCAACTGACTTATTATAGACTTATTACAACCCGAATAATTTTTTTATGATCAAACTACCATTATAATAGTAAAGATATGTTGAGTATCACACACAACAGTAGTAGGTTGCAGCAGCCACGGTTACGGAGTTGGAGCTCAAGGTTGAAGAAGAAGACATGTTTGATACTAGATAGTCGTGTTTTTCATATTACGATTTCTTTCTTTTCTTATGTGTGTGGCTGAGTTGCTGGATCTATTTATTGGATAGAAATAAATGTCATCGTATTGGTATTAGATGTAATTTTCTTAAATCATAACAAATTTTTATATAATTATGTCAAAATTTAGGCCAGAACCATATAATTAATCATATATATAAATAAATAGAAAAAGGTGGAAAATTAAATTTCATTCTTGAAAAAACAAATAAAAATCCCCAAGAGGTCTACGTTAGTTTCATTGGAACTTTCAAAAAACTTTTACAATGTGAGTTTTCCACCTTAAAATTATAAATCAGATGGCAAATGCATGACAGTGAATAGGGATATTTGTAGCCCACCTTACCTTGAAACATTAGTCCTAATAACATAATTTCTCGTACATCGTAATTAATGCTCTAATTTTGAAATTATCAAATAGCAGTTGACATGTTAATCTAGAGTGTAGACATAGACAAAGCTGTAATTATTTGACCATTCACTTTACTAATGTTTGGTTATGTATGTCCATTTTCAAAGTTGGCTTCCATACCATTCACTTCTCTTGATGTTTTGCATATTTAAATAAACAAAGAATGCACCATCTATGCATATCATATCACTACAAGATAATAGGGTTTTAGAGACGGATTTTCGACCTAAAATTGGAAGACGGAAATTTCTGTTTCCAGAAGTACGGCTCAAAGGGTTTGCAACAGTTTGTATTTTGTGTTGGGAATAAATTGTAAAGAAAGTTGTAAGTTAAACGATAATAAAATTGTAAATGTTTGAAAATAAAAGTTAAAAGTAAAAAAAAAAAATTGAGTCGGAGTGTTTGGAAAAACAACTTAATAGATTTAATTTTATGAATAACTTGCAGAAGTTGGTAAGGAGTTGCTTATAGCTTTTAATTAAATTAATTTAATTAAACAGTTAGAATAAGTCAAGATTTTATCTGCCTTCTGCAAGATAGAAATTTTTTTAATTTAGAATATCCCTATCAATCAAGATTTTTTTTTTGGATAGAAGCGAGAATTACATTATTACGTTAATGTTTGAATAAATTAAATAATTGAGCAAATTTCAATTCAAGCAATACACCAATAGAACTAAACATTATGAAATTATAAATTACAAAAAATTACATAAAAATAAAATAAACACTGATCATACATATAATGAAACTCAAATTCATAATTTCGAACTGGATCAGCAACTCTTAAAAATTTGAAACTACATCAAGAATTTGGAGCTATTAATTTAATTGTCCATATTAAGAGTTATTTGGGTCCCCACTTCATAAAAATTTGAATTTTTGAATTTCAGAAATGGATATGGGCAAGAAGAAGACAAAAAATCACTCCTGTCAATTGTTAGTGACCAGGACAAGTTAATTATAAACTATTATTAATGTTATATATATGTGAAAGGTTTGAATATGTTGATTATTTATCAATATTTATATACAAGAATAGCGATTTAACTTATTAAAAGTACATTAATACTCTTATATATAAGTCCGTAATGTTTTTGCATGGGATGTAAATAAAAGTGGATATAAGAAAAAAGAAAATTTTTGTCCCGTAACTTTGGTTTGAATATATTTTGGTCATTTATCTTTGATAATATTAGATTTAGTTATTTATTTATCAATTTCGCAAAAAATTGGTCCTTTAGCCTAATTTATGACTCTTTTATTCTTTTGATGACAAAGGCTAATAGCCCATTCTAATACTTTAAGTGTAATGTAAACAAATATTTTTTCAATGAGCCTAAACTCTTATACCATTTTAGGGTAGCATTAGCTACAAGATGCAAAATGAATGGATAAATATGGACTAAATTGCTCTTGAAAAGCTATGTAGAGGTAAAATTATTTGAAATTGGGTCAAATGACTAAAATTGAACAATGTTGAAAGTTAGCGGACTAAAAATAAAATGGGTAAATTTAAATAATTAAAATTAATAACATGCAAACTTATAGGACTAAACAAATAATCGAGGGTAAATATTAATTTTCATTCAATTTTTTTGCTGAAGTTAGCAAATTCTGTGAGTTTTACAAACAGGTGAATCTATATATTGAACAAAAACAAACATTAGGAGTACTAATTGTAATTTTTCAAGTCATAAGGAGTTTTCATATAATTATACCGAATCTTATGGAAAAACCGTGTAATTATCCCCAACATAAAATCATCAACACATGATCTTCAAAACATATGCCATCAGTCATACATCCTTTATTTTCCCATTAAGATAAGGATAAGGGATAATTACACTCTCCTCCTCTGAGGTTTGGTGTAATTACATAATATTTTATGTAGCTTGAAAAATTATATTTAGTACCCCTGAGGTTTGCTTCTGTCTAACAAATAAGTTCATACGTTAGTGAAAATTCACTGAATTTGCTGATATTAACCAAAAAATAAAAGAAAAATTATATTTACCTCCTACTGACTTATAGTAGGTCATAAATCGTTTTATGATTAAATTATCCTCATATATCTTCACGTGTTAATGCATCTGAGGAGGTATATCTTCACTGTTATAAGCGTAGTATTGAAAATAATTATTGACTTTCAATAAGTCAGTAATAAGTCAATTGAGAGTAAATATTAATTTTTTTATTTAGTTTTTTTTGTTAATATAAGCAAATTCAGTGAATTTTGATTGATGAAGGGACTTATTTGTTAGAGAAAAGCAAATATCAGAAGTGTTAGATGTAATTTTTCAAACAATAAATTTTTTTTAATATAGTTATATCAGACCTTTAGGAAGAAGAATGTAACTATTTCTAATGATAACTACAAACATTGTGATCCTTAACGCAGTGGGACTACACAAAAATCACAATATGCCAATTAAACTCATTCATTTATGCAATGAAACACAGACTAAAACCGGCATCACCTATGTATTTGCTAACCTCTGCAGCACCACAAATATTGTCTTAGCCCTACAACATTGTGGCCACCTATCCCTCAACTAGTTCATCACTAATGCTCACCACATGTTTGAATATTTGTCTCAATTAATTTGAGTTTATTATAATTTTAATTTATTGATCGAATCGATATATTAATCAATTTATAATATTAATATAATAATATGATCACTATTTAACAAATAAAATTAAATTATACAGCTAGAAATAATTATTCTATTAACACACAAAATATCAATTATATATCTATATTAATATTCGACTAGTATGAATATACATATATATTATTTTTATTCAAAAGTTTAGATAATAATTCGTCATTCTTTTTGTTACTGAAAAAAGATTATTTATTAAATATTTATTCAAAATTAAATTAATGTGTACTATTTATAAAATCATTTTAAATTTTTTTAAAATAAAATATGTTCAGAAATAACAACTTATTCGATTCTAATAATATTCTGTCCATTTTAATCATTTTACCAATTAAAAAGTTTATTATGCTAAACACCCTAACATCTTATAAACTTTAACATCTTATTTTATCCAAACGATTTGAGAGCTTATTTTTAAAATAAGATCCAACATCTTATAAGCTCCTAAAATATTTTATAAAATGTAAGAGCTTATAAAATATTTTAAGAAAACTTAGCAAAACACCCTCTTAATCCAGGAAGCGACTATTGCAACATAGGCCAAACTTATACAAAGAACGACGCTTGCACTAAAAAAATAAATTTGATCTGTACACTGATTAAAATAAAAAATAAAAAGATCTGAATCTTACCATTGGATCAAAATTTTCTTAACAATACAAGCTTCAATTTATTAAAAATATTTAAATCAACACCAACATTTATTATTTATTTTTTCTATTAAAGAAAAAATAATAAATTTTAAAATGTCTCGTGCAATTTCATTAATTGTATCACAACCAAAGGTAGGTATACATGACTTGCAGACAACTGTAGTGAGTCAATTCTTGTAATTGGGAGGAGGGTCTAATTATTCCCCAACCACAAGTATACAACCACCACTACCACTTAAATTATGTATAAATTTAATTATGATAAATGGTCGCCAAATCTATATTCATATAAAAATAAATTTTTTATTTATAAACGACATTTTATGATACTACAATACTGTTTTATTTATTGTGTCGATAATATATTTAAGTTGAGTTTTTTTTTTTTTTTTTAATATGATGTGTTGGTGTACATATTTGAATTTTATTTATAATATATTTTAAAATGTGAAAGATTATTTATGATAAACAGACATGAACGACGTACCATCTTGAGTAGTCTTATTTAATATTTAGTATTTTAACACATTGCCGTCGCATGAAAACTCCGAATGTACAACCTTTATTTTATGGATGATAATGAAATTCAAAATTGAAACCTATATTAAACAACAAAGTCGTCTAAAAATTGGAATGGGTAAGGGAATAATTATTTAATATTTAATATTTTAATAAAATTTAATGAAAAATGCGTATTTTTGTTAATGTTTACAGGGCTAAGCTATGCTAATTTTTTACCATACGGACAGTGCAAGCAATATACAACAAAATTACGCTATGCCTAATTTTGAACTATAGACTCAGACTCAGTGCTAAGTAATAACCACTATTTCTTTTTTTTCATTTTTTTTGAATAGGAGGTGGTGGAAGGGTGGGGGGGGGGGTTAGCAACAGAGAAAAGTGATATTAGTTGAGCAGTTTTTCCCTTTTTGAAAATTTTATGAGGGAAGTAAAGTTAGGGCCTTAGGGGACTTTTTCTACAAAGCCACTTGTTTCATAAATTCATTCGACTTTAATCGCCATCACAAGTTGGAATATGTTTGTAAGATTGCGTGTTGTTTATCTAGGTATTTACAAATTATCCTAATAACAATAAAAAAAAAAGTCAAATACACAAATATCTAATTGAAAGTTATTCATTCTTACCAACAGAATCCAATCACCTACAAGTCAGGACATACCCTCAAAAGTACGATTCAACACAGTCCTAATAACAATAAAAAAAAAGTCAAATACACAAATATCTAATTGAAAGTGATTCATTTTTATCAACAGAATCCAATCACCATCACAGATCAGGACATACCCTTAAAAGTACGATTCAAAACAGTCCTAATAACAATAAAAAAAAAGTCAAATACACAAATATCTAATTGAAAGTGATTCATTCTTATCAACAGAATCCAATCACCATCACAGATCAGGACATGCCCTCAAGAGTACTATACACCGTTTATCAAGATACTTTCAAAAGTCCTCGCATCCATTAAAAGAATCAAATACACAATCATCTAATTGAAAGTGATTCGTTCTTACCAACTGAACTCAATCACCGTCACAAATCAGAAAATGCCCTGAAAACCATATGTTGTTTGTAAGGGCATGTATTGATTATTTTAATATAATTCTCGCATCCATTAAAAGAATCGAATGCATAATATCTATTTAAAAGTGACTCATTCTTACAGATTAAGTCATGATGAATTGGGTTGACCTGGCTTTTCACGTCCTACCAAACCAACCACAAAATTGTTCAAAGGTAGAGATCCAAAAGTCTCAAAAACAACAAGAAAGATGCCACTATTCTACTACCATACATGACAACATTAATCAAAATAGCATCCTATTTGGATAAGAGGTGCCCACATTAAATATCACCCTCATCATCACATTAAATTTTCATGTCCCATGAACACAACACCTCCAAATTTAATGTCCTTGTCCCAAAATTAGAGAGAAATATTTGGTTATAGCACTAAGTGTTTAATATAAGTTATAAAATTATATTGCATATAAAATTTTAGCAATAATCCAGACATGTTATTACAAAATAGTACCTATCTCGTATTTTATTTAATATATATATATTATTATATAATGTAAATTATATATCATTGTTTTAGAATAAATGTTTTACTATACTAACATATGTATATATATTATCTTGTTAATAGTGTACGATTTATTATATTATTTAATTTATTCAAATTTAAAAATTAATTTAATAGATTAATAGTTCAAATCAATAAATATATTTAAATTAAATAAAAAATAAATTATTTTAAAAATTAACATAAATCCACGATCAAGATTTAAATTTAAAAATCATGTATTTATGTCTAATAATGTGCGTATAAAAAATAGTGATCCACAGAGATTAAATGTCACATGTTTGAGGAATAGGACAACGGTCCACTGTGTCCTTCCTTTTGTCTTCGGACTTCATTTGTTTTTAATGGCCGATGCGTCTGTTCATATGCGCTCGCCTTTTGCCGCCTAGTGGGCAACAGGGCATATGACTCCTGTATCTCATCGTGCATACCAGCTCATACACATATACTTCATTCTCTCTCTCTCTCTCTCTCTCTCCACTTTCTCTCACCTCCTATACACACAGAATAGTTTACACTCATAAATATATATTCATTTTTCTGGAGTTTTCGGCATTTATCATCAGTTCTTATTTTGAATTATAGTTTATATCTAACACGGCCGCGGAATAGGGGGGCCGGAGGCTTGATTGGACCATGAAAACACAAGAATTTGTGGCGTGTGGGACCGACCATGCAAATTTTCCAAGACCAAACGTGGCTTACGCCATTGTATAACCATTTTTCAGTTGAGTTTCTCAGTTTGGCTTTCTAGATGGGTGCTTGTATTTATGTGGGGTATCTGTAGTTTGCTATACTGGTTTAGTTTTCAACAACTGGGATCTGTTTTTTTGTGAACTCAGTAATTTCTAGTTGTGGGTTGAAAAGATTGGAGTAGTGGGGATGAAAGCTTAAGTTCTTCTTCCATGTGAAGGTTGGTAAAGTTTTTCGCTTTTTTCTCTTTTGCCATCCCATGTGTTCTTGTTTTACTTTGAGCTTACGTGTGGTGTTTTTCTTGTTAATTTTGGTAAGTTTTTCACTTTGTGAGTATGTCTTGGGAATGAATTTAAAAGGGTTTTCTTTGATGGGTTTTAGCTTTTTCTCCTGGAGATGAATGCAGAGGTTGCTTCAAGTATTGGATTGATGGTAGTGTTTTGGCTTTGAGTCCATATCTTTAGGTGAGTAAGTAGTCCTTTTGATGCATGTTTATGATGTGTTGAATTGTTTTATTACTGAGTCTCTACTTCCTTTGTGTGTTTTCTTGTGGTTATTAGTTTGAGGAGTTATTTTAAGGTTCTAGAGTTCATTGGAAAGGTTTGTGACTTACACTTCTGTGATTGTAAGTGAAATTACTAGAATATTGTTAGTATTTTGTTGGATTTGATTGGCTAGGTTCTTCTCTTTTATGCTAGTAGAATCTTGTTGGAGCATATGTAGAATCTAGGCTAGTTGCACCCACTTCTCTGTATTGGTCAGTGCATCCTCGTCTGTCTGATGGTTTGTTTTGATATTCAGACAAGAATAGTTGAATAAGAACTCGTTATTTATCTTAATGCTTTTCTACATGGTTGATGATTAAGAACCATTTTATATTCCAGAGTCACGTGAAAGTTTTAACTCAAAACTTTTCCTGTTCGCTTGTCTTTTATCTGGTTAAGAATCTTGTGTTTTCACCTTCCCTTATGCTTTATCATGTAAGTGATATTTTCCCTACTGATGCTACATTGTTGATTGCATACAATATATAATGATTGTAAGGAGGAAAGGCGAGCAGCTATTCTTGAGTTTGAGTGTATGTTACTAATCCTATTTTCTTGAACATTGAGCTGCCGTCTTTCCTATTTGTTCTTATTGATCTATGAGACCATGTGTTAAGAGATAAGACCCCTTTCCAGAGGATTTTCTATTAATGTTTCTAGTAAAACCTTTTTTCATCTGATTCAGTGGTTTAACTTGTATGTTAATTGTTTATCGATTTCTGGCGCTCTGTGGGATGTTATTCACTTCTTTTCTGTTTGTTATGGATTGCCATTCAAACCAAATTGTACTAACTTCTTATTTTATTTTGTTTCCAGATTGGTTCAGAGTATCATTTGCTTGACAGAGAGCTCGGCGCTGAGTTTTTAATCTTAGTGGGTTTGTGTAATCAGAAGCTTGAAGTGAAAAAGTACTATTTCGCCATTAATGTATTCTTCTCCCTTGAGGACGGGATATGGACGGTGTAAGCATGAACGTCCAGAAAGAGAGTAGGAAGGACAAGAACACAGTGCAGTATGCTACTGAAAGTCTAGAACCGAAAGGAGAAAGACTTGTTTCCAACAGATGCGGGAGTGAATTAGATCCTCCGCAAGCTCCGATATCAAGTGTTAGAGGATCAACAGCAAGTTCTTCCTGCCGGGAGTTGTTTCTTGCAAATATTCGTGGTCTCCATAGTACTATCCCTGAGCAAATTATCACATTCGATGAAAAGTATGTTCTTCATTGCCTTGAATTGATACGGTATTGTGCATTGAGTGCTGCAGCTTGGAATTCTGTCCAGAAAGTGCGTGTTTTGCCTAATGACTCGAGTAATTTAGCAGAAAGCAAAACTAGATGTTTGTATAATATGGCTGGATTAGCTATTGAATGTCCTTTGGTTTCTGAAACCGACGTAATCGTTGAATCTACTGATGAGTGGCCTATTGGCAGCATCACGGGTAGCCAGAGCATGATAAACATCCTGAAGAGCCCTTTGCTTAAAGAATTTGGCTCGAATGACTTTGATGTCAATTTTAGTCGAACAAGTTTAGTTGATGCTGGCAAACCAGTTTATTCTGACTTCCCTGGCTCTCCACGTGATTTAAGCAATCCGTTATCGCATAAGCCCCAAAAGGAGGTACCAGTTCTTGATCATAGAAATGTATCTGCACTGGGGCATAAAAGGCTTGTTTCTATATCGAGCACAAACTCGAGTTCCTCTGACAAGTCATCTTCTTCTGCATCGGCTGCTTCATATCAGGGAATGCTGCAGTGTACGTGGAATGATGGGTTACCGCACCATGTTTTCAGCGTCGATGATAAGAACGAGGTTTATGTAGCCAACTTGTTGAGAGTCGAGTCTTTGGAATCCAAGGTTTTGGATTATGTCTACACTTTCCATTCAAGTAAAAAAGGCAAGAAAGACTGTGATATTCAAGAACTCGAGCTGGAACTTGTCGGCAAGATGCGCGTTTCTACTTCAATCACATTGTGTTCAAATAATTCAGAAGTCCGGGAGACTCAGTTTGTTCTGTCAGTTTCCAGTGATGATCCAACAGGGGAGCTTCAAGTCTCGACTCATGTCCAACGGAAGAATAAGAGATTGACAAGTAAGGTGGTCAATGCTCTCCTGCCCAGCCACTCTTATAAACGAAGATCATCTTCGAAATTTTGGGGGTCAAGTGCTATTTTTGAAGATGCTCCTTGGGAGCCATCTGCAGACATGCGTAACAGTGTCGATTGGGTCAAGGCCAGAGCAGAAAACATTTATTTCCTGAATCTTGAGTTGGCTGCCATTATCGTAAAAGACATCTGCAAGAACCGTGAGGAGGCTGACGTAGGAGGATGGGGGCTGAAATTCCTCAGAAAATCAGGGAATGATGCTTCTCTAGAAACTTCCGTACCTTCCAAATGCTCCCGAGATGATGGGGAATGCGCAACGAGCATAGACGTTCTAATTCCTGCAGGCCTTCACGGTGGACCAAGAACAAGAATCGGTGGCCCTTCAAGTCTTACTGAGAGGTGGATCTCTGGTGGCCGTTGCGATTGCGGTGGCTGGGATATCGGCTGCCCAATAACAGTTCTCAACATCAGGTCAAGTAGTGCGGATTCTTCATCTGAGATGGCTGATTCAGGGGAATGCAAGTCCACTGATCTCTTCATTCAGGTTTGGAGATCATCTTCCTCCATTTCTTTCTTGCCCGAATGAAGTTTACCACACCCATTCAATCAGTCAGTTTTCGTAGTATACCAATTACACGAAAAGTGCAAAACATAGATGTAACCATGCCCTTTTGCTAATTCTTACAGGGTTCAAAACAAGAAGTACCAGCATTGAAAATGGTGAATATCCACGAGGGTTTGTACTACATCCATTTCCAATCAACTCTGTCGACACTGCAGTCTTTTGCTATTACTGCTGCTATTATTCATTCTCGTAGTCCCCTTCTTCGATCAAAAGTGTACAGGAGGTGAAGTTATACAGGTTCTGGAGTTATTTTGTATAATTACAGCTACCACATTGATGTCACAAACTTAAATGATTTACATGTATGTTATAATCTTGGAGGTCAGCTTTTTTGCTGTTGCAACTAAATTGTTCTCTCTTCTTCACATGTCAGCGACGGAGCTGAAAACCCATTTAAATGATAAGAACCGGAACTTTAGAACCGTCTGGTCAACTTAAGATGCTGTTGTCCACGTTTGTCCAGGACCGACCCGTGAAGGTGGGACTAGAGCAACTGAAAGGTCCGGACATGAAAAGAACATGTGTAGGCTGTAAATTTCTAATCTAGATCAGATTTAACCAGATTGAAATTAATTATATGGTAAGTGAAAAAATACACTTATCGTGTAATTAGTGTAACGATGAAATAAAATGATGAATCATATAGTGATATATAATTTGTATTTACTTCACTGGGAGCCACTTGACTTGGAAGGAAGCTGATAGTACGCTGAAGAAAGGTGGAAAGTTGGGAGAGGTACGCTGAAGAAAGGTGGAAAGATGGGAGACATAGCAAGATCAGAGGGAGATTCAGAATCCTTGCAACAAACTAGTAACCACCTCTATAGAAAACAAACGACGCGTTGCTGAAGTTGGGATGATTTATCTGAACGGAACACCGATGTTTGGGAATTCATACTTGTCACATGTTCAACCATAAATGTTTTTATAAATAACAAGTCAAATATTGAAAAATTCAATATACACATGCTATGTGTACAAAATCTTTCTCTAAATAAAATACATTATGCGATCTTTATACACGTTACATGTGTATGTTGAATGGAGTAGGAGGTGAAATATGATTTAAAATAGAAATTCCAATCCGTTACCGGACCCTGTTGTATCAGCCACTTGTAGGGGGTTTATGAACAATACAAGGAATTATCATTTAAAACAAGAAGCTACCATTTTTAGTCTGAAAATTGGCAAGTGTAGAAGGAAAACAAGCCTGATCGGAAGTTGTGGAATTGACATCATACAAAGCTAGCAAAAGATGTTCCTAAAGCATATAGATTATGCTTCATGCATGATTTGATCCGAAGTCCATATGATGATTACAAGGACAAATGGTTTTTTGCAGTGGTTTTAGAGATGGACTTAGAGTAGCCATACATGATTTGGTGGAATTGAGTCATAATCCAATAATGTTTGTTTATTACAAATGTATTAAGAAAGAAATTAGGGCTTAGGAGGTCTGAAATATGACAATAAGGCCAAGAAAGTTTGAAGAAAAGTAAGAAATACAACCAAGTTAACAACTCCTTTGTAATGAATCCATGGGCTGGAGTAACCCCTGATCTGTCTCCTCAGCGTGTGAAATTCATGCGTCAATCTTATGTCTTCAGAACTCAGCCTGTACAGTATTCCCGGCAACTTCTCCACATCGTCTGAATTTCCTTGAATGATTCCTCTTTTTTCCAGGAGTTTTGCATCTTTGGTTGTCTGAATTATATCGCTCATAACCCGAAGGTAAGAGCTAACTTCTTGCCTATGTTTCCCCGGTTGCTGATGACTTATCTCATACGTCTTCAAGTTTCGGAATATTAACTCCGTATGATCATCAACGGGAAAAACAGGCAGATAAAGATATGCCCAGACATAGTAACTCTTGAAACAAATGCTTCTAGCTCCCCCACTCTTGAGTTTCTTGATATGAACACCAGCCCGTTTCAATTCTGTCGCACACGGAAAAACTCTTTTGCGATCATCAATTGCACTACGAAAGCCAATGGCATTGAGAAACATTCTTACACGATCAAAATTGTTAGGCGGGGAAGTTTCATTGCCATCGTCAATGGCTCTAGCAAAAATTCTTTCATAATCCCCAATATCCTCTTCATTGGCTTCCAAGTCAATGTCATCGTCTGCTTCATATTCACCAGAAAGATCACCTGATGTGCCCGGTCCGATCACCAGGTGTTGGAGGCCGTGGAGCATATCAGAAGGCTGCTGGTCTGCTAAGTTACTGCCCCATTTTAGAGGCACGTTTCTTTTAACTGCAGGCAAAATCAGCAACTCATACAAGGCCTTTTTACACAAATCTGATGGGGGTGTTTCCCATTTTCCTCTCGCAATCACGTCCTGGAAAAACTTTTGGTTCATTAATTCTTTGAGAATCACAAGTGGGATTTGGTTGCCGACGAAGAACATTGCCTCCAACCACTTCTTGATATCCTTCTTATTGTGTTTTCTGCCGAAAATGGGATCATTTGAAGGGTATTTGAGTTGCTCGGAACATCCAAGAATAAACAGCGCCAATTGGAGAAAGAAACAACCATCTTTGATCATCATCCATCGGAAATCAGATCCTGTTCCTGGTATTCTGTCAGCATACGTTTCCCTTGCTTCTTTTTCAACTTTCCTGATTGCTGTTGAGTAGATCTCCATAATTACTGAGGGGTCGTCCTCGGATGAATTTTTCAGAACATGCTTCCACGCCTTCTTCTTGGTGGCCTGCACTGCTTCTATGTCGATGCCGTACAAAGGGCCAAACCTTGGAAGTGAATCTTTCAGCCTCCCAACCTTATTATTGCCACTTGAAGCTTCTTTTTGCTGGCCGGGATTGTCACCGGATAATCTTGGCTGGCCGGAAGTTTCACCAGGATAACTCACTGGCCGGCTATCTGCGGCAGACTCTTTTACTTTGCTGGGACATCTAAGGATCCTTCGCGCAGGCTTTTCTGTGGATTCAGATTCAACCAGGGGCATGAGCTCGACTCCATTTACTCCCTTCAGAGCTTTGATTTGCTTACGTTTGCTGAAGTACATGATGTTACTTACTCCCAAACAGGAAAAAGTTGGAGCAATTTGAAAAGAAAATTTAGATAAACAGAGAAAGAAAGCATAAATTTCTGGCGAAATTTGGACTGGATTGTCTTTTTTTCTTGATGAATTTGTAAGAACTGCAAGAACACAGGCAGGTCAGGCCGACAACACCAGAGACTTGGGAGAAAATGTAGCAGTAAGCGAGGAGAGGAAAATGTGAGTGGAAATTCAACATTGTTGAAAATTTTAATCCAAATTCCAACCTAAACTTTTTGATAAGTATAATGTATCTATAGTGTTATTGATGCATAATTTCACAAAAATTAACAATAATGTAAATTTTGTGATTGGTTTGGTTCGATAAAATCTAATTGAAATATTTTTTTTAACATTTTTTAAATACTAAAAATGTAATTATTATCATTTAAATGCAATTTTTTATGAATTTATTGCAATTATGTTATAAATTTTATTCAGTAACAATCAAATACATTAATTTTTAATATTAATATATAAGGTAAATTACAGTCATTTTTTCTAAAATTTAAAAATAAATACTTACTCATTATTTAAAAAATTACAAATACTCTCTCATTTTAATGTTCTTTTAACATTAGACCCATTTCGTTATACTCTATTAAATTTTCATCTATTTTTATGCTAAATTGATAAAAATATATTTTTAGATTATAATTTTATATATTTTATGAACTAATATAACTTATAGATTTTTTTACATTACTCACTCTCAAGTTTCTTTTTATATTTTTTAAAGAGAAAAAGATTCAGTAAAAATAAAATAATAATTTCCACATCACCATCTAAAAGGTACATGATTATTTTATATTTAAGAAAAAATATTTGTAATTTTTTTAAAATAATAAAAAATATTTATAATTATATTAAGAAAGATAATTATAACTTACCCTAATATATATATAATTAATATTATAATAAATCAAATACCTCCATCAACTATTTCAACTACTTTTTCTCTTTTTCTTGCTGGTCTCCCTTCCCAAGTCAATAGCAACACCCAATGAGGCCTTTTGCTCACAATTAATTTTCTTCAAAAAAAGAAAATTTCCGTGGTGATTTTTAAGTCAATGGGGTCGTCCACTTCATTCCACCACACAAATTTTACATTATCTATATTTTATTATTAATAGAGAGTAATTCTTGTTTCGTGTATCATTTTGGTTTTATAGAGTGTGCGAATTCCACTGGATGCCAATTGTTGACTAAAAGCAGTGAAAAAAGAACTTCTTTTAGTTTTAACCAAGTTTTGATCTAATTAAATTAATTATAAAATATTGATCATATTATGAATCATGTTTTCTAGATGGAAAGACAACTTTGTATCCTTGCAAAGTGAGTAAATCTGGAAAGAAAACCTCCACCAAAGATGACGACGGTCTCCGCTGTGCGTACGGTTGTGGAAAGGCTTGATTATTTACTTTTGGCTGATGATGGAGTTCCGGCGAGATATGCAGGAGATTTGAGGGCTGGAATTGTACAGCTCCGGTTAGATCTCAGTGCAATAGAAGAATTCTTAATCGAGGCAGATGGAAGTAAAAATATCATTAATGGGGACTTGAGGAAACGAGTAACGCACCTAGCTTATGAGATCGAGGATGCTGTAGAATGTTACGCCCGACAGGAGGCTACAGGGAAATCATCAGGTGGTCTGATCATCAGTTACCTTCTCGAGTATTGCTTCACGGGCAGGAGCCTCCATAAGGATCTTTACATCTTCAGGAGCAGAATCGATCAGCTCAAACATTTCATGGACGCCGTCAATCCAGTAGCAAGAGCTGGTGCAAGACAAATATCCAGCAGCAGTAATTTGGATGAGCAAGAACAAGTAATTGGTGCAAATATTGATCATTCGCCGCCTGTCCTCATCGGGATGGAGGAAAATAAAGAGAGGTTGAGGTCGTATTTGCTGGGAGGAGGAAAACCTGAGTTGTCAGTGATTGCAATACGGGGTATGGGAGGTATCGGGAAGACGACTCTGGCAAAATTGTTGTACAATGACCCTTTGCTGGTGAAACATTTTGACAACCGTGCTTGGGCTGCAATAGGGCAGGACTTTCAGGCCAGAGATATTCTGGAGACTATGTTGCTCTCTCTTGCTTCGGGCCTGCGGAGTAAGAATGAGATCGCAGAGATGGAAACCATGGAGTTGATGGAGCAGCTTTACCAAGCCCAAAAGGGCAGGAGATACCTTATTGTTTTGGATGATCTCTGGTCTGAGGAGGCCTGGGACAACTTGCGGTTTGCCTTCCCGGATGACTGTAATGGAAGCAGAATTCTGATCACAACCTGGTCGATAAGAGTGGCAGCAATAGCCACAGATGTACTGGAGGTGCGCCCGTTGGGCATGGCAGAGAGTTGGCAACTGTTCGAAATCAAATCTGGACTGAATGACCCAGGTTTGTTTCCATCTCACTTCTATTATGTTCTTGGATGCATATGGTTGGAATCTTGAAATGTTGTATACAGATGCAACCGTGATCCATAGATATGCGATAGGTAGATGAACATTGGTTGGAATAGTATATGAAGCTTATATATACCAGTTAATTCAGACACCAAATCAAATTGTTACGCTAGAATAAAGGATTAATTACACTTGGATTTCCTCTAAAAATATAAAATTATATGTTCTCCCAAAAAAAATTTAAAAACCCCCTTAAAAGATTTACTGTTTACACCCGACCTTCTTATATTAAAATTTGGACGAAAAATATTGAGTTAACAAAAGGATTATGTAAAATTTTAGTTTTGTCCCTCATTTTATATTATCATGTAATAATTTGTACTTATAAGGGGAAAAAATGAAATGATATTAACCTCAATATTATTAGCTCTCTCTCTCTCTCTCTATATATATATATATACTTTATATTTAGCCTTTTATAAGTATAAGAGTATATATGAGAATGTTAAATGAAGGGCAAATTTAAAAATTGATTTAATTTATTTTACTAATATCAGTATTTTGTGTCCAATCCCTAACAGAAGAGAGTTAGATGTAAACAAATATTTTTTGGAGGGGGTGTAAGTGCATTTTAAATTTTTTTTAAGGGAAAGTGTACTTTGCATTTTCGAATAGAGTTTAAATGTAATTAACCTTAGAATAAATTAAATAAAGAGTTAATTACATTTAGAGCGTCCACTGAAAATTCAAAATTATACTTTTCTTCCAAACTTTTTGAAATTACACTTACAACCCTTTTCAAAATTTTCGTTTATAACTATATCTTTCCGTTAAAATTTGGATAGAAAATGCAGCCGATAACAAAAGAAAATCACAAAATTTCTAATATTACGCCTCATTTGGCATTTTACATAAATTATCGATAATATGCCAAATTCTTGTATTAGTCTTTCATAAATTATCATTACATAACTTATTATTATCTTATTTGCAAGAAAGATGTGGCTTTTACCTCTTTGTTTTCGTAATTATAGATATAGATCTATGTACATCTGCTATCACTCACGACTCTGAAATCTTAATCAAATGTTTCAATTATAAATGTCAAGAAAAATTGTCTTCTATTTACAATTGTGCAAATTATATTGGGATTACATAAATCTCATTTGCTTTTCCTCTTAGCAATCAAACTAGGCTTGTTCTTGCTCTAAGCAGAACAGTGTCAAAGCATGGAGAGTGACTTTTCTGCTAGTATGTGAACTGAATTACTAGGCAGAGTTTGATCTATGTAATTATATCAAATCAAATATTGTAATCATATGGTATTTTTGGATTAAATGTGTGTACTGCTTTTATCTTTGGTTTTTGGCAGACATTGAGTACATTGCAGCTGATAAGATGGAGGTGATTGGGAAGGAAATAGTCCGACATTGCGCAGGCGTCCCATTAGCTATAGCTGTGATCGGTGGTATCTTGAGGGCGAAGAATTTGGAATACTGGGATCTGATACTGCACAGACTGCAGCAAGACTTTCAAAACCTGCACCAAGACTTTCAACGTACTGTTAAGTCGGTATTGCATACTATAATTTTGAGCTACAAAGAATTACCATTTCATTTGAAGCCGTGTTTTATTTACTTGGGACATTTCCCACCGGATCAGGCTATATCAGTCGAAATATTGTACTTATTGTGGATGGCTGAAGGGCTGATATCAGCGGGAGATGAAAGTGGTAAAGCAAGAATTGAAGTTGCTGAAGATTATTTTAACGAATTGGTGAATAGAAGCTTGGTGATAGTGGAGGAACAGGAGCAGGCGTCATCCTCGAGAAGGTTCAAATCATGCCAGGTTCATGATCTAATACGTGATCTCTGTGAATGGAAAGGCACACGAGAAGAGTTTTTTCAGGTTATTGATTTTGGACCTGGAAATAAAAAGAGCTCCTCAACACACAGAGTTGCCATATATTTGAACAAGTTTGAAGATAGAAACGACTTTTCTGTAAACGTTCCTGAGGCCAAGCATATTAGAGCTATTCTTTTCTTTGATACAGAAAAATCTCTGCCTAGATCAACCTGGCCTAGAGAGTTTTCTGACCTTAAGGGGTTCCAATGGACAAGAGTTTTGAACTTTGATGGAGTTGATTTTCGAGTTAGAAAGCTTCCAAGAGGTATAGAGAAACTAGTTTACTTGAGGTACCTAGGTTTCCAAGGATGCTATCTCCTGGAGTTTCCATCTGCTTTAAGCAACTTTCCGTTCTTGGAAACGTTGGACTTACGTGTAAGAGTTTCCTGTGTAATGACTATACCGAATGTCCTGAGGAAGCTATCAAGATTGAGGCATCTATACTTTCCTTCAGCATTTCAAAGTGATACTAAAGATAAGTTGAAGCTGGACAGTTTGAAAAAGCTTGAAATACTTGAAAACTTCAATGCTAGCATATGTGATGCGGATGATCTCCTACAGCTTGAAAACCTTCAAATTCTGACAGGGATTGTGGATGGGCACAATGTGGACTTAAAGAACACTATCAGCACTTTGAATAGAGTTAAATTATTAGGCCGGTCGTCAATTGTGGTGAAAAACTTCGATTCTTACTCGGTGGCAAGGCTCTCTATTGTGGCAGCATTGCTAGAGTGTAACGCGCTTAATGCTTTGGACATAGAGGGATACATTGGTGAGTTACCACTTCATCGGGAGATTGGTTCAAATTTCACTGAGCTGGTGTTTAATGGATCTGAATTCAAACAAGACCCAATGCCAGTGCTAGGGAAGCTTCCCAATCTCAGGAGCCTTGTCCTGTGCAATGATGCATTTGTAGGAAAGCAAATGGTGTGTTGTGAGCTAAATTTCCCCCAACTCAGACGTCTTAAACTGGTAACGCTGCATTTGATAGAGGAGTTGGAGATGCAGACAGGAGCCTTGGCAAGGCTTACTATTTTGACAATCGAGCAGTGTGATAGATTGGAAACGATCCCTTATAAACTGGCAGGAATACCAACTCTCACGACATTGATGATCGGATCAATGCCAGAAGGATTCCAGAACGGAGTTAATAAACTCATCGAGGAAACGAGGGAATTAGCCAACGATGAGCTGACCGTCACGTTCTACGATTGTTGATTCCACCTCCCTCTTGGGGGGATGATTGAAGGAGGCAATGAGGTACTTCTCTATAGCCGTTATTTTCATTTCCAGATATTTTCTTGTTTCTCCGAGAAAAAACATCAACAGTTTGAAACAAATCCTCTTCTTCATGATCATGGAATGTATGTACGCATTGAGATATATAGCATGAACCAAAGTTACAATGATAGTTAAACTTGTCCGCTGTTGAAAAATCATAACATAAAGTTCTTCAGAAAGGGATAGAAAAAGCTAAGAATTACCTTATCACGTACATCCAAGAATCACCTACCGTTCCATGTCACGTGCATATAATTTTTCCTTAGATAAAATTGGTAACGTAAACTTTACACACTTGGCTTATATGAAATAAAATAAAAGATGCAACAAAAATTGAAAATCCAATCCGCCATTACTGTGCCTACACGAGATGATTTGTTCTCGTGTATTTTCTTAATTTGAGTATATATAGGATTAAGAGATTGTTGATGAGCATACGAGTTTGGTCAAATTGAATCAATTCTTATCTTCTGATACGTCTAGGAATTTTCAATGTTCCGGACAAGTTAACAATTAGACCACATAAAAATAGTAGTACTGTAAGTTTATTACTCAGCAACTATTGCATTCAATATCAATAATAATTAACGTTTCTCTTCTTCTTTATCGCATTGTACTTTGATTAAGAGCTGATGTCTCTTAATTAAGTGAAAAATGCAAGCAACTCATATGTCATATTATAAATAAATAAATTATTTTTTATGAAGAAAGAATTAGTAGTCTACTCATGTATTTTGTAAAATTTAATAATTTACTTTCCTATATTTTTTTATAACGAAGTCAAAAAATAAATTATAAGTTTTTTTTTATAGGGCATAATTTGTTCATATGGGTAAATTGCATTAAACCCCTTAATTAAAAATAAGCTTAGGGGATGGTTGCGAATTAAGGAATTGATGTGAACAATTAAGTTTTGATCATGGAAAATCCAAGGAGGAATGATAATTAATTACAAGCATAATAATTTATTGGGTCAACTTAATTAATTTGCTGAATTATTGAACATAGATCTGATTAACTGAAGTTGGGCTCAACTGGGCATGGTTTTTATGGAAAGCCCAATAAAGAAAAAAGAGATGCAGTACAAAACTAGAATAATGAAATTTGAACAGTAAATTCCAAAAAAATTACAAAATAGCTCCCTTAAAAATCGAAAAACACTAAAAAAAATGACTATTGATTATAATTTTAATAGTTATGAATTGACCGTGTTAAATAAGTTTTATTAACCACGGTTAAATAAAATTATTGCAAATATATAGAATTTTCATTAAGAAATAGTTATTTGACATGGCTAAGAGCCTTGGTCAAAATATTTGCCATAGCTAAATGTTTTAGCTACCGTCGCAAATACCACAGTCAACAACCGTTATATGGTCACGATCAATGAATATTTGCTACGATTTTTTTACTTTTAACCATGACAATTAGACATAGTTAAATATTGCATGTTTTTTGTAGTGAAATCTAGCAATTGGGTCTTATTTTAATGATTTGTGTTTGAATCTTACTCATATGATATGTGGGTTATTTAATTATTTTATTGTTATATTGATGTATTGATCGATTCAATAGAATGCCCAATTTATTAAGATATGAATGTAATTATTATTTTAAAAAAAAGCCGAATAATCTTACATAATTTCAATATAAAAATATTAAGAGGTTGGTTGACTATGATCTTAATATCCTTGGATTCTTGAAAATATCTATTTTCATGAAATAATATTGGTCTAACTGTAAGTCATGTCTTCCACGTAATAGGCAAGCATGAACAAAAACTTGTCACATTAGCAAAAATAATTATCTATTGACGAGGAAGTTGTTACTTGTTGGAGGTTAGTAGGGCTTGTCCCGGAACATTACAAGCAAAAAGAAGACAAAACTTGGTGTACGATAATTAAAAATGCAAGTCTAGAACATTGTATATCAAGAAAAATAAGAGATAAGCAAATTTGGTAATAAGACAAGTGACCAGGGAAGTAGAATGCAATTGGACTTAATTTAGAGTCCCATCGAAATCAAATCTCTTACCCCAGTGTCGTCTTTCGGAGACTGTGTATGTTTGTGTAAATAGAAGTGTGTGTGTGGAGTGATTTTCCAAATAAAATACTTAGCCCACAAATATATATATATATATATATATATTAGGTGGGTGGTAACGATAAGTAGAACCAGTGAGACTTGCCTTAGGAGAATGGAAGCATCCAACAGCAATTTGGGGCGAAGAGAAGTTCACAGCAATGATAATGAGTCAGTGGTGCTGCATATGCCGCTGTCGAGATTTGGCCTCTGTATGGCACTGAATCGTCTAAAATCCAATGTGCCAAGCAAGTGGCATGGGATTATGTTCTGATATGCTCATAAAAAGAGGACAATGTTGCAGAGACTAAAGCGAAGTATGCATCTGCGGTTGGAAATGTTAGAGAAGCTGTAAGTAATTACTATGCTGAAAACACAAAAGGTATTTGGGAAGAAGACTTAGACTCGATGATGATTTGAGATGGCTGTTTCTTCCTTCAATTGTCGCTGTCGATACTTGAAAAGTCTGACCTATTGGAACGCCATCCAGGTGATGCAATTTTTGGTATGATAGCAAGTAGAAGTGATGCTGCTATGTTCGTAAAGTCGATGTTTTTCGTGGGCAACCAAGTTTCTGCCGTGGTCCTCAAAGTACTCATTTCCCAAAAGTTTTTCCACGACACATTCAAGAAAGAAAAATGGGATTCAAGGCCATCAGGTTTGTGCAAGAGAGCCTTGTTTGAGCTATTATTTTCCACTCCCCCAGAAAGAAACGGACCTCGTGACCTTCTTGATGCTCTGTACAACATTGTGGTTCAACCAGATCTGCCAGACCCTCTGAATGATACCATTGAAGCCAATAGAACACGTTCTCCAATGTTTTTTTTTTTTCCGATATTAAGAAAGTACTGAGTTCATTTGATAATGATCAGATTATTCCTTCTGCTACACAACTTAAGAAAGCAGGCATCCGCTTCTGAAAACAAGACAAAACTTGGTATACGATAATTAAAAATGCAAGTTAAGATATCAAGAAAAACAAGAGATAAGCGAATTTGGCAATAAGACAAGTGACCAGGGAGTGTATATGTTTGGCAATAAGACAAGTGACCAGGAAAGTGGAATGCAATTAGACTTAATTCAGAGTCCCATCGAAACCAAATCTCTTACTCCAGTGTCGTCTTCCGGAGACTGTGTATATTTGCATAAATAGAAGTGTGTGTGTGCTTAAGTGTGTGAAGTGATTTCCCAAATAAAATACTTAGCCTATAAATATATATATATTAGGTGGACAGTAATGATAAGTAGAACCAGTGAGACTTGCCTGAGGATAATGGAAGCATTCAACAACAATTTGGTGCCAAGAGAAGTTCACATCAACGATAATGAGTCAGTGGTGCTGCACATGTTGCTGCTGAGATTTGGCCCTCTGTATGGCATTGAATTGTCTAAAATCCAATGTGCCAAGCAAGTGGCATGGGATTATGTTCTGATATGCTCATCAAAAGAAGACAACGTTGAACAGACTAAGGTGAAGTATGCATCTGCGGTTGGAAATGTTAAAGAAGCTGTAAGCAATTACTATGCTGAAAACACAAAAGGTATTAGGTAAGAAGACTTAAACTCGGTGATGAGATGGCTGCTTCTTCCTTCAATTGTCGCTGTTGATACTTGAAAAGTCTGACCTATTGGAACGCCATCCAGGTGATGCAATTTTCGGTAAAATAGCAAGTAGAAGTGATGCTGCTATGTTTGTAAAGTCGATGTTTTTCGTGGGCAACCAAGTTACTGCCGTGGTTCTCAAATTACTCATGTCCCAAAAGTTTTTCCACGACACATTCAAGAAAGAAAAGTGGGATTCAAGGCCATCAGGTTTGTGCAAGAGGGCCTTGTTTGAGCTATTATTTTCCCCTCCACCGAAAGGAAACGGACTTCGGGACCTTCTCGATGCTCTGTACAACATTGTGGTTCAACCAGATTTGCCAGGTCCTCTGCATGATGCTGTTGAAGCCAATAGAACGCATTCTCCAATGTTTTTTTCCGATATTGAGGAAGTGTTGAGTTCATTTGATAATGATCAGATTATTACTTCTGCTGCACAACTTAAGAAGGATTAAAAGCAATTCTCGTCCTCTAACTTCAGGCCATTCTCGTTTTAGTCCACTAAGTTACTAGAGTTCTATTTTGATCCCGTAAAATTGAAAAAATCTCAATTTTGGTACAAATTTGATTGGAAATTTGAGTCACTCGCCGGAAAAAGTCACATGCTAGGCATGTGACTTTTTAAATTGGGGCTTGCATTGTGATTGACTGAAAATAAAAGGCTTAAAGACAATTTTCATCCCCTAACTTCATTCCATTCTCGTTTTAGTCCCCTAACTTCAGGCCATGTTTTCACCACATCATCTTTTTCAGCCATATTTTTAAAGTGGTGAAAGTGTAATTAACCCTTTTCTTTATTGCACTAATTCAACTAGCTTGCTATTTAAGTAATATATATATATATATATATATATATATTTGTAGTTATTCTTTTTTTGAGCTTGGTCGATATCAATTTCAACTTCCTATTACATATTTTCTTTGGCATGCATGTACTAGAATCAACTTTGATTACGACATATATATTTACTGCAACAATCATGCACGTCCACGCTTTTATTTACTACACATATACTTAGTACATCTGGAGAAATATAGTTTTGATATTGAAACAACTTGAAACATTTGAAGAAATATAGTTTTTCATTATGGTTAATTTACTATGGTTAGAAGTAAAAAAATTATATATAATAAATACTAATTAATTATGATTGCACAACGTCTATTATATAGCCAGTTTTTGCAAGCAATACCAAATTATTTACTACAGTTAAAAGCTGTAGCAAATATTTTCATTATTTATAAAATTAATCATAATAGATAATAATTAACTGTGGTTAAAACTTAAATTTTTATCGGACCACAATAGAAAGTATTAATTTATTATGATTTTCAGAAATCATGCGTGGTAATATATAATATAGGAAATAATCATTTTTGTTTTAGTGAAATTAATATGAGAATAGAGATTACTTTATCACGGATAAAACACTTAAACGGTCATCAAGTCAGTCAAGTGGTACTCCAACCTTCATGACGATTGTATAAAATTAAAGTCCATAATATGTGTTAAAATTGGCTGACAATGACATTTTTTTTCCTCATTTCATCTCTCATGTCCAATAAAAAAAAAAGATGTTTTTGAAAAAGGTTATAGTAACCTTTCAATCGTATGCATGCATCGTTATTATTTCAGCCAAAGAAAATGCCTAGTTGGTTGGATGATGATTGGGCGCCATCAATCATCATCAACGTGTTACAAGCTGGTTATACATCGCGCATCGTGATCAATCACTTGTTATGATTTAATTTGATCATCTAGTATCGGCTTAAATTTTTGTCAAACTTAAATTTTATCCATTTAGATGGAATTCTTATCTAATTGAACCATAATCTATTTTGCCACTTTTGACTTCCCATTTTATTCTCAATTTCGGTATGTCAAATGTTCATTATATTCTTGCTTTTCTCCATATACAAATACATATTAAGTGGGTCTCAAATGGATAAGACCCACCTCTACCTAATTCTTTTGGATATGATTTGAGTAAGACTCTATGTGTACATTATAGGGTAGAGTACAAAGAAATTAGTATGGATATGTATTGGTGGGACCGAATTTGGATAGACGACAACCGACCATTAACAACCTTACCCTTTTGTTTCACACGATCTCTTCCCAGGCCAAAAAGTTGATGAAGCTGGTGACGTAAAGCCCCTTGCTCCTGGTCAGGTCCTTTGCCGATATATGTTTCTAACTGCTCCTTTAATTCCTTGACCCTTCTCTTCAAAGCTCTTTAGCCTTTTGTTTTCACACGATCTCTTTCTAGGCCAAAGAGTTGACACAGTTAGAAATAGTTTGTTATAATTAAGAACAGTTTACCTAATACTATACAAAAATGACATCATTTTGTTCTATTTGGCACGGGAGTTTGGCACGGTTACTAAATAGGAATAATTTTTTAAAAAATAACAAAAACCTTTAGAAAAAGTCTACCAACTATTAAAGTAAATGGGTCATTATCGACATCATCAAATTACCAAATCAAGCGCAAACTACATTAATGTGTTTTTAAATAGTACCATTTTTCCAAAAACTTTAAAACTTTAAATAAATAAATATTAATCCTCTCTCTCTCTCTCTCTATATATATATATATCACATATATAAATCAAATATCTATATGAAAAATTACAACATACCTGATTACTAGATATCAATTGGGCCATGACTTAAAGTCATTTATGGGACCTCAACTTTGACAATTGAACTAGATCTCATCGATCGATCAACAACTACTTGAAGCATATTAAAATTAATTTATCCAACTCTAATTTATAGATTTCTCAATTCACTGATGATTAAATTTCACATGGCCTAGGTCTAATTACCATTAACATCATAATTCATCTTATTGATTGACTTAGGATATATATGTGATGCGTTCAAAAAACGCACGGGTCCCAATCAATATCGGCTATTGTTCCAAACTTGCACTAAGTTTTGCGTACTTCAAAAGGCTGCCTGCATCGCGCTGCAGCTTTCACCCCTACCAATTTTCTTACAAGTCCTCATCACTTGCTAAATTTTTCCTCATTTTGCTGTTTACTAAGTTCAAGTTGTAAACTACAACTGCCATTTTCAACACCAAAACTCATATTAAGTCGGTAAGATTTTCGTGCTTGTGGCTTATCTACGAAATATTTTGACCTTCTAGTATGGGCTTACATTTTTGTCAAACTTAAATTTCATCCATTTAGATGGAATTCTTATCTAACTGAACCATAATTTGTTTTGCCACTTTTAACTTCCCATTTTGTTCTCAATTTCGGTATGTCAAATGTTCATTATATTCTTGCTTTTCTCCATATACAAATACATATTAAGCGGGTTTTAAATGGGTAAGACCCAACTCTACCTAATTCTTTTGCGTAGGGGTGGCAGATGAGTCGAGCTGGTTTGATTTTGAGCTTGAGTCGAGCTCAGTTATGGCTGTTCACCAGCTCGCGAGCTGGTGAATATTTTATTGGCTAACAATAATGAGTCAGTGGTGCTGCACAGGTCACTGCCGAGATTTGACCCTCTGTATGGCACTAACTCATTATGGGGGCATGTTATGCTATGCTCACCAGCAAATGACAACTTATCACAGACTAAGATGAATTATGCATTTGTGGTTGAAAAAGTTAGAAAAGATGTAATCAATTACTATGTTGAAAGCGTAAAAGGAATTAAGCCAAAAGACTTGGACTGGATGATGATTCTGTTGGAATTTTTGTTTTTTGTTATCCAAAGTTTTGCAATACATCACCTATTTATATTACTAGAATTTTGAAGGACAATAACAAATTTTAAGAGACACTTTGACCAATACAAACAAAGAACAAAAAAAATTCAAACTTCACATTAAAATTTTGATTTACACCAACAATGCCTCCCCTAAATCAGATTTTCTTTTAACTCCTAATGCAGCAACATTCCTTGAGAACATAGGTCTGTCAATAGGTTTTGTAAAAATATCAGCAACCTATTCGTCGCTTCGGCAATATTCAAGTTTAATTTTCCTTCACTAACAAGTTCTCTTAAGAAATGAAACCGCAAACGTATATGCTTGGTTCTTCCATGTAAAACTGGATCTTTTGAAACTGAAATTGCTGAACTATTGTCACAATAGACAACTATAGGATTCTTTTGTTTGAAATTCAGTTGCGCCAAGATTCCTCTTACCGTAAGGTTTGACATCCAGCTGAAAAAGCTGCGATGAACTCCGCTTCGGTGGTGGAAAGTACCACAATTGACTATTTCATGGAACTCCATGAAATTACTCCACTTTCAAGAGTCAACACATAACCAGATGTACTCCTTGAATCATCAATACTTCCACCAAGGTCACTTGATATATACCCAACAAGTTTTACCGGTTCATGAGTTTTGTAGAAAATACCGTAATCCATCGTTCCTTTGATATATCGCAATATCCTTTTTGCAGCTTTCCAATGATTTGAATATGACTTCTCCATAAATCTTCTGAGGAAACTTACAGCAAACATTAGATCGGGTCTTGTTGCTGTGACGTACATCAAGTTCCCAACAAGACTTCGAAACATTGTTGTATCAACTGGCTTTCCTTCACCCTTCTTGCACAACATCAAACTTGCAACACATGGAGTTGCAACTGGATTTGCATTTTCCATTTTGAATTTTCTCAACAATCCAACAGCATTTTTTCTTGAGAAATGAAAATTCCTCTCTTTGATTATTGAATATTTATACCAAGAAAGTGGTGCAACTCTCCCAAATCAGTCATCTCAAATTCATCCATTATAGATTTCTTAAAATCTATTAGCATCTCCATATTATTTCCTATGAAAACAAGATCATCAACATATAAACTCACAAACACAATATTTGCTCTGGAACCATTTTTTATGTAAAGAGTGTGCTCATATGGACGCCTATCAAAGCCATTCTTGAGAAAATTATCATTGATTCGATCATACCACGCATGGGGTGATTGCTTTAGCCCGTATAATGCCTTTTTTAGTTTGTACACCTTTTCTTCTACTCCTTTTCTTATAAACTCGGGAGGCTGCTCAAAATAAATTTCATCTTGAAGAAGATCATTTAAGAATGCCGGTTTTACATCCATTTGGAATAATTCCAACTATTTTGAGCAGCAATTGAGATCACCAGTCGAACTGTGTCAAGTCTTGAAACAGGAGCAAACACATCACTAAAATCTTCTTCTTCCTTTTGTTTGTATCCCTTTGCAACTAATCGAGCTTTATGTTTATTTATTGTGCCATCCAAATTAATTTTCAATTTGAAAACCCACTTTACGCCAATAGCAGATATGTGCGGAGGCAATGTAGTAAGCACCCATGTTTCATTCTTTTCTATTGAGTTGAATTCTTCCTTCATAACATGAACCCATTTTTTCTCAGATGATGCATCTTCATAAGTAATAGGATCCTCTCCAGCAAAGAAAGCAAAGTATACTTGTTCCCCAATACTTACTTCTTCAGTTGTATCATAAATTTCCCGCAACGATCTCGTTCTTCTTTTCGGCGAAGCTGTAGAATTTTGCAACTCTTCAACAACTATATTAGAATCTTCATCAACTTTATTAGAATCCTACTGCAAAAAGTCTTCAATTGTAAAAGTCTTCCATTTTGCACTCCAACAGATTCTGAAAAATCATAGCAATTCTTTTCATCAAAGCAAACATCTCTACTTATCACAATTTTATTTGTTCTTGGATTGTAAAGCTTGTAAGCTTTAGTTATTTGGTTGTAGTAAATGAATATGCACTTCTCAGTATTTATTTGAGAATTTTGTTTGAAGGATTCTAGCCTCATGATCCTCCAATCTTCCTTGCACACCTTCCATAGTCATTGAAAAAAGATCATTTTATTCTTCAATTGCAACCACAATATGATCAAACTTAACTGGTAAACTCCGCAAAATTTTTCTCGACTACCCTTTGAGTCTCTACGACTTATCACGTACATCCAAGAATCAACTACCGTTTCATGTCACGTGCATATAATTTTTCCTTAGATAAAATTGATGACGTAAACTTTACACACTGACTTATGTGAAATAGACTAAAAGATGCAACAAAAATTGAAAATCCAATCCGCCATTAATGTGCTTACACGAGATTATTTGTTCTCATGTTTTTTTCTAAATTTGAGTATATATAGGATTAAGAGATTGTATATGAGTGTACGGGTTTGGCCAAATTGACCCAATTCTCATCTTCAGATTTTCGTGCAAATTTCCAGTGTTCAAAATAAGTTAACAATTAGACCACATAAAAATAGTAGTAGTGTAAGTTTATTACTCGGCAATTGCATTTACTTTTTATTACTTCTTCTATGCTGTAAACTTGAACTAACAGTATGTAAGAGAAGGGCATATAATTTTTCCTTAGATAAAATTGATTACGTAAACTTTACACACTGGCTTATGTGAAATAGAATAAGAGATGCAACAAAAATTGAAAATCTAATCCCCCATTAATGTGCTTACACGAGATTATTTGTTCTCATGTTTTTTCTAAATTTGAGTATATATAGGATTAAGAGATTGTTTATGAGTATACGGGTTTGGCCAAATTGACCCAATTCTCATCTTCAGATTTTCGTGCAAATTTCCAGTGTTCAAAATAAGTTAACAATTAGACCACATAAAAATAGTAGTAGTGTAAGTTTATTACTCGGCAACTGCATTTACTTTTTATTACTTCTTCTATGCTGTAAACTTGAACTAACAGTATGTAAGAGAAGGGCATATAATTTTTTCTAGATAAAATTGATTACGTAAACTTTACACACTGGCTTATGTGAAATAGAATAAGAGATGCAACAAAAATTGAAAATCCAATCCGCCATTAATGTGCTTACACGAGATTATTTGTTCTCATGTTTTTTCTAAATTTGAGTATATATAGGATTAAGAGATTGTTTATGAGTATACGGGTTTGGCCAAATTGACCCAATTCTCATCTTCAGATTTTCGAGCAAATTTCCAGTGTTCAAAATAAGTTAACAATTAGACCACATAAAAATAATAGTAGTGTAAGTTTATTACTCGGCAACTGCATTTACTTTTTATTTCTTCTTCTATGCTGTAAACTTGAACTAACAGTATGTAAGAGAAGGAAACGTACTAAACCCATCAATGCATACTGAATAAGAATGTCACAAATTTCTTTTTCTTTTTTCATTCATGGCTGGAGAAAATGGTCAAAAGGTGGAGAGACTTTTGTGTACTTCTTCTTCTTTTATTGAGATTTAGTTACATAACTCTTTTTCTATTTTTCCATTTTGTGTACTTCTTCTTCTTTCTTGATGTCTATATATACATATGTACATCAATCTAACTTCAAAGAACAAATCAGTGGAATATAGTCAACAAAGTACTCCATGCATTACATAATTTCTCTGCTTTTCTTCATTTTTTTTTTACTTTGAATCTAACATTCGTGCTTTACATACTTATCATCCAGTGAACTTTTTTTGTAGAACCAGTGAGACTTGCCTGAGGAGAATGGAAGCATCCAGCAGTAATTTGGTGCCAAGAGAAGTTCACAACAACGACAATGATAGTCAAAGGTGATGCACATGTAGCTGCCAAGATTTGACCCTCTGTATGGCACTGACTCGTCTAAAATCCAATGTCCCGAGCAAACGACATGGGATCATATTCTGATATGCTCATCAGAAAATGAAAACATACCGCAAACTATGGCAAATTATGAATATGTGGTTAGAAATGTTAGAGAAGTTGTAAGCAATTACTATGCTGAAAACGCAAGAGGTATTAGGCAAGAAGACTTAGACTCGATGATGATTCGAGATGGCTGCTTCTTCCTTCAATTGACACTGTTGATAATTGAAAAATCTGAACTATTGGGACGCCATCTAGGTGATGAAATTTTTGGCACGACAGCAAGTAGGAGATGATGGTGTTAAGTTCGTAAAGTTAATGTTCTTCGTGGGCAACCAAGTTTCTGCCGTGGTTCTCAAAGTACTTGTGTCCCAAAAGTTTTTCCATGACACATTCAAGAAAGAAAAGTGGGATTCAAGGCCATCAGGTTTGTGTAAGAGGGCATTGTGTGAGCCACTATTTTTCCTTCCATCGAAAAGAAACGGACCTCGGGACCTTCTGGATGCTCTGTACAACATTGTGGTTCAACCAGATCTGCCAGGCCCTCTGCATGATACCGTTGAAGCCAATAGAATGGCTTTTCGAAAGTTTTTATCCTTCTATATTGAAGAAGATCAGAGTTCATTTGATAATGATCAGATTATTCCTTCTGCTGCACAACTTCAGAGAGCAGGCATCCGCTTCCAAAAACTTAAAATGGAGGTAGTAGGGGTATCTACTTCAAAAGCTTCCATTTTCGAGCATATATATATTTGCCAGTTCTGGAAGTTGACCGTTACTTGGAGTTGATATTCCACAATTTGAGGAGCTATGAGGCAAGTGAGCATTTCGGAAGGCCTAATACGGGACAAACTAGCTCCTATATTAGGATCATGAGCAATATCATTCAACAGAATGAGGACGTACATATCCTCGCGAAGAGAGGAATTATTGAAGGAAATCCAAGTGATCTGGAGCAGTTGCCCCAACTCCTGCAAAGACTAAGTTCCCAAGACACAACGACACTAAATTCTCAATATCACTCTCTAATGTACTTGATCGAAGAATACACTACTCCGTTGACTAGATGCAGAAGAGCATTCAAGATATTAGTAATTATCGGTACAGTTCAAGCCATTATTGCAACTTTGAGGTATTTTTTCCCCCGTAAGGCCTAAACTTGTTTCTCAATTTTATTCTAAATATTAGTATTGATGGTTAATTTATGTTATAGATGATTACAGTAATTTGAAGCTACTACTTATATAATTAATATTCAATAATTGTATTTTAGCATGAATGCATTTTCATTCATATCATACTCGTGTTTAGCATTGTTAATTCCATTCACATGATAAGATTTTTGGAGCTCAACACAAGTACGTAATCCCTAGGCTAGCCAGTAGGCATATATGCAACTTATTGAAGTCTCAACAAAAATAGTTGATGAAGCTAGTGACGTAAAACCCCTTTGCTCCTGGTCAGGTCATTTGCCTATATATGTTTCCAACTACTCCTTTAATTTCTTGACCCTCTTCTTCAAAGCTCCTTACCCTTTTGTTTTCACGCGATCTCTTCCCAGGCTAAAAAGTTGATGAAGCTGGTGACGTAAAGCCCCTTGCTCCTGGTCAGGTCCTTGGCCTATATATGTTTCCAACTGTTCCTATAATTCCTTAACCCTATTCTTCAAAGCTCCTTACCCTTTTGTTTTCACACTATCTCTTTCCTGCCAAAAAGTTGATGAAACTGGTGACGTAAAACCCCTTGCTCCTGCTCAGGTCCTTTGCCTATATATGTTTCCAACTGCTCCTTTAATTCCTTGAACCTCTTCTTCAAAGCTCCTTACCCTTTTGTTTTCACACGATCTCTTCCCAGGCCAAAAAGTTGATGAAGCTGGTGACATAAAATCCCTTGCTCCTAGTCAGGTCCTTTGCCTAATATGTTTCCAACTGTTCCTTCAATTCCTTGACTCTCTTCTTCAAAACTCCTTACCCTTTTGTTTTCACACGATTTCTTCTCAGGCCAAAAAGTTGATGAAACTGGTTACGTAAAGACCCTTGCTCCTGGTCAGGTCCTTTGGCTATATATGTTTCCAACTGCTTCTTTAATTCCTTGACCCTCTTCTTCAAAGCTTATGCTACTCAATCAAACCCTCTCTGACGTTGCGCAAAAACTTGGTCACCATAATCATCTGACAAGTTCCTCACACCTACTGAGCCAGTCCATGTACGTACTTGGTTCCTGCTTCTTATAAATGAATAAATTATTTTTTTATGAAGAAAAAAATTAGTAATCTACCCATGTATTTTATAAAATGTAGCAATCTACTTTCTTGTATTTCTTAAAATGAAGTCATTTTAAAAAATATAGAAAAATAAATTATAATTTTTTTTTATAGGAGATGATTTGCTCACATGGTAAATTGCATTAAACCCCTTAATTAAAAATAAGCTAGGGGATGGTTGCGAATTAAGGAATTGATGTGAACAATTAAGATGGACCTAATACTGATCATGGAAAATCCAAGGAGGAATTATAATTAATTACAGGCCTAATAATTTATTGGGTCAACTTAATTTCATTTGCTGAATTTTTTAACATAGATCTGATTAACTGAAGCTGGGCTCAACTGGGCATGGTTTTTATGGAAAGACCAATAAATAATAAAGAGATGCATGTTCTACAAAACTAGAGTAATGAAATTTGAACAGTAAATTCCAAAAAAAAACAAAATAGCTCCCTTAAAATTCGAAAAACACTATAAAAAACTGACCGTGTTAAATAAGTTTTATTAACCACGGTTGAATAAAATCATTGTAAAAATATAGATTTTTCCTTCAGAAAAAATTATTTAACATGGCTAAGAGTCTTGGTCAAAATATTTGGCATAGCTAAATGTTTTAGCTACCGTCGCAAATACCACAATCAACAACCGTATGATTTTTTTACTTTTAACCATGACAATTAGACATGGTTAAATATTGCATTTTTTTTTTTAGTGAAATCTAGCAATTGGGTCTTATTTTAGTGATTTGTGTTTGAATCTTACTATATGACATGTGGGTTATTTAATTATTTTATTGTTATATTGATGTATTGATCAATTCAATAGAATGCTCAATTTATTAAGATATGAATGTAATTATTATTTTAAAAAAAGCCAAATAATCTTACATAATATCAGTATAAAAATATTAAGAAGTTGGTTGACTATGATCTTAATATCCTTGGATTCTTAAAAATATCTATTTTCATGAAATAATGTCGGTCTAACTATAAGTCCATGTCATTCACACGTACTAGGCAAGCATGAACAATGAATTGTCACATTAGCAAAAAGAATTGTCTATTGAGGAGGAAGTTGTTACTTGTTGGAGGCTAGTATGACTTATTCCGGAACATTACAAGAAAAAAAAAAGACAAAACCTGGTATAAGATGATTAAAAATGCAAGTCATGACTTACAGTATGCATGTGTGCTTAGTCTGCAAAGTTACCCAATCTGTATGGGGGATGATTTTAAGTGAAGCAACACGCAAAGATTCAAATATTATGGCAAGAAAATGATGGCCAAGATAAGAACAATCCAAAACCAAATTTGGCAATAAGACAAGTGATCAGGGAAGTGGAATGAAATTAGACTTAATTCAGAGTTCCATCGAAACCAAATCTCTTACCCTAGTGTCGTCTTTCGGAGAGTGTAAGTAAAAGTGTGTGTTTTTGAGTGTGTGGAGTGATTTTCCATATAAAATACTTAGCCTATATATATATATATATATATATATATATTAGGTGGGCGGTAACACGTGGGTGTGTCAAAAATTCTATCCCCATTTGTATATTTTTTATTTCTTATTTCTTATTTCCTGATAACTTTTGTGAAATTATAATTTGATCCCTAGCTTCATAAACATTTATAATTTGCCCCCAAATTATTTCCTTCAAAATTTGATATGTATTCCAATTTCAACCTTTAAATTTAAATTTTTTAGACAATTTCCTATTAATCCCTCAATTATATATGAAATGTATGAGCATTACATCAATTCACATAATCAGCTTTTTTGTGTTTTCTAATTAGTGATAGTCACCACTTATAACCATTGAATCGTTAATAGTACTACAGATTATCCTAACTATCAAATACTACCAAAATTTCAACATCAACCACAGATACATTTGTGTAATATAATTAATTAAACACCGATCCATCAAACTTTAATTTCTTTTTAAAATATTACAAAATAATTAAATTAAGCCAATATTAATAATTATATATATATATATATACACACACATATATTAATTAATCTTCTGTACTTATCAATACTAATTAATATTACTAGCTAGAACATGTTTCAATTAAAATAATTAAAGATATCGTATAATACTGCTTTTTATTGTTACTAAATAAAGAACATGTTATTGTTACTAAATAGTTAATAAAACTGCTTTTTAATTAGTGCAATTATACATCAATCATGCATGCGACAGGATTAAATAAAACAATGATTACGTACTTAAGTGTAGATTTACAATTAATATACAATCAAATTTTTTTATCCTTTTGTAGTAGACTTCGAATTAATTAATATTAATTAACTGCAATAATTATCCTCAATCCAAATTAAGGACTATACACACATATATATATATATACACACACTTACTAAATCCATCAATGCATACTGAATAAGAATGTAATAAATTTCTTTTTCTTTTTTAATTCATGGCTGGAGAGAAGGGTCAAAAGGTGGAGAGCCTTTTGTGTAATAAATATCTATTTATGATTTTTATTTAGATTTAATTACATAACTCTTTTTTTATTTTTTCATTTCTGTTACAATAAAAGGACTTTTGTCCATCTCTAAGTGTCAGCTATGTAGCTTTTCGTCTAACTTTTGATCCTATAAAAAATCGACATATTAATTAGAAAATTGTTAGTTTGCATGGCTTGCTATTAATTAAACATATCATCTTTTTTCTTATATTACTTAATATTTATAACCTTGTATATATCCATCTTTTTTGGGTACGTATTTACATTTCCAAATATTAATTATTTGGACGAGTTTAAATGCAGTGAGACTTTTTCTGTCGAACCAGTGAGACTTGCCTGGGGAGAATGGAAGCATCCAACAACAATTCGATGCCAAGAGAAGTTCACAGTAACGATAATGAGTCAGTGGTGCTGCACATGTCACTGCTGAGATTTGGTCCTCTGTATTGGCACTAACTTGTCTAAAATCCAATGTGCCAAGCAAGCGGCATGGGGGCATGTTCTGTTATGTTCACCAGCAAAAATGACAACTTATCACAGACTAAGATGAATTATGCATTTGCAGTTGAAAAAGTTAGGAAAGATGTAATCAATTACTATGCTGAAAACGTAAAAGGTATTAGGCCAGAAGACTTGGATTGGATGATGATTCTGGTGGAATTTTTGGTTTTTGTTATCCAAAGCTTTGCAATACATCACCTATTTATAGTACTAGAATTTTGAAGGACTAACAAATTCTAAGAGACACTTTGACCAACACAAACAAAGAAAAAGAAAACATTCAAAATTCACATTAAAAATCTGATTTACTCGAACAATGCCTCCCCTAAATCAGCTTTGCTTTGAACTCCTAATGCATCAACATTCCTTGAGAGCATAGGTCCACCAAGAGGCTTTGTAAAAGTATCAGCAACCTGTTCATCGCTTCGTCAATATTCAAGCTTAATTTTTCCTTCACTAACAAGTTCTCTTAGGAAATGAAACCGCAAGCGTATATGCTTGGTTCTCCCACGTAAAACTGAATCTTTTGAAACTGAAATTGCTCAACTATTGACACAATAGACAACAGTAGGATTCTTTTGTTTGAAATTCAGTTGCTCCAAGATTACTCTTAACCGTAAGGTTTGACATCCAGCTAAAGAAGCTGCAATGTACTGCGCTTCGGTGGTGGAAAGTGTCACAATTGGATGTTTCATGGTACTCCATGAAATTACTCCACTTCCAAGATTAAACACATAACTAGATGTACTCCTTAAATCATCAATACTTCCACCAAGGTCACTATCAGTATACCCAACAAGTTTTACCGGTTCATGAGTTTTGTAGAAAATACCGTAATCCATCGTTCCTTTGATATATCGCAATATCCTTTTTGCAGCTTCTCAGTGATTTGAATATGACTTCTCCATAAATCTTCTGAGTAAACTTACAACAAACATTAGATCGGGTCTTGTTGCTATGACGTACATCAAGTTCCCAACAAGACTTTAGAACATTATTGTGTCAACTGGCTTTCCTTCACCCTTCTTGCACAACTTCAAACCTGCAACACATGGAGTTGCAACTGGATTTGCATTTTCCATTTTGAAATTCTCAACAATCCAGCATCATTTTTTCTTGAGAAATGAAAATTCTCTCTTTGATTGTTGAACATTTATACCAAGAAAGTGGTGCAACTCTCCCAAATCAGTCATCTGAAATTCATCCATCATAGATTTCTTAAAATCTATTAGCATCTCCATATTATTTTCTGGGAAAGCAAGACCATCAACATATAAACTCACAAACATAATATTTCCTCTGAAACCATTTTTGATGTAAAGAGTGTGCTCATATGGACGCTTATCAAATCCATTCTTCAGCTAATGATCATTGATTCAATCATACCACGCACGGGGTGATTGCTTTATCCCGTAAATGCCTTTTATAGTTTGTACACCTTTTCTTCTTCTCCTTTTGTTATGAACCCTGGAGGCTGCTCAAAATAAATTTCATCTTGAAGAAAACCATTTAAGAATGCCGATTTTACATCTATTTGGAATAATTTCCAACCATTTTGAGCAGCAATTGAGATCACCAGTCGAACTGTATCAAGTCTTGAAACAGGAGCTTTATGTTTGTATCCCTTCGCAACCAATCGAGCTTTATGTTTATTTATTGTTTCATCCAAGTTGATTTTCGTTTTGAAAACCCACATTACGCCAATAGCAGATTTGTGCGGAGGCAATGTAGTAAGCTCCCATGTTTCATTATTTTCTATTGAGTTGAATTCTTCCTTCATAGCATGAACTCATTTTTCATCAGATGATGCATCTTCATAAGTAACAAGATCCTCTCCAGCAAAGAAAGCAAAGTATATTTGTTCTCCAATACTCACTTCTTCATTTGTATCACAAAATTTCCTGCAACGATCTCGTTCTTCTTGGCGAAGCTGGAGAATTTTGCAACTCTTCAACAACTATATTAGAATCTTCATCAACTGTATTAGAATCCTGCTGCAAAGAGTCTTCAATTGTAAGAGTCTTCCGTTCTTGCACTCCAACAGATTCTGAAAAATCATAGTAATTCTTTTCATCAAAGCAAACATCCCTACTTATCACAATTTTCTTTGTTCTTGGATTGTAAAGCTTGTAAGCTTTAGTTCTTTGGCTGTAGCCAATGAATATGCACTTCTCAGAATTTATTTGAGAATTTCTTTGAAGGATACTAGCCTCATAAGCCTCCAATCTTCCTTACAGACCTTCCACAGTCATTGAAGAAAGATCATTTTATTCTTTAATTGCAACCACAATGTGATCAAACTTAACCGGCAAACTCCGTAAAATTTTCTCGATGACCCTTTGAGTCTCTATGACTTCTCTATTTGCTACCATTTGATTTATAAGGGAATTAACACGGTTGAAAAAAATCTGAAATTTTTTCATTGTCTTTCATTTCAAGCTTTTCGAATTCTGCCCTCAACGTTTGTAATCGAATCTTGTTTACTTGATCATGCCCAGAATACGTGGTCTCCAATATTTTCCATGCATTCTTAGCACATGATGCTTTTGAAATTCTCTCGTACACTAGAATTTCCTATGCTTGGTAAATCTGAAATAGAGCCTTTCTATCATTTTGTTTTTTGTTCTTCATGAGGTCCCATTGTGCGGCGGTGAGTTGGGACTCGTTGTCCGTTGCACCAACACCTTCTTCAATAACACTCCATAAGTCTTGAGATTCAAGATTGCTTCAATAATCGTACCTTTCACCATTGAATTTAAGTGAAGCAACACGCAAAAATTCAAATATCATGGAAAGAAAATGATGGCTAAGATATGAACAATCCAAAAGCCTAGCTGGGATCAATTTTCATAACCTTGCTGTATCAAGTGTCAACTCAATTATAGGAAAGGAAGCAACAGTGTACATAGAAGGTTCAGTAACCTTCACTTTTATCATATAACGTAGTTCAGTGATATAAAGATTGAAGATTATTAATGTACCAATAATGGCCCAATAGCTCTCAGACAACCAAAGTGATATTCCTAATATATTATGTTATACTTCTTGCCACATTAGTAGCAAATAACATCGAAAATCCACAAATACATACACAAAAGAAGATTGTGTATCAAGAAAAACAAGAGATTTCCATGATTATATAAGCAAATTTGGCAATAAGACAAGTGACTAGGGAAGTGGAATGCAATTAGACTTAATTCAGAGTCCCATCGAAACCAAATTTCTTACCCCAGTGTCGTCTTCCGGAGAGTGGGTATGTTTGCGTAAATAAAAGTGTGTGTGTTTGAGTGTGTGGAGTGATTTTCCAAATAAAATACTTAGCCTATATATATATATATATATATATATATTAGGTGGGCGGTAACGTGTGGGTGTGTCAAAAATTCTATCCCCATTTGAATATTTTTTATTTCTTATTTTCTGATAACTTTTGTGAAATTATAATTATTCCCTTCAAATTTTGATGCGTATTCCAATTTCAACCTTTAAATTTAAATATATAAATTGTAATCGAACCTTCTTTACTTGATCATGCCCAGAATACTTGGTTTTCAATATTTTCCACACATCCTTAGCACATGATGCTTTTGAAATTGTCTCGTACACTGGAATCTCCAATGCTTGGTAAATCTGAAATAGAGCCTTTCTATCCTTTTATTTTTTGTTCTTCAAGAGGTCCCATTGTGCGGCGGTGAGTTGGGACTCGTTGTCCGGTGCACCAACACCTTTGTTCAATAACACTCCATAAGTCTTAAGATTCAAGACATAGCCTCATTAAATTGCTCCAATAATCGTACATTTCACCATTGAATTTAGGAACAAGAGAAACAAGGTTGTTAGCCATTTTTTTTACCTTGCTCTGGTATCAGTTTGTTGGAATTTTTATTTTTTGTTATCCAAAGTTTTGCAATACAACCTATTTATAGTACTAGAATTGACGGACAACAACAAATTCTAAGAGACACTTTGACCAACACAAACAAAGAAAAAAACATTCAAACTTCACATTATAAATCTGATTTACTCCAACAGATTCGAGATGACTGCTTCTTCCTTCAATTGACTCTGTTGATACTTGAAAAATCTGACTATTGGGACGCCATCCAGGTGTTGAAATTTTTGGCCCGACAACAAGTAGGAGTGATGGTGTTAAGTTCGTAAAGTCAATGTTCTTCGTTGGCAACCAAGTTCCAGCCGTGGTTCTCAAAGTAGTCATGTCCCAAAAGTTTTTCCACGACACATTCAAGAAAGAAAAGTGGAATTCAAGGTCATCAGGTTTGTGTAAGAGGGCCTTGTTTGAGCTACTATTTTTCCTTCCACCGAAAAGAAACGGACCTCAGGACCTTCTCGATGCTCTGTACAACATTGTGGTTCAACCATATCTGCCAGACCCTTTGCATGATGCCGTTGAAACCAATAGAACGCATTCTCCAAAGTTTTTTTTCTGATATTGAGGAAGATTTGAGTTCATTTGATAATGATCAGATTATTCCTTTTGCTGCACAACTTAAGAAAGCAGGCATCCGTTTCCGAAAACTTAAAAGTGGAGGTACTAGGGGTATCTACTTCAAAAACTTCTACCTCCAAGCATAAATATACTTGCCAGTTCTGAAAGTTAATTGTTACTTGGAGTTGATATTCCACAGTTTGAGGAGCTATGAGGCGAGTGAGCATTTCAGAAGGCGTAATATGGGAGAAATTAGCTCCTACATCAGGGTCATGAGCAGCGTACATATCCTCGCGAAGAGAGGAATTATTGAAGGAAACCCAAGTGATCTGGAGCGGTTGCCCCAACTCCTGCAAAGACTAAGTTCCCAAGATAAGACGACACTGAATTCTCAATATGACACTCTGAGGTACTTGATCGAAGATTGCACTCCTCTACTGGCTAGATGCAGAAGAGCATTCAAGATATTAGTAATCACCGGTATAATTCAAGCTATTATTGCATTCCTGTTGTATCTTTTCCCTCTAAGGCTAAGACCTAAACTTATTTCTTAGCTTTTCCTAAATATTAGTAATTGATGGTTAATTAATGTAATAGATGATTACATTAATTTGAAGCTACTACTTATATAATTAATATTCAATAATTGTATTTTAGCATGCATGCATTTTCATTCATATCATACTCGTGTTTGGCATTGTATATTCCATTCACGTGATAAGCTTTTTGGAGTTCAACACTAGTACATACTCCCCAGGCTAGCCAATAGGCATATATGCAACTTATTGAAGTCTCAACAAAATAGTAGGTAGACATCAATGAGATCACATAAGCTTCGATCAGCACCATAATTAAGAATCATTATGTAAAGGATATTAACATAAGATAACAAATGTAAATAGAAACTGTTCCTAAATTCCACTAGATATCTAGTTTAAATAAATTTGTACATCGAACTACATCTGTAACGGGAAAAACCCGTTCAAAAATTCATTTCAAAATTTTTAACGAATTTATTAATTCGATTACAAAAGTTTTGTGGCACTACTAGCATAGACGAGCTTTTGCCCATTACAAAATCCATCTCAAAATGCGACAACTCGTTCCAAATTAAACAAAATCTATTACTTTAAAATTAACGAAATTTACATTTACATAAGAACCAAAATCGTGAAAAATGCAATTTCAGCATTGTAATTAATGGAAGTAGCATTTTTAATTTTAAACGAATTGATTTATATAATTTAATTCTGCTACTTTAAAATTTTAACAATTTTCATCATCATTCAACCAATTTGGCTGGAATGTGATTTGCACATGATTCAAATAAATTATAATTTTAGTCCTATAACTTTGGGGGCGTTGTTTTTGGTCCTATAGCAATTGATTCACATGACTAAAAATTGAGTCGTGTGAAAGTCACATACATTTTTCTATCCAAATTGGCCAAAAAATAATAATTTAAATTACCAAAATTATAAAAATTAATTTGTAAATGACAAAAAATATCACTCCCCCTAAGTTATAAGACTAAAATTGTAATTTCTAACCAAAATAATATAAAGGAAAAAGTATTATTTTAGTCCGCTAAGTATGCATAATTTTAATTTTAGTCCGATAACTATGTCCATTTTTGTTTAGATCCAGTAACTTATGAAATTGCTTACTTTTAATCCTCTGGCAGATTTTCAGATAATTTTACCACTATACAACTTTTGAAAGGCAGTTTTAGTCCATATGCACTCATAGGCAGTGAAATATAGCAATTGGGTCTTATTTTAATGATTTGGCGTTTGAATCTTACTCATATGATATATGGGTTATTTAATTATTTTATTGTTATATTGATGTATTGATCGATTCAATAGAATGCTCAATTTATTAAGATATGAATGTAATTATTATTTTTAAAAAAGCCAAATAATCTTACATAATTTCAGTATAAAAATATTAAGAGGTTGGTTGACTATGATCTTAATATCCTTGGATCTTTGAAAATATCTATTTTCATGAAATAATATTGGTCTAGCTGTAAGTCATGTCATCCACATACTAGGCAAGCATGAACAAAAATTTGTCACATGAACATAAAGAATTGTCTATCGAGGAGGAAGTTGTTACTTGTTGGAGGTTAGTATGGCTTATCCCGGAACATTACAAGCAAAAAGAAAACAAAACTTCGTATACGATAATTAAAAATGCAAGTCAAGAAGATTGTGTATCAAGGAAAGCAAGAGATAAGCAAATTTGGCAACAAGACAAGTGGCCAGGGATTGTGCATGTTTGGCAATAAGACAAGTGACCAGAGAAGTGGAATGCAATTAGACTTAATTCAGAGTCCCATCGAAAGTGTAGTCTTCCGGAGACTGTGTATGTTTGCGTAAATAGAAGCGTGTGTGTGTTTGAGTGTGTGCAGTGATTTTTCAAATAAAATACTTAGTCTATAAATATATATATATATATATATATATTAGGTGGGCGGTAACGATAAGTAGAACGAGTAAGACTTGCCTTTGGTGCCAAGAGAAGTTCACAACAACGATAATTAGTCAGTGGTGCTGCACATGTCGCTGACGAGATTTGGCCCTCTGTATGGCACTGAATCGTTTAAAATCCAATGTGCCAAGAAAGTGGCATGGGAATATGTTATGATATGCTCATCGGAAGACGACAACGTAGCACAGACTAAGGCGAAGTATGCATCTGCGGTTGGAAATGTTAGAAAAGCTGTAAGCAATTACTATGTTGAAAACGCAAAAAGTATTAAGGAAGAAGACTTAGACTCGATGATGATTCGAGATGGCTGCTTCTTCCTTCAATTGTCGTTGTTGATACTTGAAAAGTCTAACCTATTGGAATGCCATCCATGTGATGCAATTTTCGGTACGACAACAAGTAAGAGTGATGCTGTTATGTTTGTAAAGTCGATGTTCTTCATGGGCAACCAAGTTCCTGTCGTGGTTCTCAAAGTACTCATGTCCCAAAAGTTTTTCCACGACATGTTCAAGAAAGAAAAATGGGATTCAAGGCCGTCAGGTTTGTGCAGGAGGGCCTTGTTTGAGCTATTATTTTCCCCTCCACCGGAAAGAAACGGACCTCGGGACCTTCTCGATGCTGTGTACAACATTGTGGTTCAACCACATCTGCCAGACACTCTGCGTGATGTCGTTGAAGCCAATAGAATACATTCTCCAATGTTTTCTTTGGCATGCATGTATTAGAATCAACTCTGACAACGACATATATATTTACTGCAACAATCATGCACGTCCATGCTTTTATTTACTACACATATACTTAGTACATTTGAAGAAATATAGTTTTGATATTGGAACAATTTGAAACATTTGAAGAAATATAGTTTTTCATTATGTTAATTTACTGTGGTTAGAAGTAAAAAAATTATATATAGTAAATACAAATTAATTATGATTTCACAACTATTATTATTTAGCCAGTTTTTGCAAGCAATATCAAAATATTTACTACAGTTAAAAGCTGTAGCAAATATTTTCATTATTGGTAAAATTAATCATAATAAATAGTAATTAACTGTGATTAAAACTTAAATTTTTATCATAGCACAGTAGAAAGTATTAATTTATTACAATTTTTAGAAATCATGTGTTGTAATATATAATTATACAAAGAGGAAACTTGCATTGGTAATAGGTTTAGTAGAAAAGCATACACATAACAACAATCTACCTTTGGTATCCACTTCCAACTCCAACTCTTAAGATCATTCCAGAAACAAGAAGTCCAGCAAATGGATAAAGAAATCTAACCCCCATTGGCCTTAGTCGAGGTGTCCAATGTAGAAAGGGAAAAGGAGAAAAAAGATAGTGACGAGGCAGTCCTATCGAAGACCGGTGGAGAAAGTCGGGGGATGGTCGGTAAAGAGTCGTGGGGGTGAGGGGACTCCAATGTCGACGCTGGTCGCCAGAATGGTGACTGATGGAGAGAAATTGAGTAGATTGGTGAAAAAAGGGGGTTTGTGTTGCAGTCTTAAGAAGCACGTGCGGGCGCGTGGGAGGGTGGTCAATGATGGAGTTGGGCAGCGACGGGTCGCCGGAACATAAGTGGGTCGCCGACAGTGGTCGCTTGCCAAAGTGCCTGGACGTGAAAGATCAATTTTGTTGATGATAGAAGAGAGAGACAGGGGAAAAACCTCTTTACTAGACAGAAGAAATGAACACTTCCGCAGAAACGCAACTGCGGAAAATCAAGAACACAAAGAAAACTACATATTATTTCATTTTTATCTCTTTATTTCTTGTTCAAATATATAATTTTCTCTTCTCTTCTCTTCGATTTTAATTCATTTTTTAGTGAAAATTGCACAATTTCGATTTTATGTAGCTTTTTGCTTGAAATTATATCATTTTTATTTTAGTGAAATCAATATGAGAATAGAGATCACTTTATCATGGATAAAACACTGAAATGGTCATCAAGTCAGTCAAGTAGTACTCCAACGTCCATGAAGATTGTATAAAATTAAAGTCCATAATATGTGTTAAAATTAGCTGACAATGAGATTTTTTACCTCATTTCGTCTCTCATGTCCAATAAAAAAAAAGAAAAAGATATTTTTGAAAAAGGTTTTAGTAACCTTTCATCCTAATGCATGCATCGTTATTATTTCAACCGAATAAAACACCTAGTTGGTTGGACGATGATTGGGCGCCATCAATCATCATCAACGTGTTACAAGCTGGTTATGCATCGCGTATCGTGATCAATCACTTGTCATGATTTAATTTGATCAAAATAAATTTATTATTTAATTTGTGATTCACAATTTTCCAACAATTTAATTATTTGTCTTCATCATCTTCATCCATACAAGCAAGATGTTTTTGTTACTATGGGAAACAAGCTCATTTGAGAATATCATGGACAAATTAAAATTAAGGAAGAAGATTTAACACTTGTGGTAACTCATTAACATCAAATGGTTGCAACTTTTTCATGTGAGAAGATAGCCCGATGTGTGAAAGAGTCAAGACTGTGACTTTCGATTTATTGTGCAAACACTATAAAAAAATATGTGATTTGGTATGATCAGGGCACCCATTCCAAAACCCGTTCCGTCTTGGCATGATTTTGGAACACCTAAGGAACGGTTATGGAAAGATGATATCAGGTGGAATATCTTTTTTGGGTTATAAATTTGGAATAGTCCAACCGTCTCAAGTTGAGTTCCAAACGAACCGTTCGCAAAACCCGTTCCACATTTGGTGCCACAATGGCAATGGAAAATCGTTGAAACATACTTTTAAACATAATATTAGATTTGAAAATGGACACAGCTTTACTGTTCCTATATCCGTTGCAAAATATGTCCCAAAATTTACAGTTCGAAAATGTATTCCTAAATGAGGTACAAATTGGAACTGTTCCTTCGAATTTTTGCTATTGTTACTGAGTTCGTTTCAAATGATCTTCAACGACTATATTTCAACGGTCAAAAAATATTTCCAAAAATCGTGTCAATGGTCGTTCCTGAAGTAGGAATTAACGGCTAATTTTTAACAGCTACCTATGTGTTCCTATGCTCGTTCTTAAGATCGTTCTAATTTTTTTTATATATATATGTGTTCAGCTCTTTCCATTTAATCTCACTATCTTCTTCAATTCTTCTTCTCTCTCTATTCTCGCTCTAATTAGAAAATTAAGTTTGAAAGTTATACTTCTATAACTTTGAAAATTAAGTTGAACTTGCACTATCAACATTGTTTTTCACTACTTCTCTTGATGACCTCTTACATAATTTCGTCTCGATCACTTGTAATTCCTCATCAACTCCAACCATAGTCTCATTTTCATAATTAATGGTCGGAGTTGATGAATAATTACTAATGATCGAGAAGAAATTACGTAAAAGATCATCCAGAGAAGTAGCGAAAAACAATGTCGATTGTGGAAGTTAAAACATAATTTTCAAAGTTATAAAAATATAACTTTCAAACTTAATTTTAGTTTTTGAAACGGTCAGAAATTGGGACACTGTTCCAACCACCGTTCCTAAGTGTTATTTATATTGAATACCCAAAAAATATTTTTTAATTTAGGCACGGTCACTTTTTCCAAACCGTTCTCCAACCATTCCTATATATAATATTTTTACACATTGGAACAGTCGACAACTACTAGGCCGCTCTTAAAACCGTTCCTATATCTGGCTGATTTTCTAAAAAGAGAGAGAAATTTGAAATTTCGGCACGGTCACTTTTTCCAAACTGTTCCTACGTATAACATTTTTACATCTTGGAACAGTCGAGAACTGTTAGACCGCTCGTAAAATTGCTCATATATCTGGCTGATGTTCTAAAAGACGAAAATTCAAAATTTAGGCACGGTCACATTTTCCAAACCGTTCCTAGACCGTTTCTATGTATAACATTTTTACACCTTGGAACGGTCGGGAACTGCTAGACTACTCGTAAAACCATTCCTATATCTGGCTGATATTCTAAAAAGAGAGGAAAATTCGAAAGTTGGGAACGGGCAACTAAATTTAACTGCTCCAAATCCGTTCCAATAAATTTAATTACCTGTCAAACGGAAAACTGAAGGAAAAATTAAATTAGGAATTATTTGATATTTTTCACCATTTCTAAATTTGAATTTTCCCAAACCTATTCCTAAGAGTGTCGATAAATATGTTCCAAAAATTTTTTTCACGGACCATTGCTAGATGATATTCTGAATCCGTGCCTATGAATGTCCACAACTTAATCATTTTGTTCTCGATTATAATATCTCTACATCCGAGGCCCTAATTAATGCCAAATTTAAATGTATAACAATACTTACCATATGTGAACATTTCTAGCGGTCCGGTCTAAGATCAAAGAGTCTGATGGATAGTTGCATCATGTTTAACATCGTCGATTGTGTATCAAACACGATATCTCAGCATTCGTATAATGAAAATATTCGGATCATAGAATGTAGTATTTTGTCGATTTAATAATATCCAACGGTCCGATTAAAATTTTAATGATCTAATTACGTGATCCAATACAATAGTATAAGATGTTATTTACAATCTATGTAAGACTAACAATTATGTACATGCAAATATACTTGATCTTTTGAACGGTTGATAAATTTTATTCGCAATGTTATATGTTTCCAATTGCCTTAATTAGTTAATTACTTGTTGATCCACTTTTTTCTGATCATTAACATGTTTGGGATGATTTTTCCTATATCTTTTATTTTTTTTAATTTTTGAAAAATTAATTTTGAGACACAGTTAGGAACAATTTGTTATAATTAGGAACGGTTTACCTAATACTATACAAAAATGACATTGTTTCGTTCTATTTGGAGCTGGTGATGTAAAGCCCCTTGCTCCTGCTTAGGACCTTTGCCTATATATGTTTCCAACTGCTCCTTTAATTATTTGGTATGTTAAATGCGTAATTTCTTTTGAAAAATTACACATATGCCTACCAAATCTTAAGGAAAAGGTTTCAAGTGTAAACGATAAATTTTTAGAAGAAGTGCAAGTATAATTTCAGAATATTTTTAAAGAAAAGTGTAATTTTATATTTTTAAAATGGTGAAAGTGTATTTAACCCTTTTCTTTATTGCACTAATTCAACTAGCTTGCTCTTTAAGTAATATATATATTTGTAGTTATTCTTTGTTTTTTAGCTTGGTCGATATCAATTTCAACTTCCTATTATGTATTTTCTTTTGGCATGCATGTATTAAAATCTTATTCAATATATATTACGACATATATATTTACTGCAACAATCATGCACGTGCATGCTTTTATTTACTACATATATACTTACTACATTTGAAGAAATATAGTTTTGATATTGAAACATTTGAAGAAATATAGTTTTTCATTATGTTTATTTACTGTGGTTAGAAGTAAAAACATTATATATAGTAAATACAAATTAATTATGATTTCACAACTACTATTATTTAGCCAGTTTTTGCAAGCAATATCAAAATATTTACTACAGTTAAAAGCTGTAGCAAATATTTTCATTATTGGTAAAATTAATCATAATAAATATTAATTGTGATTAAAACTTAAATTTTTATCATAGCACAGTAGAAAGTATTAATTTATTACAATTTTTAGAAATCATGCATTGTAATATATAATTATACAAAGAGGAAACTTGCATTGGTAATAGGTTTAGTAGAAAAGCATATACATAACAATAATCTACCTTTGGTATCCACTTCCAACTCCAACTCTTAAGATCATTCCAGAAACAAGAAGTCCAGCAAATGGATCAAGGAATCTAACCCTCACTGGCCTTAGTAGAGGTATCCAATGTAGAAAGGAAAAAGGAGAAAAAAGGTGGTGACGAGGCAGTCCTACCGAATACCGGTGGAGAAAGTCGGGGGATGGTCGATAAAGAGTCGTGGGGGTGAGGGGACTCCAATGTCGGGGCTGATCGCCGGAACGGTGACTGACGAAGAGAAATTGAGTAGTTTGGTGAAAAAAGGGGGTTTGTGTTGCAGTCTAAAGACGCGCGTGCGGGCGCGTGGGAGGGTGGTAGATGGAGTTGGGCAGCGACGGGTCGCCGGAACATAAGTGGGTCGCCGGCAGTGGTCACTTGCCAAAGTGCCTGGAAGTGAAAGATCAATTTTGTTGATGATAGAAGAGAGAGAGAGGGGAAAAACCCCTTTACTAGACAGAAGAAATGAACACTTCCCTAGAAACGCAACTGCGGAAAATCAAGAACACAAAGAAAACTACATATTATTTCGTTTTTATCTCTTTATTTCTTGTCCAAATATATAATTTTCTCTTCTCTTCTCTTCGATTTTAATTCAATTTTTAGTGAAAATTGCACAATTTCGATTTTATGTAGCTTTTTGCTTGAAATTATATCATTTTTATTTTAGTGAAATCAATATGAGAATAGAGATTACTTTATAACGGATAAAACACTTAAATGGTCATCAAGTCAGTCAAGTGGTACTCGAACATTCATGAAGATTGTATAAAATTAAAGTCCATAATATGTGTTAAAATTGGCTAACAATGAGATTTTTTTCCTCATTTCATCTCTCATGGCCAATAAAAAAAAAAGGAAAAAGATGTTTTTGAAAATGGTTTTAGTAACCTTTCATCCTAATGCATGCATCGTTATTATTTCAACCGAATAAAACACCTAGTTGGTTGGACGATGATTGGGCGCCATCAATCATCATCAACGTGTTACAAGCTGGTTATGCATCGCGTATCGTGATCAATCACTTGTCATGATTTAATTTGATCAAAATAAATTTATTATTTAATTTGTGATTCACAATTTTCCAACAATTTAATTATTTGTCTTCATCATCTTCATCCATACAAGCAAGATGTTTTTGTTACTATGGGAAACAAGCTCATTTAAGAATATCATGGACAAATTAAAATTAAGAAGATTTAACACTTGTGGTAACTCATTAATATCAAATGGTTGCAACTTTTTCATGTGAGAAGATAGCCCGATGTGTGAAAGAGTCAAGACTGTGACTTTCGATTTATTGTGCAAACACTATAAAAAAATATGTGATTTGGCATGATCAGGGCACCCATTCCAAAAACCGTTCCATCTTGGCATGATTTTTGGAACACCTAAGGAATGGTTATGGAAAGATGATATCAGGTGGAATATCTTTTTTGGGTTATAAATTTGGAATAGTCCAATCGTCTCAAGTTGAGTTCCAAACGAACCGTTCGCAAAACCCGTTCCACATTTGGTGCCACAATGGCAATGAAAAATCGTTGAAACATACTTTTAAACACAATATTAGATTTGGAAATGGACACAACTTTACTGTTCCTATATCCGTTGCAAAATATGTCCCAAAATTGACAGTTCGAAAATGTATTCCTAAATAAGGTACAAATTGGAACTGTTCCTTAGAATTTTTGCTATTGTTACTGAGTTCGTTTCAAATGATCTTCAACGGCTATATTTCAACGATCAAAAAATATTTCCAAAAATCGTGTCAATGGTCGTTCCTGAAGTAGGAATTAACGGCAAATTTTTAACAGCTACCTATGTGTTCCTATGCTCGTTCGTAAGATCGTTCTAATTTTTTTTATATATATGTGTTCAGCTCTTTCCATTTAATCTCACTATCTTCTTCAATTCTTCTTCTTCTCTCTCTATTCTCGCTCTAATTAGAAAATTAAGTTTGAAAGTTATACTTCTATAACTTTGAAAATTAAGTTGAACTTGCACGATCAACATTGTTTTTCACTACTTCTCTTGATGACCTCTTACATAATTTTGTCTCGACCACTTGTAATTCCTCATCAACTCCAACCATAGTCTCATTTTCATAATTAATGGTCGGAGTTGATGAATAATTACTAATGGTCAGAAGAAATACGTAAAAGATCATCCAGAGAAGTAGCGAAAAACAATGTCGATTGTGGAAGTCAAAACATAATTTTCAAAGTTATAGAAATATAACTTTCAAACTTAATTTTAGTTTTTGGAACGGTCAGAAATTGGGACGCTGTTCCAACCACCGTTCCTAAGTGTTATTTATATTGAATACCCAAAAAATATTTTTAATTTAGGCACGGTCACTTTTTCCAAACTGTTCTCTAACCATTCCTATGTATAATATTTTTACACCTTGGAACAGTCGACAACTACTAGACCGCTCTTAAAACCGTTCCTATATCTGGCTGATGTTCTAAAAGAGAGAGAAATTTGAAATTTCGGCACGGTCACCTTTTCCAAACTGTTCCTACGTATAACATTTTTACATCTTGGAACAGTCGAGAACTGCTAGACCTCTCATAAAATTGCTCATATATCTGGCTGATGTTCTAAAAACAGACGAAAATTCAAAATTTAGGCATGGTCACATTTTCCAAACCGTTCCTAGACCGTTTCTGTGTATAATATTTTTACACCTTGAAACGGTCGGGAACTGCTAGACTACTCGTAAAACCATTCCTATATCTGGCTGATATTCTAAAAAGAGAGGAAAATTCGAAAGTTAGGAACAGGCAACTAAATTTAACCGCTCCAAATCCGTTCCAATAAATTTAATTACCTGTCAAACGAAAAATTGAAGGAAAAATTAAATTAGGAATTATTTGATATTTTTCATCATTTCTAAATTTGAATTTTCCCAAATCTATTCCTAAGAGTGTCGATAAATATATTCCTAAAAAATTTTTCACGGACCATTGTTAGATGATATTCTGAATCCGTGCCTATGAATGTCCACAACTTAATCATTTTGTTCTCGATTATAATATCTCTACATCCGAAACCCTAATTAATGCCAAATTTAAATGTATAACAATACTTACCATATGTGAACATTTCTAGCGGTCCGGTCTAAGATCAAAGGGTCTGATGGATAGTTGCATCATGTTTAACATCGTCGATTGTATATCAAACACGATATCTCAGCATTCGTATAATGAAAATATTCGGAACATCATAGAATGTAGTATTTTGTCGATTTAATAATATCCAACGGTCCGATTAAAATTTTAACGATCTAATTACGTGATCCAATACAACAGTATAAAATGTTATTTACAATCTATGTAAGACTAACAATTATGTACATACAAATATACTTGATCTTTTGAACGGTTGATAAATTTTATTCGTAATGTTATATGTTTCCAATTGCCTTAATTAGTTAATTACTTGTTGATCTACTTTTTTCTGATCATTAACATGTTTGGGATGGTTTTTCCTATATCTTTTATTTTTTTTAATTTTTTAAAAATTAATTTTGAGACACAGTTAGGAACAATTTGTTATAATTAGGAACGGTTTACCTAATACTATACAAAAATGACATTGTTTCGTTCTTTTTGGAGCGGGAGTTTGGCACAGTTACTAAATAGGAACGATGTTTAAGAAATAACAAAAACTTTTAGAAAGAGTCGACCAACTATTAAAGTAAATGGGTCATTATCAGCATCATCAAATTACCAAATATTAATGTGTTTTTAAGTGGTACCATTTTTCCAAAAATTTTAAAACAATAAATAACTAAATATCAATCCTCTTTCTCTCTCTCTCTCTCTCTCTCTATATATATATATATATATATATATATCACATATATAAATCAAATATCTATATGAAAATTACAAATACCTAATTACTAGAGATCAATTGGGTCATGACTTAAAGTCATTTATGGGACCTCAATTTTGACAATTGAAGTAGATCTCATTCTATCGATCGACAACTGCTAGAAGCATATTGAAATTAATTTATCCAACTCTATAGATTTCCCAATTCACTGATGATTAAATTTCACATGGCCTAGGTCTAATTACTATTAACATCTTAATTCATCTTATTGATTGATTTAGGATATATCCGTGATGCATTCAAAAAATGCATGGGTTTAATTGATATGGACTATTATTCCAAACTTGCACTAAGTTTTACGTACTTCAAAAGGCTGCCTGCATCGCGCTGCAGCTTTCACCCCCACCAATTTTCTTACAAGTCCTCATCACTTGCTAATTTTTTTCCTCTTTTTGCTGTTTACTAAGTTCAAGCTCTAAACTAGAACTGTCAATTTCAACACCAAAACTCATATTAAGTCGGCAAGATTTTTCCTGCTTGTGGCTTATTTACAAAATATTTTAACCATCTAGTATCGGCTTACATTTTTGTCAAACTTAAATTTCATCCATTTAGATGGAATTCTTATCTACCTTAACCATAATCTGTTTTGCTAGTTTTGACTTCCCATTTTGCTCTCAGTTTCGGTATGTCAAATGTTCATTATATTCTTGCTTTTCTCCATATACAAATACATATTAAGTGGGTCTCAAATGGGTAAGATCCAACTCTACCTAATTCTTTTGGGTATGATTTGAATAAGACTCTATTTGTATATTATAGGGTAGAGTACAAAAAAATTAGTATGGATATGTATTTGTTGGGACCGAATTTGGATAGACAACACCATTAACAACCTTACGCTTTTGTTTTCACACGATCTCTTCCCCAGCCAAAAAGTTGATGAAGCTAGTGACGTGAAGCCCCTTGCTCCTGATCAGGTCATTTGCCTATAGGATTGAGGATAATTCTTGCAGTTAATTAATATTAATTAATTCGAAATCTACTACAAACCGATTAAAAAATTTGATTGTATATTAATTGTAAATCTAAACTTAAGTACTGAATCATTGTTTTATTTAATTCTGTCACATGCATGATTGATGTATAATTGCACTAATTAAAAAGCAGTTTTATTAATTATTTAGTAACAATAACATGAGTATTATACGATATCTTTAATTATTTCAATTGAAACATGTTCTAGCTAGTTATATTAATTAGTATTGATAAGTACACAAGATTAATTAATATATATGTGTGTGTATATATATATATCAAATTAATACCTGTTACGTTGTTTTCACCATAGTATTCGGTTACATCTTCTCTAACATTTCTAACCGCAAATTCATAATTCATCTCAAATACGGAAGTAGTTTTTAAGATAGTACGAGTATATATCAATCATATAGTACTATATACATCCAAAAAATACAAATTAAAGACTATATACATGTATATATATACGTAATAAATTCATCCATGCATACTGAATAAGAATGTAATAATTTTTTTTTTCTTTTTCGATTCATGGTTGGAGAGAAGGGTCAAAATTGGTGGAGAGATTTTTGTGTAATAATATCTATTTATGATTTTTATTCAGATTTTGTTATATAATTCTTTTCCTATTTATTCATTTATGTTACATAAGAGTAGTTTTGTCTCTAAGTGTCAACCACGAACGTTTCTATCTAATTTTTGATTGTATAAAAAATCGACATATTAATTAGAAAATAGTTAATTTGCATGGCTTGCTATTAATTAAACTTATCATCTTTTTTCTTATATTACTTAATATTTATAACCTTGCATATATCCATCTTTTTTGGATACATATTTACATTTCCAAATATTAACAGTATGTTTGTTTTCATTTCTAAATTATTTTTGAAACAAGTCAAAACATATTTAATGTTTGCCATCATTTAAAAACACCTAATTTTAGATATTTTTAACTGTTTTAGTATAAATACATACATATATATACACACATATATATAAATACATATATAAAAAAGACATGATTTGATAATGAATAGTAATTTTTGTCTCCCCAAACACAACATTAAACATATAATACTTATTTTAAATTATCTCCAACAATAAATCCAAACATACATACTATCTTTAACACACACTTATTTATCTTTGTTTTTCTCTCTCTATCTCCATAAAATACAAAAAAATACTTAGAAAACGAATCCAAACATTATGTAATTGTTTGGATGAGTTTACATGCACATATATACATATATATATATATATCATATTATTAGAAATAACAAAAACTTTTAGAAAAAATCGACCAACTATTAAAGTAAATGGGTCATTATCAGCATCATCAAATTACCAAATCAAGCGCAAACTATTATTAATGTGTTCTTAAACAGTACCATTTTTCCAAAAACTTTAAAAACAGTAAAAATAACTAAATATCAATATCTCCTCCTCTCTCTTTCTCTATCTATCTATCCATATATATATCACATATATAAATCAAATATCTATATGAAAAATTGCAACATACCTAATTACTAGAGATCAATTTTGACAATTGAACTAGATCTTATTTGTCGATCGGCAACTGCTAGAAACATATTGAAATTAATTTATCCAACTCTAATTTGTAGATTTACCAATTCACGGGTGATTAAATTTCACATGGCTTAGGTCTGATTACCATTAACATATAATTCATCTTATTAATTAATTTAGAATATATATATTTTATTGGTTAAATGCATTTACGTGACTGTAATTACCTTCGGTCCAGTGCGCGGTTTAATAACTGATCATTCAGGTAAGTTTTCTTTATTCCTCTTGTTATGTTCTTTTAATTAAAGAAATGGTTTTCATGTTAAATGCATCAAGTTTGCGACATGATATATATATATATATATAATATAATTGTGGTTGAAAATGATATATTCTTCTTTTTTTATTTCATTATTGTTAAGTATGTTTTTAATTCGTCAGAATTAATATTCTGCTTTAAATGGGAAATTCCGCTTCAGTATTAATTTGATATGAATTTGATTTTTGCGATTAATGGACTTTGAGCATAAATGATTTGTTAGCTTCTGTTTTTGTACAAATTGAACGCATGTGGTCTGGATAGTTTGAAATCGGAACTAGCTCTAACCAACTATAACTTGTGCCACACCCTACCTACGTCTGCCTCTGCGTATAATTTTTTAATATTATTTAAAATAAGATATTTATTATTAATTTAATAAAGTATATATAAAATACTAGAATAATATTAGATATCTAAAAAAATAATGACAAAAAAAGATGCATAATAATAATAATAATAATAGCTATCAATCTCGAAAAGCAGAAAGATATAGATAAATAAAATAAAATAAAGATTTAAAAAATAAAAATACCAAAATGATACTCTCCCCTAATATTTTTTATAGATTAACGGGTACAAAACTTATTTCGACAGATCTCCATGTGGTAACAAATGAGATTCACATTTATGTCTAATTCCTGATCTATATATGGTCTATTTACATATATATTTATATAAATAATATTTAATATATTAATTTTATATATTAGTACACTAAAATCTCTATAAATTAATAAATTCTCTAAAATAATAAAATTTTTCGATCCCGACTTGGACCTTTGTAAAAAATCATCAAATTCGATAAGATAATAAGATAATAATTTTTCGAAAAATTCCTTTATAAATATTAGGTCCCATTAAAACTCTAAATTAATAATCATAAATATTAAAACTATAAATATTATGGTAATTTGCTAAAATATGAAGTTTGTAATGCTTTACGCATTTGATTATTCATAAATGATTTTGTGATGCCTTTTAGATGAGAAGACATGATTGGGTGTTATGAACTATTTTATTTTCATATTGAGAGTTATATAATATATGTTTCATTCATCATGCATGAATATATTTGATTGACTATAATAATTATTTAAGTGCAACGAATTAATGTAAACATATATATATTTAAATAATTTTAATAAATTGATACATGCGTCCACTTAAAAATTTTAAAAAGTTCATGCTGAACAATAATAGGTGGATATATATGTACGTACATAGACGTAGATATCCATAATTCCATATAGCAATAAATTATAAATGGAGGAAGCCGGTAGGTATATACAAAGATATAACTATAGAAGATCCCTGATGGCTAGATTATTTCTTCGTTGAAAATTCCTGACTGCAAATTGATCAGCCCTCCATTATTGTGATGAAGACATGGTCTCCACTATTTTCTGGTGGAACATTTTCGCTGCTGGACAAAGCGTTCTGTTGGATCCCGTTTTCCAGCTCCATCATAGAACGCCACCCGTCAATGTATGCTGCTTGTTCTGAATTAGAGCTGATTGGCAGTTCACGCCGCCAAAGCAGTTCAAGAATGTCTTCAGTTTCACCCAGAAGAAGAGCCGCCTCACAGACACTTTTCTCCCTTACTTCTATGGTGCTGCGGTGGCACTTTATGGTTATAACACGAGTTAAATTGGTAAGACAGGCTGACAGTATGTCTGCAATCATGTCAGACAACAGCTGGAACAAATGCTCGTCTGCTTGCTGCTGATCATCGTGGTGATCGCTCTGATTGTAAATCGATAGAATAGTTTGGCTTATCCTGTACATTGAGTTAGCAGAAACAATGTTGTCAGGCCAGTTAAGTGGGTTGCTCATCATGAGGCAACCCCCCGTCTTCCTCTTGAAATCCAGCACAGTCTTTACGGCTACTGTTGCAAGATTTTCTAGCGACTTCTTGGAGTTCTCGCTTTCACGAGATAGCTTGCCCAGATCCACGCCCTGCCATTTGCGGTAGAGCTCAACTTCTGCCCAAATTTCTGCAGCCTTTCTAATGTTGGCTAAATCTCCACTGTTGTACAGGCATTTCTCTATGAGCTTGGCGTAGCTGAGTCCTCGGCGGACACTGCTTATTAACCCATGGACACTCTCCCTTGGAACTCCGGGCAGCGAGATTGCAATGCTTGTCAGTGTCACCACCGGTAGAGACCAGCAGTTAGGTGGTTCTCGATAATGTAGACTTGGAACTTGATTGCTGTCAAAAGCAATCACCCCATTGAAGCTGTGGGACTGGCGTAGAAATTGTAATAGACTGTCTGATCGCTGCCTTCTACCAATCTCAAACACTTCATCAACCTCATCGGATATGCTCCTGAGGGTGTCATCAGGCAGCGGTACCTCACCGTCGAGTCGTAGAGCATAAAAACGAAGGTCTGCAACAGCGCCTGATTGATCAGCATCTCTTGGAAGTGAGTTTATACGACGCTGCATTCTCAATTGTTTAATGCGCTGGAAGCACAAGTAAAATGGACCTAACAGAGAGGTCGAGACTAGAAGAACTAGTTTGCTGGAAAGGATAATGAAGATCTGAACTTTCGTCAACAGATCAAGAGTCAGTCCTTTTGCATCATGAACAAATTTTCTTAACTTGCGGTGCCTGATTCCTGAAGCAGACGAGCTCCCTTTCCACTGCACAAGCCTTTCAGTCCAATACTCCCTGATCTTGAATTTGTCCCTGGAGAAACAATTGTTACGGTTTTCCCTTGAGCAACTGAACTTTATGGCCCTGCACCATCTGAACACAGGAGCGACACTGCCCACTATCACTCCGATGGACTGAACTATTAGAATCCAAGTAGTTGAGTTGCCATAGACGGAAGCGGTCTGCACTAATCTTTTATGTACCAGTATCATTCTTATCTCAGCTTCTGCCGTGATTAGCAAAACCACGGCAGATATGACACCACAAGCAGTACAGATTGCAGATCCGGCGATAACAAATTGAGGGTTGCTAGTTTGTGCCATTACCCAATACTTTTTCACTAAGGCTCTCAGTCCCTGGGTTGTAACTTCCCTCATGTCCCGGAGTTCTTGACTTAAAACCGCACTATGCATCTCCTGATATTTTCCATCTAGATATCTTTTGGTGGATAAAACCATTATGGCTAAAGAAACCAGCAGAAACAGCAAGAGAAGCATAAAAGCAGCAGCCAATACTTCTTCAGGGAAAACCAGATGGCGATGAATGAAAGAACGCATTTCAGCAATTTGGATGAACACATCAACGAAGACTGTAATTACGAGAATAAATAGTGCAGTAACACTCATTATAATGTCCTGGTCACCCATAGACCCCAGAGACGTCATGAAATTGGCGGTGGCAGTGGACATAAAAGCAAGGCTGCTCACCTTTGCTAACCGGTCCGTTACCGCCCACATGTTAGTGGTTAAGTCCACCGGCAGCTTCAGTGCTACAGCTAGCAGCGTCAGGGAAGTGGCGTTGAGAGAGAAGAATTTGCATGGAAACCAAAGCTTTTTGCAACGGAATCCATAGACAACATCGGCCGCCATTGCAAGCGAGCAAGCTACTGAAGCTGCAGCCACATATACGCCGATCCATGGCATAGGTGCATTTAGTCGTGTTTGAAGGTATTCATTGTCATCGTCGCCTGACAAATACGACACTGACATTACTATCATGAACATGGATGATTGAGTATTGTCCTACTGTGAGGGTCTATTTTCTTTCCAGGAATGGAGATGTGTGATGTTTATAATTTTTGCCGAGGTAAGGTGTGGAGGATGAGTTATATAGGAGCAAAGGGTTGGTGCCTTGCGGGGAAGCTGCTAGCGAATCATATCCTAATTTCGTGCAGGGCCTGAAGCAATCCCCGTCACAAAAGTTAACACCCTATTAAACAATATGATATTAGAACAAAAGGTTCCATTCATGAAAATGGGGTAGTTCTTGTGAATATAGATGCATTTTTATTGAAAAAATTATAATTGTGATCTTGTAAGTATAAGAGTGGTAATCTTGATCATGTTCAAACTAATTTCGACAATTTGATCCTCTAACTGAAAATTCATAGATTTGCTAAAGAAATTCTTGAATTAGCGTGTGGCGTACACAACATATGCATTTTTCTAGTCAATTTATAAGTTTTTGGCCAGAATTGTCCTTGAATTATAATTTTTTTATAAATTTTAAAACCAAACTCTTAAAATTGATTTCAACATGACCAAAATTATCATCCCATATACTTACAGAATTAAAATTATAATTTTTTTTCATCTCTATTTTTAGAATGGTTTTTTATGATCGTATTTTCTTCATATGTATTGTTTAATATAAAATCATTAATTAAATATTTAATTATTTTTTATATTTATTAAATATGAAATAATGCAACAATTTGTATCTGGTGAAAAGATAATGGAGTTTTGCATAATTTCTAATGCTTTAAAAGAAGAAAAATGTTGTCTATAGCTTAATTACTTTGTTTTCTTACACAAAGAAACATCACATAATATAGTATTTAAGGATTAAAGTTTACTGCATTGCTGATCCGACATGTAAGTTTTCAAGATCATTAACAAAATATATTACACCAAAACTTTTTAATCTATGCTTGAGAAAATTTTTACACAAATTAAGTTTGGTTAAACGAAATTAATCACAAAGCAAGTGTGATACACATGTCATGTAATTGGTCATTTCCCCTGAACTGTACACCAAATCACTCGATAAGTTTTTTATACTTACCATATAATTGATTCAACTCCTACATCCTTTTCACTAATTATTCCTCAATTCTGGCCTTATATAGGGGGTATCAAATTGATCATTGTACCTACCAATATATATTTTTATATAATAAAAAAATGAATAAATTTGTATTAAGGTTTGCAGAGGATTGATTGTAGGATTGGTGGTCAGCATACCATATTTTATATCAATGATATAAATATAAAATTTATCATCACTTCAACCACTAATATTTATTATTATAACAATAAAAATTGTATAAATTAATTTGTCTTGCAAGTTTTGCTTCCGGCCCTAATTAATAGCGTAAATCAAATATATTTCTTATCGATTTAAATTTTTTAGTGATGTTATATCAAATTAAATTTTATTTAAAAAAATTATTAATTTACGAATTGTAATATCAATTCTATATATATAAAATATAATAATAATTGAGATGAGAAAGACAATAAAATATATTTTGTGAGAATATATATAAATAAATACATTTTGATTTTTATTATTATTTTAAAAATTGAAAATTAAAAATGAAGTGTTAGTTCCATGCCTTGGCATCAGCAGAACTTAAATGACCAGTGCTGCTTTCTTTTCCGCAAGGTCAAGCCGCCCTCCAGCATTTGACTGTATATAATTTAATTGATCACTAATCTGCTTTATAGAGGTAAAAAGTTGGGAATAATTATCTTTCCAGGATAAAGTGTACTCATCTCCCAAATGTAAAATAATCAATTCTCCTAAATTTTATTTAATTGATATATATCACTATACAAGGATTAAATGTATTTTGTTGTTCTCGTAATTTAGGTTATTTGACATTTTTATTTTTTAATTTTTTAAAGTAGTGTTTTGCTCTTATATCTTTTTAATTTTTGAAAATTATAATTTTTTTTTAACCGGAGTTCATCTCTAACGGCAGGACAGCTGAACTCTGGTGGAATAAAATCGCGAAATTTAAAAGATATAGGATTTTAATGCTATCTTATAAAGTTAAAGGATAAAAATACTTACAAAAATGAGCTAATAGGAACTGTAATCCCAGAAGGTCATGTTTCCGCGATAAGAATAAACTCCAGTAAGAAAAAAATATTGAAATTGTGAAATTAAAAAAATATAATACCAAAATGCTACCCTAAAAAAAATAAAAAAGTTGAATGACTTAAATTACAAACAAACATACATTTAAGTGTACTACAAAATTTTGTTTTTGCAGAAAATGAGTTAATTACACATATATATGCATCAATATAAATTAGCTTATAGACAATTTTACATAACATTAAGAAAATGTGCTGTAATTATAACGATATAACTTACATTTTTTATATTTATTGAATATTAATTTACTTAATATGATTTTCATGTGACATGTGTATCAATTTCGTGGAAATTCTTATGTAAAAAAAATTAAAATTATCATTAGTAATTATATTATATATATATTTATTGATGGCAATTCTAACTTTGCTTCTGGTTGCTTATGGATAACACACACTAGAAAAAAAATTATTATTGATTACAATATTAATAACTATAATTAAAAATAATGATAAATAATTATTATTATACATGGTTAAATAAGATCGATGCAGAAAAAACATACTAACTTTTTTCCATGAAAAATTATATATTTGCCACACTTGAGAGTGTAACAAATGTTTTGACCACCCTCGCCACATTACGGTCAATAACGGTCAATAAGTTAGGCTGTAGCCAATGACTATCTGTTATTAATTATTTATTATTTATCATAATAATTAATTATAATTAAATATTATAATATAGTTTAACTATTGGATGAGAGGTACGTGAGTGCTAAGTTGACCTCATGTGTATGGAGTCAATGTGTTTTCTCTGCATTCCATTTAATTAATGTTTTCTTTCTCTTGATAATTAAAAATTCCTTAGATTTGGTAGCTAAGGGTGTAATTTGATTAGGACAAATAACAATAAACAATTTGTTCACACATCCAGAAAACGACGTCTTCCAGCTCATACATTCATATTATGTTTGAACAGACTGATGAAAACACTTGTCATCCACTTCCAGAAACAAAAGTTCTTCAAGTCCTTAAGTGAGTGTAAAAAACAAATTCTTCAAGTCCTTAAGTGTAAAACTTTGAGCTCTGTCTCAAGTGTCCTCAAGTGAAAAGGACAAAGTCTTGAAGCCCTCAAGTGCAAACAACAAAGTTCTTGAAGCCCTTAAGTGAAAAGGACAGTTTCTCAAGAAAAGTTATAACGACAAAGTGTCGGAAGACAGCGAATCCCCGGAAAGAGCGCAACCTCCACACGGATTCTACTACTCGGGAAAACATACGTCTTCTTTTACTATATACTTTGCTATTATTACCTTTTTAAACTGCATCACTAACATTATTGTTATTAGGTTCATGCACCGCCACTCGCATAAATCTTCCTTCCTTTTTCTTTTCTTCCTTGCTTAATTGGTTAGTTCAATGAAGGAAAATTTTATTTCGAATTTCATTCCGTCAAATTTGAAGCAATTAGTTTATTTTGGTGTACAATTCGAAAAAAGTGACCAATTATATACATAACACGTATGTTATATTTGCTCTATAATTAATTTAATTCGATTAAACTTGATTTGGAAAAAAATTCTTTTAGTATGTAATGTTTTGGAAAAAAAATTGAATAGCTTTCAGATTATTCACCTTAAATTTTGTTATCGGGAGGCAAATCAAACAGTGGATCAACTATCAAAACTAGAAACCACGTCAACACATGATGAATCATAATTGTCCGAATAATTTGACGCCAAATTTGTAGATTTTATGTATCTAGTCTGTACATAAAGTCTCCCATCAGGCAGTATTATTAAAATTAGGGGCTAAATACAATTTACCCCTATGATATATAAAATGAGCAAATACTCTCCTGAATAAAAAAATAGTAAATTACCCCTCTATATTTCAACAAATAAAGCAAATTATCTCTCTATCAATGATTTAGATAGGGGGTAATTTACTTCTTTTTCCAAAACACATACAAAGAGTTTTTTACTCACTCTCATATGCCTCATTAACCCCACCATTTTGGAGGAAAAAGGCACATGATGCTGCAAAAAATTGAGGAAAAATTAGTATAAGTTAGAGCTTTCAACATCCCAATTTTATTTTCCCTTCATTTTCTTTTCCCACTTTGTTTTTTTTTTTTTTCATCTTTTGATCAACTTTGGCCACAAACTATAAGAACTTTATTTTTTTTACAAAAATAAAAATATTAGAAAATTTTTATTTTAATATATATAATAAATAGTTAATTATAATTATTTTTATTTCAGATAATTTTTAAGATCTATTTTACTATTTTTAAAATTAAAATATTATTTGATCTAAAATATATTAATATTTGAGCACAAACTATAAAAATTAAAATTTATTTTGAATAAAAGTATTAGATAAATTTTATTTTACTAAATAATAGATTTATTTAGATTATAGTTATTTACATTAGAGATAAATATTAGAAATAAAACTAAAATTTATTTCTTACTTTTTTCGATCATAGTTTATCAAAATACTAAAATTTATCGCTTACTTTTTCGGTCAAAAGTTTATTAAAATATTTTTAGAATAAATAATAATTTAATTTTAAAAATAATTAAAATATGCTAGAAATTTTCTAAAATAAATAATTGTAAATTATAAACTATTTTACTATTTATATTAAAATAAAATTTCTTTAATTTCTTATATTTTTAAAAGTAAGATTTTATTTCTTATAGTTTATGGTCAAAATTTATTAAAATATTTTCAAACAAAATAAAAGTTTAACTTAAAAAAATTAATAGTTGCTATGATTTATCTCGAATGTAAATAATTTTAATTTAAAAAGCAATTTTTTATTTAATAAAAAAATATATCTAATAATTTTACTCAAAAATAAATTTTAATTTTTATAAGTTGTGATCAAATATTAATATATTTTTAGACCAAATAAGAATTTAATTTCAAAAATAGTAAAAAGTATCTTAAAAATTATTTGAAATACAAATAATTATAATTTTAGAGCTATTTTATTATATATATTAAAATAAAATTTTCCAAACATTTTTATTTTTTTTAAAAAAAATTCTTATAATTTGCATCAAAGTTCGTCAAAATATTTCTTTTCATTTAACGATACCAAAAAAATACGTTCTTTTTATTATTTTGGTACCCTTAAACATAACCTTTAAAGTCAAGTCACGTGAGTGAATAGGAGGTGACGGCCGTTAACACCCACGTGCGAGGCACATGGCTTTTGCCGTTACTTAGGGGACCAAAAAGACGTATTTTTGTATTTTATGGTACCAAAAGCGACACTCGCCATAATTATAGTACCAAAAGAAAAAAAATAATGGGACCAAAAAAAGATTTGCCCTTTAAAAACTTATGCATTCCTATATTAATAGGTATTACAGATAATGTACAATAATTTCAGAAGCAAAATGATTATTAAAATTTTCAATTTGTCGGGTTGTTTTTTTTTTAAATAAAATTTATCAATTCTTATTTATTGAATAAATAGATGACAATAATATATCCAATATTTGTATCTAACAATAATAAATAACTATGAAAATTATATACTAATCATCAATATCAGATAAATATATCTAATCAATGACTATTATTAAAATAGATTAATGACACCTACCATTAAAGTAAAACAACATGCTCATACGTTGGTAGAGTTCGAATCCATAACCTTAAAGTCATGGGATCTCAATTAGAAGCAATCTATAAATTTAGAACGAAATTATTTATCATTGAATACATCAATTATAGATAGCTTTAGCGTTAACACAGGAGGGGTTAGATTAGGTTTGAATTTTTTTTTCATTTTTGTAGTTAGATAATTTTTCATATTAATATAATATTTTTTCTTAATTAGTCATATTTCATAATGTTTTATTACATTCCATCATTCATATTTATTTAAGTAATTAAATTCATAAATATAATTAATTAAAAATTTATTAAATTAATTTAATTATATATTAAAATATATAAATTTATTTATTTATTACAATTTATGAAGTATATGAATAAATTATAAAATATAAATAAATTATAAAATTATAAAATAGGAACGATTTTAGTGATGGTAAATAAATATTACGAATCTAAATAAATGATCGTTCTAATACCATTACTAAAACAGTTCTAAACGCGTGTTCCTAAACTGCATTGACCGTTCAAAATACTATTACTAAAATCGTTTCAAATAAGTGTTTCCAAAAGGTGGCTAATCATTCTTAATACCATTACTATTTCAGCTTTAAGTTTGTTCCATACTCAAAAAGCCCGTTCCCAATACTATTACTAAAATAATTTTATATACGTATTTTTAAATAAGACTGACTATTCCTAAAATCGTTCAAATTAAAAAATAATTCCTTTTGACAAATTCAATGTTAGGAATAATTTTCATAGAGTGTTACAGTTTCCATCACAAATAGGTATGATTTTGCCTAAATCATTTCTAATATTTTGTAATACCATTTGTAAGGACGGATTTTCAACCATTCAAAAAATCGATCCAAATAAGTTCAGTGTTCTGCAAACTGTCCAAAAATCAGAAATTTTTGGTGCTTAAAGAAAATTCAAGTAGGTCAATATTAAAGCCTCAAAGTACTGAGAAATTTACATGTAACTTCAATTCCAACATTATTTTTCCAACATTTCTATAATTAAATTATAAAGAAATATATAAATCTTGGAAATCAATAGATGAAATATATACACAAATAAATTTACAAAAAGTCATCTTCATAAAATAAAATATTGAGTTTTCCATAATTAATGATTTTTTTTTAAAAAAAATACACCATTATTTGTGAAGCAATCAATATACTATTACAATATTCATTATATATTTTTAAATTAGTCAATAATTTCAGATGGAATAAAGAAATAATATTAATATACTACAATAAAAATCGATAACCCAATCCTGGCTAGCTCATCAAATGATAACATGAAATCAAGCAACTTGAATTTCACTTTGAAATACCAATCAAGTTTATTTTTATTATCCATAACAACATTGACCCAAGAACATTTCGAAAATATTCCCACGGGAGAGTGCGTTCTAACACTTTTAATTTTTTTTATGGAATTTTAAAATAATTTTAACATTGAAAAACTTAACATATATAGTTTTAGATTTAACGACATTTGTAAAATAGTTTCAAAATTGAGAAAACTCAACATAATTAATTTTTTATTTTATAAAATTTTTGAAATGATTCAAAATTAAAAAAATTCGACACATTTAGTCTTATATATGTTTTACGTAATTTTTAAAATGATCGAAAAATTAAAAAAAACTCAACACATTTAGTCCAGTATTTTATAACTTTTCAAAATGGTCCCTAATGGATATGGCCCAAAAGATATTGACCCAAGAAAAAGCGCTAAGCCCAGATATAAGACTGCCAGCCCAAAAGAGGGACATCCTGTCCAAGTGGTCATGTCTAACCCAAGAAGAGGACTATTTTTAAGATTCATTCATTATCCAATAATACTTTTATTCACTTATATATTTACCTTTCTTATGTTTTCTTCCTTTTGCATTTCTCAAACTTCAAACTTTAGATATATCATTCTATGTGACTAAAAATTTAATGTAACTTAGTTTTTTAAATTATTTTTATTCAAATTGAATTTGCATCAATTCGAATTTATTGATGGACAATTTAATAAAAGTAATTAATCAATATTTATTAAACAACATTTATATATGATAATTCTTGGTATGGTTATATTTGATTAAGAATTTTCACAAAAATTGCACCAACCAATTAAAACAATTCAAAAATTAATGTTATACAATTTTCTGAAAAATATTTTAGAATATTCTGGAAATCTCTATCCACCATTTGATATAATTAATTTCTACCATTTATGTGTGCAAATGATACTATAAATAGATGTTAAATGTTTTTATTTGTGCTTAAGTTAGATGTTCGATGCAACTTCTTTTACCGAAGTCACTTAAGTTAGAGTTTTTTTTTTAAAAAAAATAAATAAATAAAATAAAAGCAATAAATTATTATTTTGAGTAAATTTATTTGACCTCCAACAAATTATAAAGTACCAATTCAATAGAAACAACATACTGAATTTTGTAATAAATACAATAGAATAAAGGGAGAGTTTCTTTCTGTTGTATGAATACTTTGGACATGTTGTTTGTAATATAAATAGTTATGGCATTACCAATCATTCTCCTTGAGGTCTCATAGTGAAATTTATAGTGAGAATAAAAAGAAGTAATATGAAAATTAGAGGCATGTTCGGGAATATGAAGAACATATTTAAGTCCAATGTTCTCTAAAATTCTTATTTTGCCTTTTCCAGCAGTACTTGATAAATTACCACATGAAATTTTAAACTTTTTTAACTATGGAACTAGGGCTGGCAACAAGTCGAGCTCGAGTGTGAACAATGTGAACAGTTATGAGATAAGTATTAGTTTGCTTACCTATTCTTGTTCGCTGTAGAAACCCAAATTTTGACATTCAAAATTGCATCATCTCTACAAGGGTGTCACTTTTGGCCCAGGTGCACGTTGGTGAGCTTGGGGTGCGGAGTCTAAACCTGCACAAGAAATATTTTTCTTTATCAATCGCGATGGCATTTACTCAAGAAGAGCTAGAAAAGATGGTCAAAGGACTCGAGGTGCCCACGTATGAAGAGAGCTGGCGAGTATTTAAGGTATTCGTTAAAAAGGAACTCTTCTTGTGCGGGTTGAGGATGCTGACGAGCATTATTGTGTTGAGTGTAAAATACTATATGCTTGTATAAATGCCTATGCATAGGCTGATCTTGATGAGTTTCTGTGTTTTATGCATTGGGGTTATGTTGTTGCGCCGTATGTGGAAATACAGTATTCCTTAATTATGGATGCTTGTGATTGTTTTGAAAACTAGCAATTGTGGGGTTTGGATAATTACTCTTGTCATTTTTGTAACCCTGTTTCGAGATTTGCTTTAAGATATTTGTTGGTGTTTGTTCTCCCACATTATCTGTAGATTTTCTTTATTGGTTCTTTCCCACCATGGATCTGATTGAATTTTAAGAATAGATGAGGGAGGGTAAGATAGACACATTAATAACAAGCAACTTAGATGATAAATACATGAAGCAATTTGTGGCAGTGAAAAGGCAATGTGTGTGAATGTAGATACTATATTTTTTTTAGTTATAGATGGATTGAACTATATATATTATTGATATATCAAATTATATTTTTTTATATGTGTTTGGCTTGTAGTTGGGAACGTATTTTCAATGAGAGAATACGTATAAATAGATATATATTCTTGCGTTAATTTCTGTTTGAAAGACTGAAAACTGAAAATGAAAACACAACCCTATTTCTTAACGTGCATGCAGCATAAAGGAAAAACACACAACATGAGGAACAGTTAAATTAAAGTGATTCAACTTGCAAATGTATAGCATAAGGTCGAGAAATAAAAATCACGAAAAAGGAAAAACATATAGATTTGCATACACTGAATTGGAAAGTTACACACACTGACAGATAAACAAAGCTAACACCGCCAATCTCATTCATCCAAGCTAATTGGGTCTTAATTGTTCTGAGCTAATCTTCTCACTAATTAATACAGCAGCACCAGAGAAAGCACGAAACCTAAGAGAACCTGCAGAACGCACATCCTCCCTGAACCACAGCGCCGCCCGTGTGCGGCGGCGGACTTGAGAGGGATCGGTTCTTTCTTGACTTTCTTACCAGTGGCGTCGACCTCCACCTTGGCCCCAACCCTTAGCCACCTCCGTTTGGAATACCAAAACCAGTACCTGAACGTGGGCTTTGCTACCAAATCCACCCTGAAAACCGCCCTGGAGCCATTCAACACCTTCCCGATGGCGTCGTCCCAAGGCAGATCGTGACTTTCCACCACGTCTCTGCGGTACGCCTTCTTTTCCTTTCCCTGGTAGAATCCAGGAACCCTGTAATTTGCTATGGTGAAGTTTCTATCAGGGCCATAATAGAAAGTCAGATTAATATCACTGTAACGGACGCTGTGGTCGTTCATCGTGTTTTCGAGTTCCAGGTCGAAGAAGAGGGTTGGGTTGATGACGCCGGCAGCCGCCGTGGCGTTGGAAGTATCAGAGAGGTCTAGGGCAGGCAGGTAAAGCTGTTGGAGATGGCATTTAGGCATATGAATGCGGAAAGTTAACATGAACCAGACTGTAACTGGTAAGGTGATAATTATGCAGATATATTTCCAAATGCAGTCTCCTATTCTTTCAGGTTCACAATCCTGTAGTGGTTCTAATAAGGAGGAAAATTCCTCAGCCATTTTGGTCTCTCGATCCAACGGTTGCTGAGAATCTGGTTGGAATATAGTTGGAGGGTTTCTACTGTCTGTGTGTATCTTTCTTATTTGGTTCTTGAATATGAGAGCATATATCTATATATATATAGAGGGGGAGAGAGAGAGAGAGAGAGAGAGAGAGAGAGAGAGAGAGAGAGCTTTCTTAATTGGTTCTTGAATATGAGATATAGAGGGGGAGAGAGAGAGAGAGAGCTAATGGGAAACTTGTATCTAGGAAGTTTGTAAATTAAGAAAGACTGGAAGTCAATGTTGTAGTACTCCTATTAAATGTTTTCTTTTTCATGTATTATAGTGTGAGGAATTGTTTTTAGTCATATTATATCAATATTTATTGTGAAGAATTAAATATATATCTCGATAAAAATAAAATTTTTCACAATTAATTTATGCTATTATGAGAAAATTCAAATTAGTCATAATTTTAGGAGTTCAATACAATTTATCCCCTGTGATATTATAAAAAAGCAATTTATGCCCTTAAAAAAAAGTAGCTATTTACCTTTTTAAATTTTTTGGAATGAAAGAATTTATCTCCTTTGTACGTAAATTATTTTATTTAAAAAAATACAATGAAGCAATTTGTTGAATTTTAAAATGTACGAGGAGGTAAATTCATAGAAAAATGCGTGCATTTTCCCCTAATTTTTAGTATATAATGTGATGAAACCTATTCTGTCACATTTAACACATTACATATGACAAGATTTAATTTGGTGACATAAAGACTTGTTTTTGTAGTGTGGCCTTTTGATAGTAAGAATTTGAATAATACTTTTGGTGACTTATCAAAGTAATTAAGGTTCGGATTATAAAAATACTATGCGCAAATGCTTAATTCCGTCTAAAGTTTTTGAGTTTAGTGCATTTTTGGTGCAGCATCAAAGTAAGTAAACACTGCACTTAATTAGAAAAATAGAATTGATGTCATGTTGAATGGTTATTTCAGCATTAACATTAACATCAAATGTCAATATCACATACGCATACGTTCACACACATACTTTATTGTTGAATTTAGGACAAATATATATGTCTATATATATATACACACACGAAAGTCAATAGATCAGTAGAAGCATCTATATATTCACATGTTTTATTCATATACTTGAAGTCTCAAACAATATTTTTTTAGTCCCAAAATCATAATGTATGTGATGATTTGTAGCTAAAAATGTGTGATTATGAGTTTTATGGAATTAAAAGCGGCGCTTGCCATAATTATGGTATAAAAAAAATTACCCTTATTTTATGAGATTAAAAAAATATTTTTCCTAAAAAATTTTAGAATTCTTAAAAAGAAAGAGATTAAAAGGGGTGTTTGCCGTTCGGTAAACAAATTGAAACAAAAAATTCAGTATGCACCGAAATCATACCAAAAAAAAAAAAAAAATGGTTCGATTGTGATTTTTAGTATCGGTTCACCCAATTATCTTACTTGATACCGAAATATTATTTTTATTTAATTTTTATATACATACTTTTTTATATGTTAATTAATTTTTATATTATTTTTTATTTTAATTATTTAAAATATAAAAAATAAAATAAACATAATTATTATTTTTAATTAACGAAAAATTCAATTTAATCGAACATCAAACCAAAATGGTAACTATCAAAACCAAATCAACTATATAATTCATCAACTTATTTCAAGTAATAATAGTTGATCGCTCCTACTAAAAAAAACCAAATCGACTATATACTTCAGTTCAACATTCAATATAGTATTTTAGCTAATGAATTCAACTCGATTTTACCTTATGAATGCATCCCTCATAATTTATTACACCAATTTACTAGAGAAATCATTAATTGTAACTAACAGTGATAGCAATTTCAATAAGGTGAAATTCAATTTTAGTTCTGTAACTTAGGAGGGGTGGTAATTTTGGTTTTACACGAATTAATTTTTGTAATTTAATCCTATAACTTAAAACATTTAACAATTTTCATCCTTTTTCAGCCAATTTGGTTGGAAAATTGTATATGACTTGCACATGACTCAATTAAATTGTAATTTTAATCCAGTAACTTAGGGGGCGTGGTATTTTTTGTCCTATAACTTGGAAGAGTTGGGATTTTTTGTCCTGCACGAATTTATTTATAGGACAAAATTAAAAGGAAATTGCAGTTTCCAGCCAAATTGATCGAAAAAAGACTAAAATTACTAATATTTTAAAATTATGGGATTAAAATACAAAAATCAATTTGTATAGGACTACACATGCCACCCCTAAATTATAGGATTAAAAGTACAATTTTCCCAATTCAATACTATAAAAAGTCTGCGTAATTTATGAACTGAAAGAAAGTTTATTCCCACAATAAACAAAGACTTTCAAGTCGGAAAAAAAAATGAAATGTTTAAAGTTATCCTTCGTAGTCTCTTAATTTATTTCTGAATGATCTATTGAAGATTTTGTTGTCTCTTAATTGGCTAAATGAACTCCAATCTTGGGGAGAACATTAATTTAATTAAGTTATTACAACCACCACATTCCCAAGGCATGTGAAATCAAGACCAAAGGGTTACTAGATAGTCCAAGACATGGCAAGAAGAGTATACCGTAACCACCGTACTTAAATAGCTAGATGAGTTCCCAACTACCCTATTTAAATTGAATTATAATTAAAGGTCATTTAGAAGTATATATATATATATATATATATATATGTGATCCACGTCTTTCTATTTCGGACCAGATCACATCTTTTTAGTCGAGTTCAAATTATAATATATTCATTTAAAGTGAAACAAATATCCACACGTTCAATAAAATTCGAACCCATGACCTTAAACTAATTCATTAAACTCGCTCTTCCAGTTTGAATTTCAATCCATGCACTTGTCTTACATGAAAATAAAGCAATCTCTATGGTTTATACTTCCAAGTCAAATATTATAGGGGGAAAAATGTATACATTGATTCTTATAGTCCCTTAATTTATTTCTTTGGCATGGAAAGTCTTTCATACTTATCATTCTTAATATATTTTGGAGATAATTACTCTTTCTACCTCTAAAGTTTGGTGTAATTACACATAAATTTTCTATGATTTAGAAAATTACATCTAGCACCCTTAAGGTTATCTTTCATCTAACAAATAAGTCATTTCATTAGTTAAAATAAACTGAATTTGTTGATATTAACAAAGAAAATTAGGGAAAAAAAAATCTATACTCACCCCTGATTGACTTAATACAGACTTATTGTAGGCTAAATAAATCTTTTTATGACCAGATTATCCCCATACGTTTTCACATGTTAATGCATATGAGGAGGTATATCTTCATCATTTTAAGGGTAGTTTAGATCAAAAAAAAATTATTTGACCTACAATAAACCAGTAATCAGTCAATTAAGGGTAAATATCAATTTTCATTCAATTTTTTTGTTAATATCAATAAATTCAGTGAATTATGACTTATGGAGAGACTTATTTGTTAAACGGAGGCAAACTTTAAGGATGCTATATGTAATTTCCCATACTATAGAGAGTTTACGTATAATTACACCAAACCTCAATGTGAAGTGTAATTATCCCTATTTTTTTAATTGTCTTTGAATAATAGAAACAATGTAATTCCTTTTATGAGTTGAATTTCGGGCGCAAAACCATGAAAGAAAAGAAAACAAAAAGTATATGAATTAATTAACCGTGAGCAACGGTATCATTAAAATTAAGGTTTAATGCAATTTATTTTCTGTAATATTATAAATGAGCAGATTATCCCCTTATAAAAAAAATGATCCCATGTGACGATTAAAATGAGAGAATTTACCCCCTGTCAAATTAATACAAGAGGATAAATTGCTGCATTTTAATAAAGGGGAATAAATTGCTGCATTTTAATAATGGGGAATAAATTGCTGTATTTTAAAAAATACAGAGAGGTAAATTACTTTTTTTTATTTTTATAAAATGATAATTTGCTCATTTACAATATCAGATAAAGTTACTCGTATTTTTCCCTTAAATTAATAATGTACAACTAAACCAATTCAAACATTTAAAACTCGAGTAAAAGCCATTGGTAGTCCTAGGTTACTCCACATGCAAGTTACCTACCGCATGCATCTTAAAATTTCACTTTAATTAGCTTGAAAATTAAGTTGAATATTCCATAATTATAAACAAAGACTTTGAAGTCAAAACTAAAAGGTAAAAAAAAGAAATGCTTTTTCGTCTCTTAATTTATTAATTTCTATAATGGTTGATTGATGAGTCTTTAATTAGTTTGCTCTTTCATTTCCAACTTTAATCAACACCTAGTTTGCATCTAACAACCCATGCTTTGTCGTGGTGGTATATGATTTAGGATTTCAGTTTCTGTCGTGGTGGTATACTTTTTTTTTTTTTTTTATGAAAGTGATAAATTATTATTTTTTTAATATGCCGATTACAATCATAAATTTCAATATTTAACAACTACCAATAATAATAATGATCATATACTCTTTATCATATCAAATAATATGATTAAATATAATGATTAAATAACTCGATTATAATAAATCATGTTAAATATCAATATCCAACAAATACAATTATAACAATCATTCTCTGATCAATAATATTATATAAATAAAATTATGAGATCTCAATTTCACCAATTGAACTACATCTCGTTAGCTTCAATTTAGTTGGAGACGCTATCGACGAATATATATAGTTTAGGCCCATGAAAAATGGGAAACTCATTGTGCTTGAATCGATGTATTATTAATCTATCCATCATCGTATCAGCAACCAGTGCGTGGATCCAATCAAGCGTTAGCATAAAATATCCCAACGATTTACATAAACAACGCAGTCATTTTATTCATGAAAGAAAAGCAAACTACAACAGGAAAAGGAACCGCGAAACTGGAGAAATTACATAACAAAAACAAACAATCAAAGCTCCCAACTTTTCATCTAAGTCTATTTGCTTTGTTGTTTTCCTTTAAACCTGCACTGCCGACGCCCACAATACCTCCCACCGTAAGCCTCTGCTTCTTGGCATACCAAAAATACTGCTTGGACTTAACCTTAGTAGCCAAATCCACCCGGAAAACGGCGGTCGACCCATTGGAAACTGCCGCAAAGGCGTCCCCCCATGGCACTCCACGAGTCGTGGTAACGTCTCTCTTGTGGGCTGTCTTCCTCATGCCTTGGTAGAATCCTGGCACCGTGTGTCGGGCTATCGGGATAAAGAGCGCGCTCCTGTCTCCACCGTAGTTGTAAGAGATGGTCAGGTTTACGTTATCGTAGCGAAGGCCATTGAAAGGCATTACGTTTTCGAGCTTAAGGTCGAAGAAGATAAAGGTGTTGGCTCTGGTGGTGCTGGAATTGGTATATGTGTTGAGGGCCGGAACAAATAAGTCAGTTATGTAGCATTTTGGCTTGTGGTTCTGAAAACTCAGGAAGAAGCAGATAAGGAGCACAAGGACGCCCAGCAGGCATTTGCAGGCGGCTTTTACCTCCTCGGAACTACTCATGCTTACACGGCTGGCCTGGAGGAGTCTAAGATGAAGAGATGGTGTGGATGCTGCTTTATGTCTACCTTCCGGGCACCATTATATAAAGGAAAACCTCAACCAACAGCACATCACAAGAAAGAAACAAAGTTAATTATAGTTGTTACAATCGAAATTTTAGTCCGACCCGTTCGATCAAATTCAGACCAATTTTTATGTGATTGGAATACAATTTAAGAAAAGTGACGAATTACAGAAAAAGTGTCACACACTTGCTTTGTGATTGATTTCATTCGTCCAAACTTAATTCGAGGAAAATTTTTTCTGTAATAAATCACTAATTTTAATTAAATAATAATTAACAAACATGTGTTATTATGAAAATAAATTTCACAAGTGACATAAGTCTATACATTCATGTGGTGAAAGCGATAAGAAAGTGTGAGGCCCTGGTTTCCTTGCTTGGTTTCATTCTCACTCTTTGTTATTTCAATTTTTAAAATAAGGGTCAAAGTAAAAATAGGTTTATTTATACATATTCTCATTAAAAATAGTTTATTATCATTCTTATCTCAATCACTATTTTTTTTATATATATTCAATTACCAATTTTTATGAATTAATAATATCTCTTTTCATAATACTTTGATATATACGACACCACTAACAATTCTATAATAACATAATTTAACAATTACGAAAAAAATTGATATTAAAATCAGCGTCGAGCTAATTAGTAATAAAACTGTCGTTTCTAATCTACAATTTTTAATATATATTTTTAAACAATCCGTTTTTACAATTTCAGACACGACGATGGGATATTTTCAAAAGATTTTAAAATTATTGCAATTTATTTATCAGGTCAAAATTCTTCTTAAATTAATTAAATAAATAGACGCAAAGAAATAAATTAAACATAAACCATCATAATGCCGTTTGCCTTTCGCATGTTTCTCCTCCTCATTCTTTTCCGTTTTCTTCTTCCCAAAGCGTATCAATTTCTACTTATAATTATTACTTTTAAACACTCCTAATTTTTATGTTTATTCACTTTTTCAAAAAAAATCGACCACTTTTAAAAAGTTATAAGTCTGCGTAACTTTTGAGTTAAAGACTATTTTGACATTTTCGTCTTTTAACTTTTTAGAATTTATATCAGTTTGATCCGACATTTTCTTAATTTTGCAATTTTAATTCTTTTCTTTGCCGTATTTTACTTTCATCGATGAGAAGGGTGAACTCCAACAAAAAATATTATTGATATTGCAAAAATAAAAATACAAAATCAAAATAATATATTAGAAAATTGAAGAGCAATAATACAAAATAATCTGAATTACAGAACTAAAATTGCATTTAAATCATTACTTTTCAACTTAAGCTTCCAAATAAACTAATAAAGTATTCCGCGAAATTTGGGCATTACAGTATTGCTCTAGTACTAAAATAGAGATAAGTCCACTTTTTTTACTTTTCTTTTTAAAAAATACAGATAAGTCAAACCTGCAAAGATCGATGGTCAATATTATATAGGAATTAGGGATAATTATAATCATGGTCAATATTATATAGGAATTAGGGATAATTATATCATGGTCCTCGTATATTGTGACTAATTCATTTTTAGTCTCTAGATCTATTAAAATTCTATTTTAATTTTTTAATTCTTAAAATGTTCATAGTTTTGACCCTTAAACCTAATTAATAATTACTTTGCCCTTTCAAAGAAAATATATATATAGTCTAACTATCTTTTTTTTTATGTTCATGATCAGGCTCAATATGCTTCCAAAAATAAAATTATGTCTGTATAAATTCGTACACCAAAAAAAAATAATATTCTACAATATTAATGACTATGGCTAAAAACAATGATAAATGACTACTATTAACTACGATTAATCAAAACTTATGTAAAAAATCAGTTTTTCCACCCGCTACAAGAAAACAGAAGATTAGTGACAAAAAATTCAAGTGACAATTTTAATATTGTTACTACCTATATATATTTAATGACAAGACTGTTTAATTTGTGATAATAAGAAATTTTATAATTTTAATAATTACTATTATTTTGTAAAAATTATTATTAACATGAATTAATGATAAAAATATGTCCACAATGTTGTCACTAAATACAATTAGTGATTCATGTATAGTGACGATTTAGTGATAACAAACAATAGTTGTTACTATCATATATTGTCGCTAAATTGTCACTATAAATATATCACTAATTGTATTTAGTGACAACTTTGTATATATTTTTTGTCACTAATAATTACATAGTGACAAGATAAAAGTTGTTGTCACTCAATATATTTTATTAATGATAACTTTAAAATTATCACTTGATAATTTGTCATTAATATCATACTTTCTTGTAGTGACCATTAAAAAATTATTTATCCCACTATGAAAAATGGTCAAAATATTTGCCACGATTAAGATCCATGGTAAAAATACTTGCCATGAGTAAAAGTCACCCTCACAAAAACCACGGCCAACAACCGTTGCATGGCTTGGTCAATAAATATTTGCTACAACTATTTGTTATTAACTATGATAATTAATCGTAGTTAAATGTTATAATTCTTCTAGAGATACCTTTCTTTGACTGCCTTATTCCCCGGGTCTTCCAAGTCCTCGATTTTACAGACTTTTTTCAAGTACACTATCCAGGAATACCGAGGATTTGGAATACTTGGGAATAAGACGGTCAAAAAAATGTATGAATTTATGAAGATTTAATTTCCTTTCTGAAAGCATGTTGGGATAAGGAAAAGATAGTTGGACTATATATATTTTTTATAAGGGCAAAATAGTCATTAATTAGGTCTAAGGACCAAAACTGTTAATATTTTGAAAATTAAAAGACTAAAAAAGAATTTCAATATATTTAGGAACTGAAAACGAATTAGGATGAAAATTTTCTTTTTTCCTTATGATCTTTAAGTAACCTTGAAAAGTTATTGGGTCTTTGAAAATGTATTTCTTGAGAATTTTGTAAACGTTAATTAAATATATTTCAATAGTGAATTAATGAAGATTTTAATGAATTAATTAATAGTAGATGAATAAGAAAACAATTATATTTATCTTAATTTATTATTACCTGTTGTGTAAATTATTTCTTTCGCAACAAACGCTTGACGTGAGGGGGAGGGATGGCTATATTTTTGGACGGCGAACTCCGGGCGAATATGAAGCGCATGGATACAAATTATGCGAAAGACAATTCCGAATCCACTTTGTCTACAAACAAGAAAGCTATAAGTAATGCAACTATGAATTTTATGGAGAGTTTGATCCTAGCTCAGGACGAACGCTGACGGCATGCTTAACACATGCAAGTCAGACGGGAAGTGGTGTTTTCAGTGGCGGACGTAAACAAAGAGACCAAATATATGTGTATTTTCACTTTTTTTTTGTTTGTTTCTACTTACTTATCATAGTTGAATTACATCTGTCGTCGTGATGAAAATTTCTGATCCTGAAATGGTTTCTGAAATGCTCCATGTGTCCGTTGACTAAATCATTAATTAGTAAATAATTTTTAGAATGTTTTTAAAATTTTATTTACCAATAGCATTAAAAACTATAAAGACCCAATGCTAACCAATAAATTACTATGAGGATTTATTTAAGTTAGATTGTGTATTCCCAATAACATAATCTCCCACCACGATATGATAAATTACAATGTGTTACCACTAATTATTGAACTAAACAAACAATTACGAATTTGCAAGTTCAATTGGCTAGATAATTATTTTTGGCAATGAACAATGGGCTCTATAATTCATAATAAGAGCACAAAGAATAATACAGATACTATTCATAATAAAAGCACAGAGAATAAGACAGATACTTATAATATGAATGAAAGTATAAAGTATAAATTAAATCTCATAATTCATTGAAATGGCATTAATTTGGATATATGTTTTTAGATATGGCATTAATTTGTTTGTTATCACAGTAGTTGAACTATTGAATTTTTTTCTTTTTTAAATTGATTTGTTGATTTGTAGTATTAATGTTATATGATTCTTTTATATGTAATAATTTAAATTTGTTTATACAGTGATTATTTAATATAGTTTTAAAGTCAGATCAAATAAGTAGTTCTGAATTTAATTTTCATTGCAATTCATTTATAAAAATAAAAAAAAATTACATATAAAATTTTATATCCTGCAACATTTCAAACTTTTTAAATGGATAGTCATTTAATCTTACATGATCCGTACGTGGATTAAATTATCAAATACTAAAATGTTTGGAAAAAATGAATTGCTGGCACACATACATATACTAAAGCTTACATTTTTCAAACCACAACCTCGTAGTGATGAGAATTGGATTTCGTAAACTATACTAAACCTTGTCGGTATAGATGTTAAAATTACAAACATGTATCAGTTCTTGAAAATAAAAAAATAAAAGAAAATCAAATAATTTTATGAAAATACTTGTTCTGAACAAATTGTTATCAAATTAATTGTTAATTACAAGTAGGTATGTGCATTTCGATTAATCAAACCGAATAAAAAATGATGGAGGGGTGCGCCGAACATGTTCTCCAAGCTGTGAATGCACATGCATATATTCAAGAATTATTTCTATTTTTTGTATTGAATAAAATTTTATTTATGTATAACGTTCGTACTGATGATCAGGATATAATAAATGATATCGTCAGGCCTCGTTTTAGTATTTAATATCTGTAATTAATGTTACTGGAGATGAGGACATAAAATAACATACTATTAAATTGGATTGTAAATAATAGAAATAATATTATTTAACAATGGACCCTTTTATAACTTTTATTTTTTTTGATATAGTCCTTTAAATTTGATACTAAGGATATATAGAGAAATTCTTTTATAACATAATCACTTGTCATCGAAGACGTTAGAGGGTATCATATAATTAAGTGTTGGGAAAATAAAAAAGAAAAAGAAAAAAAAAGGAAAGGGTATGGTGTGTAATTATATTAATTTTGAGAAGAGATTTTGTAATTAACCCTTTTATTGATGCTTTAGGTCATGCTGTTTGTTGTTTTCTTAAATTTGTTTCAATTATCCTAAATAGAAACAAACCCCTGTTTATGCGGTCTAGACAGCTTTATCATTTTCCTTCCAAGATCTATGAATTATTATTATTGTTTCTATTAATATTTTGTAACACTACTAGGAATGTAGCATTTAATTATGACTTACTTATAATAAATAGTCGCAATAAATAGTTATTGACCATGAATCAAGCAACGGTTATTAGACTGTGGTTTTTACGAGAATGGATAAAATATTTGTCATTGCTAAAATTCATGATAAATAATTTTAGCATGACTTTTAATCATGGAAAATATTTTTTTGCATTAATTTTATTTATTCATGATTAATAATATTTATTTACTATAATTTTTAGCAAAAGCCATTTATATTATAACTAATAGTAAAAAATTTCTAGTCAAAGCTAACAGCATAGATTTATTCATGGCTAAACATGTGAACAAAAATAGAGAACTAAAAATTCATTATTTCTAGATAGTAATACAATGATTAAGTTTGATATTATGGGTCAATGAAAATTAGTTTAATTGGCGAAATTGAGGCCCATAACATTAAAGATCATGAGTTTAAGACCAACCTTATATGTGGGTAGTTGTTTCTATTAAATAGTAGGCCTTGTCACTTTAATTGATGTTGGTTGTAACGGATTAGGGTATTGATTGTTGTAGTAATTTTTGTCAAATATTGATATTTAAAGGAAATTATTGTAATTAATTTATTTTGATAAATAATAATTGATCGTTTTATTTAAAAAAATAACTTTATAGATACAAAGTCCATCAAATTTTATGTGAATATATTATAATCTATTTTATGTGATCAAATACTCAAAAATAATAAGTTTAAGAAAAGATCATGTGAAGTGTGAACTATTTTGTCTTTTCTTAAATATTTTGTCTAGGGAACTACAATTTTGGGTTCACACTTGATTGCAATATACGATGACATGAGACTTGATTGCAATATAAGATGACATAAGACAACTCAATTCTTACATACGTCAGCATCATGCCCCATTATCGAAAATAAAAGAAAGAAACCCCAAAAATAAAATTGACCACCTACTATACTTGCAAGAAATATGTAAATACCTGTATGTTGGACATTTCTTGTTGCTACTAATTGGAGTGGGGAAAATCAATTTTAATCCTGTAATTTAAGAGTAGTGGTATTTTTTGTTCAATATAATTGCTTTTCGCGATTTAGTCATGTAATTTCATAATTAATTTTGATAATTTTAGTCCTTTTGATTGGTTGAAAATTTCAATTTACGTGTAATTTTGGCCCTGTAAATAAATTCATGCAGGACCAAAAATATCAACTATTTCAAATTATAGGATTAAAAATGCCAACACCCCTAAATTACCAGACTAACATTGCAATTTAATTTGGTCATGTGCAAGTCACATGCAGTATTCCAGCCAAATTAGTCAGAAAATGATGAAAATTGTCAAAATTTTAAATTTATTGGACTAAATTACAAAAATCAATTTATGCAGGATTAAAAATGTCATCCCCATAAATTACAGGACTAAAATTGCGTTTTTCAATTGAGGTGACAATATAAAAAAGTTACTTTTATTAAACATATCAAAAAATAGAATTAATTACACTTCTAAAAATATGAAATTATATCTTCATTAAAAAGATTTCCGAATAACAATTACAATCTTCATAAAAATTCTCCATTAACAACTGTATCAATTTGTGAGAGTTCGAATGAAAAATATTAATATCAGCAAACAAGTTACATAAATTTTTTTATTTTAGGCATCAGTTACTAACAATATAGTTAGCTTTTTTATACAATAACCGCTATTTTTATCCAATAACAATAGTTCGAAAACAATATCTTTAACTTTATATATTACAATTATCCTTTATAAGTATAAAAATATTATTAATGTATCTTAGTTAATAAATTATACGGAATGCTAAATGAAGGATAAAATTGAGTGTTTTTGAAATTTTTTACTAAGGTTAGCATTTTTCGTCCAAACACTAACCAACACGAAACATGGAAAATTCTCAAAGAGGGTGCAGATATAATTTTAAAATTTTTTGAAAAAATATAATTTTGTATTTCTAGAAAACTCTAATGTATAATTAAGTATAACTCTCATATATACAATTTAGGAAAAAATCTTATCTAAACCAAGTTGACCAAATAAAACAAATCAGATAAAAACTATAATACAATTTTCATGCAATTAGTCATTTTTTGGATCGTACACTAATTATACACGACAAACATATTATATCTATTATTTAATTGGTTCATATATGATTGGGATTGGATTAGAACTTCCTATCATTTAGAAAGCCAAGATAAGCACGTGGACAAATAAGAAGTCTCTTTGTTCCTTCCATTTTTCTCAATATTTTCAAGTCCCTTTCAAGTTTCAAGCGCATGGGTGTTGAATAAGCATAATATAGATTAGGACACTCCGGTTCCTATGTTGCTTCCTACTTGCGGTTCTACTATATAAGTAAGAGTGGGCTCATTTCAAACGTAGGGTGTGGAGTAAACTGATCTGAGATTGGACTTAGATAAGGAAATTAGGTGGTGTACTGAAAATGGTGAGGGCTGCTCGTGTTGACGAGAAGGGACTGAGAAAAGGCGCATGGAGTGAAGAAGAAGACAACAAGTTGAGAGCTTATATTCTAAGATACGGCCACTGGAACTGGCGATTACTGCCCAGGTTTGCTGGTACGAAATACACCGATCATTAGCTAGTCCACATCTATGTATTCATTTATATATTTATTACAACACGAATGATTATTCTGCAATATGTTTTCCAGGTTTAGACAGATGTGGGAAGAGTTGCAGATTGCGCTGGCTGAATTACCTGAAACCAGGCCTAAAACGTGGGAGTTACACCAAAGAAGAACAAGATCTGATCGTGAAGCTTCACGATGAACTTGGAAACAAGTATGATTTACAGTTCATAATCATGGACGAATGTTTCCTGTGTAGAACTCAGCAATTTCGTGTGTAATGTTACTAGATGGAGAAAGCAACTGAAATTGATTGTATATTAAGCTCATTTGTGATTTCCAGGTGGTCTGCTATTGCAGCGAAATTGCCCGGCAGAAGCGATAATGAGATCAAAAACTACTGGCACACACATTTTGAGACGCGCGGTAGAAAAGCTAATAAATCAGGCGGGCAGGCTGGAATTTTCCAGGAGGAGCAATCTTCAGAAATCACTCATTGCAACACAAGTTGCGGAAAAGCTTTTGCCCGCAGTAGTTGTGATGATAAACCTGATGATCAGGTGTCCTCTGATATGTACATTCTGGAGTCGTCAAGCTCCGAAACTGTGGTTTCTGGTGCTGTCAAGTGGGATTCAGATTCATCCGACGAACAAAACTGCTCTGAAATATTTTCAGGGTCGGATTCTTTATTTTTCTATTCGGGGGATTTTGCCCGTTTGTCAGAGTCAACCTTTGGATTCCACGACGGTTTCTGGAGTGAGCCATTTATGGTAGACAAATCCTCATGCGTCCAAGATTTCAATTGTTGGGCACCAGATGAGGAAGCGCTGTTTTCTCCTGGCCTTTCAAGTTTTGATGACTACTTGTAGAAGTTAGACAAGTATGGATAATTATTGATTTAGATATAACTGTTTACTAATCAAAAGCTGCACAAATTTATTCTAATTGATTTATGTTTACAATTGAATCCGCATATTTTCTGGACTAAATTACTAGGAAAAAGTGCAAGCAACTCTCTTATGTGTTAAGGACGTAAATTGTTATTCTATTTATATAAGGAATAATTTGTTTATTTACAATATCATTTGGACATAAATTGTTATTCACTCTGAATTACTATTAATTAGTTTCACAGATACGTATGGTTTTGATGGAGTATGAAGGATGATTCAGATCGTACATAGTCATTTAATCAAAGATCGATAATTATGATAAATCAAAAGAATTTTATAAGGTGATGTAATTGATTCATCAATTACTGTTAATTTACTAAGTATTTAGTTTGAATCTATTAACTAATTAAGATATAACATTAATATAATACAAATTATTGACTAAAAATATAACCAAAGTCGAAGTTGAATAGACACTAAAAAAAGATTATTAATTGTGGATTTTTTGGGCGGAAAATATCCGTCCCGATTAGCAGGCGCAAACAAGATGTCCTAAAATTCATCACCAAAAAAAGAATAACAACAACAAATTTTTAATTGTGATAAATAATTTTTTTATGATGAAAATATTAAAAAAAAAATTTTTTATTAATTTTATTTCATGGTTAATAATATTTATTTATTACGATTTTTAGTAGGGATGTGAATTTTGGCGAACCAAATTTAATTTTCGGTTAACCAAAAATTTGATTCGAGTGGTTTTAAAAACCGAAAATGTTTGGTTTGGTTTTTTGGTTAAAAAAATCAAAAAATCATTTTTTTCTTTAATAATATATATAATTAATTTTATTGAAAAAAATACATGTATCAAAATATCAAAATTTAATAAATAAAATATATCATGAAAAGAATATTTATGAATACAATTCAATGTTTCAAATGAAAAGAAAAGAACACAATAACAATCCATTCATTTCATTTAAATTCAAATTTAATAGTACAACTACAATATTCAATATCCAAATATGTAATGTATTTATTTTATATTATATTAATATTACTATATAATATATAACAATATATTTTAATATAATTTAAATAATAAAAAAAAAATTCGGTTCAATTCAATCACCAAGAACCGAAACAAAAAATCAAAATTTAAAAAACAAAATATTGAAAATGATCGGTTTAACCGAACTTTCACACCTTTAAATTTTTAGCCATAATCATTACTATTGTAGGCAAATATTTTTCTTTCATCCCCTATATATTTAAGATTATATTACAGATCAGACTTCCCAAGGCGCATATATATATATATATATATATATATTAATTAATTAGAATCCCAAGATGATTATTAATTAGAGAATTGATACTGTTCAACTAATTAAGAAAGTAGACCAACACTTTTCTTACTCAATCTAAAACTATAGTGGAGTCATTAATTAGTTCTTCACCAAAAGGGCTGTAAGAAAATGATTAAGAAAGAAAAATAGAAACAATGGGAAAATAAAACATATATGCCTATCATACAAAATCAATTTCCTCTGTAAGAAAAATTCAAAAGGTAGTGGATCATGTGGTTTAGCTCGATTCACAAAATTGTGGTCTTATAACTTTAAGGTCATAAATTTAAATTTTACCTACAAATAGAATGTTATTTTATTTTAATTGTTCTATTTTAATATTAAGTGTTGATAAATATAATTATATGATATTAGCATATTTTTTCTTCTCTCCCTCGATCACTCCCCCTCGTTTTCTCTCTCTCTCTTCTCTCTTCTCCCATTCGTCTCCCGTCGTCCGCTTCCTCGGTCCGTTTGACTCTTCGCCCATTAGCCTCTCGGTGAGTTTTCTTTTCTTTTTTTTTTTTTTCTCGCCCTTCTTTTTTTGATATACTTTTGAAAATATTTTCAAAAATATCTTCCCACCCATTTTTCTGAAAATTTTTTCAGTTAAAAGTTAGTGAAAAAATTTCTGAAACTATTTTCAAAAACAGTTTCTTAAAAAATAGTTTCAGAAATTATTTCTCAAAATATAATATATTTTTTGAAATTATAAAAGTTTCTGAAAATATGTATTTTACACTGAAATTAAAATATAATTTTCTGAAATTATAAAAATTTCTCAAAATATAATATATCTTTTTTGAAATTAAAATATATTTTTGAAATTATAATATTTTTCTGTAATTTTTATGTAATTTGTGTAAATTTCGAAAATTTATTGTATAATTGTATAATTTTTGAAAATTTATTGAAGAGTTGTGTAATTTATTGAATAGTGTAATTATTTGTGAAATTTATTGTATAGTTCTGTAACTTAAGCAATTCTTGTGTATTTTGCTCATATTGTTAAAATTTTTTGTGAAATTTATTGTATAGATGTGCAATTTATTGTATAATTAGGCTAGTTCATGTAATTCTTGTTTTTTTCATTAATATTATTATTTACGCAATATTAGGCTAATTTTTCTAATAATAATATTATTTACATAATGATATCAATAATCACAAAATTAGACCAATATTCCCAATAATGATATTATTTACATAATAATATCAACAATCACACAATCAGACTAATATTCTCAATAATAATATTATTTAAATAATAATGTCAATAATCACAAAATTCAGACTAATATTCTCAATAATAATATTATTTACATTATTAGTGAGTACAATAATAAAAAAGTTCAGGTGATAGACTAAAGAAGCTTAAAGCAATACTTGACTTGTTTGTATATGTGCAAAAATGAAGTATACATTTTTAAATAATTAATGAGTACAATAGCCATAAGTTTCATGATAATATTTCCAATGTGTAAGAATAAGACAACCTCTTTTTAATAATTATTAAATTAGGGTAATTTTTTCAACAATTACAAAAATTAATACATCTCAATAAAAGACTACATGAATTTATCCAGATTCTATTGGACCCGGTAAACATGAAACTTCGAGTAAGCAAACGAGCCTGGACCCAGATTTTATGTATTTCACGCCTATTTAAAGTGTAAAGCAACGGAAAGCTCGTCGGAACAGTATTTAATATAAATTAGAGGGATAATTAATTAGACCCAAGTTTGATGGACTTACACATGAATTGCTTGTGGTTTGAGAAATTGCATTTAGCATATATGAGATCTGCTTTTATCTAACTCCCAGTTTAACAAAATTCATCAAATTTGTTAATATTAACAAAACAAGTGAATGAAAATTAATATTTATAATCAATTGACAATTTATTTGACCTGTAATAAATCAGTAAGAAGTCAATTTACTTAACCTGTCTCCCCTTTCCCTTCCTCCCCAACCCACCGTTGCCACTTCCCTCCTCCCCACCGGCACCATCTCTCTCTCTCTCTCTTTTTATGTAAATATGTATTTTAGATATATTTAAATATATATTATTATATAAGCATATATATATTTTAAATATTACTTAGTTAAATCTAAAATATTGATTCAAATAAGATTAAATTTAGTCCATTGATCTATTAGTTAAACTTGAACCTTAGATTGAAATCAAGATCCAACCGTCTTTAAATAAGGGTAAATGTCATTTTAAATTTTAAATAAAAAAATAAAAAAAAGGCGCATGTAATTCACAAAATGCATCGGGGGCATTTTACTTTATTTTCTATAACACAATCTAAGGGGGTAAATTGCAGCTTTATTTTTCACATGGGGATAAATTGCTCGTTTCCCTTAACATTGGGGTAAAATTGCATCTAACCCGTTTTTGAAATGAATGTAACCGTGCTAGCTAGATGGCGACAAACAGGCAAGGAAACTAAGCCATAAATCTTCTCATTCTATGTATTCATCAATGACATCAAATATTTAAGAGCACAGAGGATGAAAAGATTCAGAACTATGATTATGACTAGTTGCTCTTGTAATAGGGGAGAATTGTGTAGACAGTTTGCAGCACTGTTATAACAAACGCGAAACTAATAATGTGCCAATACTTCTTCCATATCGGTGGCGAATAATCACTAATCTTTAGCTTCACAATGCGAAGATTCTGATTGTAGGTGTCCCTGGAAGCCAGCCCTCTTAAGATCCCAGGCAGTTTATGCTTACGCTTAACTTTCCCCTGAATGATCCCTTTATCGGTAATGAGCTTGGCATCATCGGGCGTCCTGATTAACTCACTCATGAACCGAAGGAAAGAGCAGACCTCCCTTTTATTCACGTCCAATTTCTGGCTCATTTCGTAGTTTCTTAGACACTGAAACATCAGCTCTGTATCATCTTCCATCAAGATTGGAGGCAAGTGAAGAATGGGATATCCATGGCAAAGGAACATAGTATTCGTGAAATGAATCCCTCGGCTGCCAATCCCTGGGGAAAGCCAGAAATGTACCCCTGCTTGTGTCAAATCAGTGGCAGATGATGACATCGTCTCATCTATGGCATCCGAAGAATTGGCTTGCTCATGTTGAGCTTCCAAGTCTTGATTTTCTTGCTCGTCATTATCGTCTTCTTCTTCCTCTTCTTCGTCTTTCTGATCGAGTTCTGGCCCAAGAACCAGCAATTGGAGGCCATGGAGCAAATCAGTAGGCTGTTGCTGCTGCAGCCAATGCATCCTTGACGCAAAAACCTTTCCCCAAAGCCCGTTCACCGCTCTCCAGGCTCTCGGCCTAAGAACTTCTACTTCAGGCAACAATAGCAACTCGTACAAGGCCTTCCTAGAAAGCTCTGAGGGCTGCTCCCATTTCCCTTCCTTTATCACTTTCTGGAAGTAGCTTTGCTTCAATAGCTTCTTGAGCACCACTAGCGGAATTTGGTTCCCGATAAAAAACATGGCCTCTATCCAATCCTTGACATCCCTAAATCTTGGACTTTTACTTGTCTTACCAAATATGGTATGATCAGGAGGATACCCGAGTTGCTGTGGTCCACCGAGTACATACAACGCCAGTTGGAGGAAGAAACAGCCATCAATTATCATCATCCGCCGAAACTGAGATCCTGTCAAGTAATCAGCTGCCCCATCAGCATAACAATCTCTCGCTGATTTTTCTATTCGTCTAATTTCAGAAACGTAAATTTCTTCTGTTTCAGATGGTCTGCCGGGGCTGTTCTCTAGCACAACCTGCCAAGCCTTGTCTTTAGCTGAGGAATCGCCTTTATTAAAATATATCGGACCAAACCCAAACCTCGGTTGAGATTTCTTGGGTTCTTGGTTCCGACATATCCTGCGACGGGGCTTTCTCGTTTCAATCAAAGGCGTTGGTTCACTCTCCTTTGCACCAGATTCAGGGATGGGCTCCCCGAATCTAATTTCTATCTCTTGTACGTACTCCTCCCATTTCACCACAGATTTTGAATCTCTCGCCGCCATGAACTTTGTATGCCAGCGGAGAGCTTCGCCTTCCAGGTGAATTGATGCAAGTTTCACCTTAGAGTCGTCGGGAATCGTCCTGTAAAGCTGGAAGAATTGGTTGCACTTATAAGACCAGCCTCTGAAATCTTGACCGCAGAACCTAGGAAACTCGATCCGGGGCAACGCCGCTGCGTTAGATGATCCACTGCTAGTTTCCATCTTCAAGGTGAGGGCGTGAACTTGGCTGCTCAAGTCTTGGATGGATTGGGTTTGAGTTTGGTGGAATGCTTCCATGGCCTGCTCATGCCTGTCAAAAGCTTCCTTGAGATGCGCAAGTTTAGCCTCCAGATCTCCGGTGTCCGAAGGGAAATTGGCTTCATCCATTTCCGACCATATGGGTCGTCTACCCACATACCATATCAATATGGTCAGCTCAGCTAGGTTAATTAGTCCAATCAATCTTGAGTAAGATTCTTCGTATGGTTTTGTGTTGAATTATGTGTTCAGTGTGGATCAATTCCGAATAAATTACATTCAACGTATAGGCTAAATTATAGTGTGACATCCGAAAATATGTTCAACTTTTTATCTAAAGTTTTTCGGGTCAATTTATTATTTTAATTTGATAAATTTATATTTTGTCCAATATGATCGTTTTTATACTTTGTTTGTGATGTTTTTCAAAAAGAAAAATTTATCAGAAAACGATCATATATAACAAAATGTAAATTTCACAAAATTAAAATGATAAATTAGTAAAAAAGAAATTAAATAATAAAATATAAAAATTAATATAATTCAAATAATAAAATATAATTTACCCTAATTAATTTCCAGGGCATTTAGATATGATTTAGATAAATATTTTTTTTTTTTCACATAGTTCAGACAGAATGGTAACATTTAAATTTTACACTTAATTTGGGGTTAATATTGTTGCGTGCATCTTAGATCTTTCATCGACTAGTTTAGGTGGGATTAATTATTTAAATATTAATAAAAAAATATAACTAAAATAACATATATAATAGAATACGATGAGCCGTGGACATTCACCCGAATTCTCTTTTTTCTTTTCAATTTTCGTGCTATCCACAATTGCAAGTGGTGGATATCATTTGAGTCAATTTTTTTTATTAATATTAAAATAATCAAACCAATTTAGGTGACCAGAAGAAATTTGACTTTTTATTTTGATTAATTATTATAATTAAAATAAAAAATTATGATGAATATTAATTAATTAATTGCACAATCACTACATTTAGCCCATCAATTTTGTAAACAATGCCGAAACATTAGCTACAATTAAAAATCATGTCTAATATTTTGACCATATGTGAAAACATAATAAATATTGATTAATTGTGATAAAAACTTATGTCGGTAGCTTGGCACATCAATTTTATTTGATCATAGTAGATAATATTGATTTGTTATAATTTTCAAGCCGTGGTATGATTTATTTTGTATGTAATAACTTTTTTTTTGGGAGTCGTGTACTAATTAATCAAAATGCTTGTATATCATTTATTTATCAAATGTGTGTATACTGCTGCAAGAAATATAATATTTAATTATAATTAGTTACCATAATTAATAATAAATAATTATAGCAAATAGTCATTGACTGACGGTCACGTAACGATATTTGATTAAAAAATCATGGTAAATATTTTTACCATAACTCTTAATTGTGACAAATAATTTTTTCATAATAAAAATATTAATTTTTTTGTATCGATTTATTTCATCATGATTAATAATAATTATTTATTATAATTTTTAGTAGTAGCTATTAATATTGTAGACAAAAGTTTTTTTGTTTTAGACCCTCATACTTAAGCTAATTAACTAATGCAAATGGCTGTCCCCTACATATTTAAAAACTATTGGAGAAAGTAGACCAAGACTTTTCTTACCAGATCTAAAAACTATTCTGGAGTCATTAATTAATTCTCCTGGAAAAGGGCTGTAAGAAAATGACAAAAAGTAAGAAAAATAGAAACAATGGAAAGATAATATAATATGAAAAATTCTTGCCCGAATTAGATTTGGTCAAATCAAATCAATAACATAGCAAGTGTATATATTTGTTATATGATTGGTCAATTTTTCTAAACTGTACACCAATCAAATAATAAGTATATTACGCTTACCATATAATTGTTTCAAATTCGAGCGGATCGAGTACAAAGTAGAATTGCTATATGATTGATAACTTTATTTTAATTAGAATTGGTAATGGTTCATGTTCAGATCAGTGGATTAGCTAAAACTAATAATAGTTCATTAAACCAAACGAATCTCGAACACGGGGTTGACTAGATTTGTTAAACTCTACTAGTCATTTTATAATTTTTTGGGATAATTATAATTTTTAAAGGTTTGGTGTAATTAAAAATAAATATTCTATAATTTAAAAAATTATATTTAGTACTTTTAATGTTGGATTTTATTTAATAAATAAGTTCTTTTGTCAGTTAAATTTACTAAATTTGTTAATATTAATAAAAAAATTAGATAAAAATTAATATTTATTATCAATTGACTTGTTACTGACTTATTGTTCGCCCAAGTATATTCTGGCTAAATTACTCTTATAATAGTGAAAATATACCCCCTCACATGCATTATCATAAGAAAATATATAAGAATAATTTAATCATAAAAATATTTATTTGACATGCTATAAATTAATAATAAGTTAATTGGAGATAAAATATGGATTTTTGTCCCATTCTTTGTTAATATTCAAAAATTCGACGAATTTTGACTAGCTGAGTGACTCATTTAATTTGTTAGACGAAAGCAAAAATATCAGAAATACTAGATATAATTTTTCAAATTATACAGAGGTTATGTATACATCGAACTTCAAGGGACGAGAAAGTAATTATCCCCAATCTTTAAAATTATTTATTAACTTTATATTTTTAGTTTTAATATTTTAAAAGTGTTATAAACGTAGTTTAATTTGTTATGTGCATGTTAACTAATGTACACATGTGTTTCCAAATACACATTTACATACAAATGAGTAGATCACTTATTTATTTTACTTTCATTATTTTTTATTTAATTTGACAAAATGTATAATAACCACACATTCAACTACTAGTGTATATATATATATATATATATATATTTGTTTGTTGATGCTATTATGGTTAAGAACAAATTGTGCTTAATAATTTTTTTTTTCAGAAACATGTACGTACGTACTGTTTTTTTCTTAAGGGATAATTATATTTATACTACTTTATTTATTATTTTTTTATACAAACCATCACTGTCTTTTCAAAAATTACAGAAACCACCCCTGACAGCTTTTAAAACCCCAAAATACCGTTGTTGACTTGATCAAACTTTAACTTAATCTTTCAATGCAAAAATGCCCTTAGCGGTATTCTGTAATTACCAAAAGGTGGAGGGGGTGTCAAAGTAATGTTTATGGGGATAAATAATATGATCCCATATATTTCTTTTATTATTTATACTATTTTTAATTTAAATTTAAATTATTGTATTAACTTTTTTTATTAAATCTGAATATAAAATTGTACCTTTTAAAAATTAAAATATTAAATTATTTAATTAATATATTAATAAAAAATAGTTACTTGTTTCTGAATTCAAATTAAAAAATTATCCACTTGTATAAAAAATATATAAATCGCTGCATTTAAAAAATACATAAAAATATTTATTATTTTTTTTATAGAAGGCATTTGTTTATTTGCAATTAGTTGTATTTTCCGGGATGATGTTCACATGTTGTACCTTCATCAAGTATATATGATGAGTAAAAAATTTGCTTGTCTCGTTTCCAGCCGCCTAGTTTCTTACATCCAATTTCTTTCCTTACTTCTGTCGTTTAACTTCTTTCTTGACTACAGATTTCAGGCGCGGTTTCTTTCAGTGATCGGCCTCAAGTTCCCTTGAAAATTAGTGTGTGAACATCACATCAGAATGGCCGAGTCTGTGGCTTTCGCTGTTTCCCAGTTTCTCGAACTGCTCGATGTGCGTCCCGGACTACAACACAACAAGGAGACCTCCCGAATACGAGAAAAGCTGCTGGTGTTTGAACAACTCTCTCAAAACCATCAAAATTTAAATCAGGAAGGGTTGAGTAAATTGGCGAGGGAAATTAGAGAGGTTAGTTACATGTTTGAGAATCATGTGGAGGCCTCCATCATCAAGGCCGGAGCAACAGACCCTGATCAGGAGGACTACTCTCGAGGAAGAATAGCTGGAAAAAGCGTCCTGATGTTTTTGTGCAGAACATGGTCTTGCTCTCCGAAGAAAGCAGCATTGCTAGATATTCACCAGAGGCTTGTATCTGTCCAACGTACATATCAACAATACGTAGAACACTATTCTTATGCTCTTGCTCCCGCAGAGAATCTCACGTCAAGGAACGTAGCATACAGACGGCCCTTTGAGTTTGTTAGAAGAGAGAAAGAGATGGAAGTACTGCTTCCATATTTGCTTCCGGACAACGACCTGTGCCAGGTTGTTTCCATAAGCGGTGCGGCTGGTATAGGCAAGACCATACTTGCCCAGCAGCTGTTCGAAGCTCCCGAAATACAGTACCAGTATCCTACAAGAATCTGGGTTAATGTGTCAAAGAAATCTCGGAGGGAAATTATGGAACAGATTGCTAAAAGTCTACTGACGACCTCAGTAGAGGAGATGTTTGCGGAACAGTTGGGCAGATTGATTTTCTCTCATCTAGATAAATTGAGGACATTACTTGTGTTGGATGAGATCTCGTCGATGGATGATTTGGAATTCCTGGAGCCTATCCTTCCAAGGACCAGTATGCGACGGAGCAAAATATTGATAACAACACGGTCGAAACAAGTAGCGGAAGTTGCTCATACGACGGCACCGAGATGCGTCCACCTCAGGAGGTTAACCGACGATGAAGGATACCAACTACTCTTGAAGAACGTTCCGGGTATGCTCAATTTCTTAACATAAGATATGGTGGCACACATTACCTACTTGTACAATTTTTTATAGTAATGCTTTTATTTTAGAATTAATTATACTCTCTTCTTTTATTGTTGGGTGTAATTATACGTAAATTTTTTGTGGTTTGAAAATTATATCTAGTATTCTTAAAATTTGCTTCCATCTAACAAATAGGTCTATTCGTTAGCAAATATTCAACGAGTTTGTTAATATTAATAAAAAAAATTGAATGAAAATTAATATTACTTATTGTAATATATTAATTTAGTTTGATTATTTAATATATACACGCAAGAACAGCGTGAGATAACGGCTTGCAACAGTGTAGAAGATAGACGAAAGGTCAGAGTGGGTTAGTATAATTTTCAGTTTTATACTAAAACAAAAAAGAGAAATTAGCTTTGGTCTAATTACACATTGACCACCTCAAGTTTAGAAAATTACATCAGTTCCTATATTTATTTGTTATTAGACCTAATTATTAATTATCTTAACAGAGTTTGGTGCCGTTGGTATAAATGAAAATCCAATTTTACCCCGAGATAGTACGATAGTAATCATGACACTATTGTTATTGATTGTTCTTGGACATAGCATATGTATTTTTAATATGGTGTGAAGTACTGTGAAGTGCTAAGAGTTTGATATGCTTGAGAAATTATAGCTTCTGTAAAGATTTGGTTGTTACATTTTCATGTAACTTCATCTGAAGTGTTATTACGTTTGCAGACTTTTTGGTCCGTGGAATTGAGGGGGAGCTGGGAAAGAAAATAGTTGATTTCTGTGGAGGCCTGCCGATGAGCATTGTTCACTTCATAAAATCAATGGCAACAAAGCATACATTGGAGGAGTGGGAGGAGACTGTAAATCAAAGGCTCTGCTCTACATTTCGGGAAAGACTAGAATTTCCGGAAATACAAGCATCGCTAGAAGTTTTAACGTCAAGTTATGATGACTTGCCGTATATTCTAAAACTATGTTTCCTTTATATGGGAGTTTTACAAGATTATCAACATATCCAACTGGAGAAATTGTACCTTTTGTGGTTGGCTGACAAGCTTGTATCATTGAAGCGCCTTCAAAGAGGAGAAAGACTAGCGGATGTTGTGCAAAGCTATGTGACGAAACTAGCTGACCGAAGTATGGTTGAGCTGCATCATGAAAGGGATGCGCGAACTATCACAAGATTTCAATATTGCCAGCTTAATGAGCTCATGCGGGACCTATCATTGTTGAAGAATAAGCATGAATGCTTTTTCAAGGTTGTGGATTTTGTACGTGGAGGTCAGCTGGTGCCGGATTCATTTTCTTCTTTGTCAGAGTGTAGAACGCATCGAGTTGCAATCAATTTTGATGAATGTGAAGAAGGATGTGTTTTGCCTTTAACAGATGAAGAAAAGATGCATGTCCGAGTCCTCCTATTCAGTGCAAAAAAGAAGCAGGTCTGGCCTAGAGAATTGTCCAGGTTGACCATGTTCAAATATCTCAGGATCTTGGATTTCAATGGATTCAACTTTGATCTAACGATATTACCGTACGGTATAGCAGCAGCAGTCCATCTGAGGTACTTGAGTTTTAGAGATTGTGTTTTGGCAGAGTTACCATCATCGATTGGCAACTTGAGATTCTTGATCATTCTTGATTTAAGAGTGCAAGAATCGACTAAAATGATCATCCCGAATGTGTTATGGAAGATGAGAAACCTAAAGCACCTCTATTTTCCACTCCTGTTTGAAACACCAGATGCCGGAAAAATAAGACTTCACGGCTTGACAGAGCTCGAGACAATCACAAACTTCAACACGTGGATGGTCAACGTCGATGATCTCCTGAAAATGCCTAAACTTCAGTTCTTAGCTGCAAATGTTGCCGGAAATCTTGAGGACATCGAATCCATCATCAAATGCATGATAATGAACTCAAATCTTGAAACATCCCTTGAGATAAGAGACTTTGATTGCTATACAGAAGAAAGACATTCTGTTTTCAGAAAAGTTTTGGCATGTCAGTCTCTCGGAGTCCTCTGCATGGAGGGGCACTTATGTCGAATGCCAATGCACTATAAATTTTCTCAGAATCTCACTAAGATTATATTCATTGGTTCAGAACTTATAGAAGATCCAATGACAACACTGGAGAAACTTCCTAAACTGCGTGTGCTAGTCTTGGATGATGCATTTGTGGGGAAAGCAATGGTCTGTTCTTCATCCAGCTTCCTCGAACTCAAAATTCTGGAACTCCTGAATTTGCATGCGTTAGAGAAGTGGACAGTGGAAGATGGAGCTATGCCTAAGCTTTCGACTTTGGTTCTTGCAAATTGCGGAAGATTGGAAATGCTGCCGGAGGGATTACAGTTTGTCCATCGCCTACAAGAGTTGGATGTCTCACGAATGAGCAAAGATTTTCAGAAGAGGATCCGCAGTGTTGATCCGGAGATGGGACGAGACACGCACAAAGTCCAGCACGTGCCGTCAATCGTGTTTGATGACAAATGACTTCCCTAGTAGGTATCCATGCAGAACAATGAGGTAATTTCATGCCCATTAGTATCCTTGATCAATAATTTTCATAAATATTCTGTAAAATTTGTTTTCATTGTTTTAGTGTGTAACAAAAGACATAAAACGATATAATGATGATTAAAAAACTAATACACTCGAATTTTAGTTCAATGGTTACATATATTTATGCATACAAATGTATTACCCAATCATAAAACTGGTTGTCCCTCGTGTACTTAAAACTGCTAGAAAAAGAAAAGAGGTTCAAACCATATAAATAAGGTTATGCTGCACTATATATGTTCCACCTCTTAGCATCAAGATTAGCTTTTGATGTTGTAGTTGCATGAAAATTGTTATCCAAATCAGGTCTGTTCGAATCAAACCAATCACAAAACACGTATAACACATGCCATATGATTAGTCACTTTTCTGGAACTGTACGCCAATCACACGGCAAATATATTACACTTGACATATATATTTCCATAGTTAAGACTGAGAAGTTGAACACTTGTGTTGAAAATGATCTTTGTAATTGATTATTCTTATTGCAATATACATCAAAAGCAGATTGAGCTAGCACCATGCCACCCTGTTCTGTTAGCTTAGTCCTCCATCTCCCTGAGGTCTGGTTCTTGTTTGAAAGAGATCGGTAATATTCATGCATGATCTTTCGGATATCGTTTTATTTCATTCCAAGCTTAGCATTTTAAGACTGTACTCTTTACACAACCAAACATCTAATTGTGATGCATAAGACGCTTATCAGTTGGCATGCTTCGTTCCGTCCCTCATCGTCCTCAGCTATTTTGCAAGCAACCGTTGTCCGGGCGCATGTTAAAGATTTTATGTTCGGGTTTGTTGTAGGTGGTCTGTCCCAAGACCTGGAACACTAAATCATAAAACATGTCCATGCTATCAGTTGGCCTGGCAGATTTACGTGAACAAATTCTGGTTATGTAATTTTATGACAACTGAGGGAGCTAAACCAGATTATGACAAAGTAACTCACATCACCATTCTTTGTCCATCCCATTTAGAACTTTGGTTAATCTCTTGCATGATAACACCAAAACATTCTCTTTGCTTCAATTTTGAGGTTCCAATAAACGAAAAATGACTCAATTTGGAGAAACTGGAAACCATGTGTATATGTGAAAATCCAAGTTCATAACCACATGTAAAATTCGACTTTCAGTAATGTCTTTGAAAAAACGACGTGTTTCCATTCAATTAACTTTAAAAAAATTTACTGATTTTGGATAAGTTCGTTCTACTCCGCAAGTGATATAAAGTTAAAGATGCTAGTTGGTCTTTCTGGTAGATGGGTTTGGTAATGTTGTCCATGTAAATTTATATCCACATAAATTATCAGCAGTTAGATTATACATGATGTAATCATCATGTGTTAATCATGGATAATACAAAAATATCTCCATATAGTCCGTGGTTTTTTTGCCTATCCAAATCAAAACAAAATACTCACAAAAAAAAAAAAAAAGGAACCAATGAGGCCTTAAGGCAAATATATTTATTAATTTGAATTGTTAACATATTAAATTAAATTTTAAATTTAAATATATTAAGTGTTGTGATGAATCTCGTATTAAAAAAAAAAAAAACCGGAAAAGAAAATGTGAAATAGGCTTAAGTTCAAACCAAAGCCCACAATCTCCCCAAGCAAACTACCCAAATTTGAAATTACTCTTAAGAACCCCAAGCCCAAATGTGTAAATTCACTGCAATTGAAACCCTAAACCCTAACCCTTCTTTCTATATATCTCCCCCCACAGACAATGTCACAAGGCCACACTTCTTACCCCCATCCCGAACCCTAAGCGAAAATGTCCAAACGAGGTATGTTGTTGTCTGATTTCATTTTGCAACGGTTAAGTCAAGGCAGACGAGGAGAATGAGAATTTCTTGGAATGTGTTTTCTCAGGTCGCGGTGGAACGGCCGGAAACAAGTTCCGGATGTCTCTGGGGTTGCCGGTGGCGGCGACCGTCAACTGCGCCGATAATACCGGCGCCAAGAATTTGTACATTATCTCCGTGAAGGGAATAAAGGGAAGGCTTAACCGTTTGCCGTCGGCGTGCGTGGGGGATATGGTGATGGCGACGGTGAAGAAGGGGAAACCTGATTTGAGGAAGAAGGTGATGCCTGCTGTTATTGTGAGGCAGCGCAAGCCCTGGAGGAGAAAGGACGGAGTTTACATGTACTTCGAAGGTCATTTCTGAACTGTTATGTTGGTTCAAGCAAATTATTTAGGTTGTTTTGGTGTGTACATTGTGGGGTTTTCTTACTTTCTCCTTTCGGATTCGTGCCTGAATATGATCTTCATTTTTCTTTTCTTGTATTGGATTGTATAAATTATGAGATCTGTTAATTATATCATCAAATAAAACTGCAGTGGCTGGTTCAGCGGCATCTTGAGTTGTGCCACTCTGCAGAATTCGGGGTTGTGTATACATGATAAGATGCTCCTGAGACCAGCTATAGAAAAATTTCTTCAACCATAAGATCGAGTGGGTTCTTTTTGTTTTCCTGAACCTCGCTCTGTCAAGGTTGATACATGTCTTATGATTTATTATTACCTTATTTTTCTTTATGGATGCATTTACTGGACAGGCTCATTGAAGTTGTTTTCTGTTTCCATCATTTTCATGTTTACTTTGCTGGTAATGTGGTGTTGAGGTTTTACAACCAGTTTCCTCTGCACGTCCCATGACCAGCTACATGTAAAGTCTCAATCTTCCCCTTATCGAATGATAAAGTTGTTGCCTTTGTCATTCCTGTCAAGGTTGGGATATTTTTCTCTGAGCGTCCAGTTCCCAAGCAATTCTGTTGTTGCCCTATTCAAGTGGTCTTGGAATTTTGGTCCATATGCACCTCCATATATTGAACTTGACCTATTGTTGTCATTAGGACTTCCTGAGTAGAGTAAAATTCAAAGGCCTCATCTTGGTTTATGATGTTTGTGCTGATTTTAGGAACAGTATCTTATCTATGCATTCCGTGGTTGCAGGCATGTATGCCTGTCAAGTACTTAAAATCTCAAATGCTATCATCTTTCATTCGGTATACTTCCTCTCAACTTTAATGGATCTTCAGATCGTTCTAGGAGTTTTCCTTTGTATTCCTTTCATCTATGATTCTATATGGTGTTTTTACTTGAGTCACCCTTGGGTTTTGGTACTTTTTAATGAAATAATAATGTTAAAATGCTGGTTAGGGGGTGTCTTGATGTATGTATGGCCCAGAAACATGGGTTCTACTTGCAAGATGACATGATGCTTCCTTAAACCAGCTACATAAGCTAAGCAGTCGAATAATTTATCGAGTGGGATCTCTCTTGTTGAATCTCACTTTTCGCGATTCGACACATCTTTTATTTGATATTTGCTAATAGAATGACAAGTACGCCATGTTATATTCATTTCTTTCGTATTACCAGATGTTAGTCATGTGTCCATCTGGATATTATGATGTTGATACAGTTACACATCTGGAACAATGAAAAGTGTCCCTCGTTACAGATGTGATCATTTGCTCCAAGCTCATATCTGCTCCATTAGGACCCAACATAATGAATTTGTAGTGAGTTTTCCCTTTCATGTCTGCTTTGTGTATCGGAGCTAGTGTATTACCTCCAGAGTAATACCAATAAATAGAGGTAGAAGAATTTGCATCATTTCAAAGTTATATCCTGGTGAACATAATACAGTCTTGTAATCTAAAAGATTCTTGAAATAGTTAAGTCTTTTTTATTTTTTGTGTGTGTGTGTGTTTTGCTGAAATCGACCCTGTGTATACTCTATAATTTGTTTTCAATCATTTTGAATGATCCAATTGCTGATAGAATGGTATATGATGTTGTTTTTCTACTTTTTCTGTTTGCAGATAATGCTGGAGTCATAGTAAACCCCAAGGGAGAGATGAAAGGTAAAACTAACCTTTCATCTTCATGTGGATATCTTTAATTTAATTAAATCGCCATAATGAGGCCAATATAGGCATGTATCAATGCTGAAACATCACGCGTCTCTTGATGTGAACTTTGAATTTCATAATGTCTTTGAGAAAGGTTCTTGAAAGTTTCTCATTTGAACTTGAGCTAATTATAATTGTAGACTCATCCAACTTCCAAGCTAATGATTTCTTGGTAACAAAAATCTCTGTTTGCTTTCAGGTTCTGCTATAACTGGTCCGATCGGGAAGGAGTGCGCCGATCTATGGCCAAGGATTGCTAGTGCAGCGAATGCCATTGTTTGAGAGACTTGCTACGTACTTTGTTGTTTAAGAGTGACTTATGATTTGCAAATTGCAACACCCATACCATACATTCTTTCACAAATTTACTCATTGTGTTCGAGTCCGAGCCTTTCTATTTTTATTATTACTGTTGTATTCAAATCCACAACATTTAAAACTGTGTCAATAGCTGCAAGAAATATTAGCTTTTCGCATGTTGGAGGCTGAATTTATGGCCAAACGAATTAAAATAGTACAAGAGAAACAAGGTAAATCGTCAAAGAAACTTTAGCTGAGCCAACGGAGCTAAGATGATAGAGTAAGGAGGTTGTATGACTTATAATAATAAGGGATAATTACACTCTCCTATTATGAGGTTTGATATAACTATATGTAGATTTTCTATGGATTGACAAATTATAGATAGCACTCCTGAGATTTGTTTTTATCTAATAAATAAGTCTTTTTGTTAGATAAAATTTATCGAATTTGTTGATATTAATACAAAAATTAAAAAAAATTATAGTTATTCTTGATTGACTTATTATAGATCAAAGAAATTTTTTCATGACCAAATTACTTCAATACGTTTCCATACGTTAATACATATGAGGATGTATATTTCACTGTTATAGGAGTAGTTTAGTTCGAAAAAGATTATTTGGCCTACAATAATTAGTAATAAGTTAATCGAGTGTAAATATTAATTTTTATTTAGTTATTCTATTAATATCAATAAATTTAGTGAATTTTGATTGATGAAGAAACTTGTTTGTTAGATGAAAGCAAACTTTAGAAATACTAGATATGATTTTCTAAATACAAAAAATTTACGTATAATTAAATTAAATTTCAGAAGAGGAGAATATAATTTTCCCTAACAATAATAATCCAACATGGTGAAATGTGTTTTATGATCCACTCATGGGGCAATGTAGATGGCTTGGTAGATGTTGCCAACCATCATTACTTTGACCAAATTGCAGTTTAGATAAAAAGACCAAGACATCCTCATTTGCTGGTTGATTGACGATCGATCAGCAGAGCTGTGTCTTGACATTTTCCTGGTAAACGTGCCCCCTTTTTGGTTCTGTCTTTTTAAAAATTCATGCTGATAATATTTGATTATTACCTTTCTTATTGGATACCAGTTGTTGTCTGAACTGCCAATCCCAGCATCCTATTCTACGTGCCTCCCCCTCCTCATTTATTTATTATTATTCACACAAGACTCCATGTTTTACATCACTGCACTCCACATGGAAAAAGAAATGCACCTTTTCAAACAAAGGTATTATCTTACATACCTATTTATTATTTTTATTTTTCTCTTTTTATCTTAATAAAATCAAACATAATGATTATCTTTTGTGTCCATGTTCAAATTTGAACACCCTTTTGCCTCTTAATCAATCTACCTTCAATCATGGTAATATATTCAACGGAATTGATCCCTTAATTTTAAAAATAAACAATGTATCAATCATTCAATTCCTCGAAACTCCACCAACCTTTTATTTACATTATTAATCTAAATATTTCTTCCTTTTATTTTATCTGCAACTTTAACTAGATAATTGTCCACTTTTTCCTAAATGCATTAGAGGAAAATAAACTATGGACAAATATATATATAAATATATATTATGAGTAATGGAAATTATGACCAATTTGAATGGTATGGACGAGACAATAATTGCGACTCGCACGTAGAAATTGGATTATTGATGTACTGCACATCCACATTGCCGATTAGGATAGCTATAATTTGTGCTCCCAACCACTCATTTAAAATTGACAGAATATGCATTCAGCGACTTTCTTAATCAGACCATTAGTTTACATGTTGCAGAAAACATATAATATATACTAGCTATCGTGTCACATCATTTTTTATATGTATATAATAAATAATTTATTACGTTTTTAAAATATATTATAAATAAGAATTAAATATATAAACTAACCCATCATATTTCAAAAGAAAAAAAAATAATTTAGGGATATTATTAACACAATAGAAGAATTGGTGCCGCCGTGTCACAAAACCACCATTAGTGAATAAAAGATGTCTTTTTTATATATATATTAACATGGATATATTGCTAAATTAATTAAAAAGCTTCTTTCCCACAATCATAAACCGGTGATTTAGAGATTTTAGAGCGAACTTATTTAAAATATTGTATAAGATGTCAAATTTTATTTTTTAAATGATTGAATTTGTAATTGAATTGAAGGGGGCTATTAGAATTTTCAAATTAAGTTAGAAATTTCATACTTTTTTTAGAACACCATTTTGAGTTACAAAAATAACAGCAATATCTTATAAGATGTTTTAAAAAGCTTATAAGCTGATATAAATACAAAGTTAAATCCTCAACCGTCATATTTAATTTAATTTATTTTATAGTTGTACGACATTTTTTTTTTTTTTTTTGAATATTTTGAGGGTGTCAAAGGCTCAGAATGGGTTAGCTGGGAACCATATCCATGTCCAAAAATACCAAAAATTTCACAACTTAATTTAATCTGCCAGCCTGAATGTCCATGTGATGATGAAGCAATACAATCACTTAGTGCCAAACAAGTCCTATACCCATGTGAACCTACATGAATCCAACTCCCACTTCCCTGCACAACTATAAATGTTATTAAAACCTCAACATCACCAAATCTGCACTGCACATAACAATTCCATTCATCTTGAAACCAATGGCAAGAAATGTTGGCTTTCTCATATTAGTCATCCATGCTTTGCTCCTAGGCCTTGCAGCTGCAGACTGGAACATCTTGAATCAAAAGAAAGCCAAATATGGTCTCCAGATCACATTGAAGAACTATTGTGAGAGCTGGAGGATGAATGTTGAGCTGCACAACATTCGTGACTTCGACGTTGTCCCTGAGGAATGTGTGGGGTATATAGGAAAGTACATGACATCAACTCAGTACAAGGTGGACTCTGAGAGGACGATCGATGAGTGCACCGTTTATCTCAGTACCAACTGTGGTTTGAAGAAAGACGGCACGGATGCGTGGATATTCGACATCGATGACACCCTTCTTTCCACCGTCCCATACTACAAGAAAAACGGGTTCGGGTAATGCCAAGCTATAAGATGCACCTTTCTTTACAGGGAGTGTCGGTGTGATTACTATATCCAGAGTGGATGGTGTGACTCTAATTATCTGTTATATCATAATGGTGCTTATTATGTATTTGGATGCATACAGGGGGAAAAAGTTGAACTCAACATGCTTAGAAGAATGGATGCAGCAGGCGAAAGCTCCAGCATTAGAGCACTCCTTGAGGCTGTTCAACCAGCTGAAAGGGCTTGGAGTTCAGATCATTTTAGTGTCTTCAAGAAGGGAGTGCCTAAGATCTGCTACCATTGATAACCTTGTCGATGTTGGTTATCATGGATGGACTAGTCTCATTCTAAGGTCTGGAACTTGTCTCTCTAAATGATTTCATAGATCAAGACATTCACAACAGAAGTACTCGTAGAACTTGTTAAGAGTATGTAAAGGGTATTAAGAATGTTTTCTTGAATCTGAATGCAGGGGTCCAGATGATGAGAACAAGGACATACAGAAATACAAGGCTGATGTGAGGAAGCAATTGATTAGCAGCGGGTACCGTATTTGGGGGATTTTAGGCGACCAATGGAGCAGCGTTGAAGGGCTTCCAACGGCTAAAAGAACCTTCAAGCTGCCGAATCCCCTCTACTATGTTGCCTGATGAAATGTCTCTAAGTTCTTTTTGTTTGAGATGAACTGGACATTCTACTGCAACTTTTTCCTTGTGTTCTCACTCGAGCTTCAGCTGTACCGTATATCAAGGCATTGATTGATTTTATGGAAAACAATAAATTTTTTTCATTAACTTGTAAGAATTATTGAATGCAAGTGTGATTCTTAGCAAGAGATCTTGTCAAGACTCAGCAAAAATGTTACTTTTTCTTGATCAAAAAAATATTTCTTATCTCATTTTCGAAATCTTGGTACCAGAACTTTAGGGGCTCATTGTGCTGGTTCAGCATAATCCTAAACCAAAAATTTAAGTTCAAAGCTGGCTTTTATTGATCATATACGTGTCCGAACTACTTCCATCAGAAACATTGCAACATACATTTTATTTTTTATTCTTTCACACAGCACACGAACAACTGATACCATGAACAGCAGCAACAATAGCTTTATTCCATCTTCTCCTCAGCACCTCTCTGTATCCTGGAGCAGTACTCGAACAAGCTGCCATCATAACAGCGTCTTATTGCCTCTTTCGACAGGAAACCATCTTCATCCCTTGCTAGAATGTAGAGAACAGCCCACTCTCCTTTGCTAAAAATCCTGCAAGCTCAAAATCCAGAAGAATATGGATATTGCCCCAGTATTCAAACTACAAAAGCAATAGATTGAGCACAATCAATATACCAGCCAAGGAAGTCAAATGAAACTCTATTGCCTTCAGTCATGTTCCACAACTCCCGTAGCGTGAGCTTGTCAGGAAATGTTTGGCCGTACTTGCTAAATATATTCTCAAAGTTTACAGGGGAGTACCTGAATGATGAAATAGATTTTGGTACTTCATTATCTTCATACTTCATTTTAGTTTGAGATATACATAGTTTCATATGTACCTTCCTTCCGTGTCAAAGGTTCCAGAATCACTTCCATGCTTGCCCTTGTGTATGTTGTGGATGTATATAGGGAAGAAAGGAGAGGGAATCCAACTCTGTTATGATTAAATAATCACCAAACTCGGTAAGAAGGTTGGGTAGTACAAAAAAAAAACATCCAACTACCATAGCCGAAATGCTTAGCACTGACTTAAGTTTCAGACATTAAAGGTAAAACAATGTTAATAAATTTCATAAGAAGATATGTTCTATATTTATTAGGCTAAGAGCATCAATAAGTTAAATTAACACCCAAAGGAAAGAGCAAAATGCAAATCTTGCTCAATCCATTAAATTGGATAAAAGGTATTATCCATTGCACCATATACTTATCCGCAAAAATTAGAGATCACGAACACCAATGTTCGCATCAATGGTCTTATTTATTGTCCTTTTATCAAACAGACACATTCATCCATAGGCATCATGCGAGACGCTTAAGTTCAAGCATAATAACAAATGAGAAAAAAATTGAAGATCAGCATTAACATGCATCAACTTACTGGAAGTGTAAGGTAGCTCAATCCAACATTAATGACGACCGCCAATATAAGAGATAAAATCCTATTGAACCCAATTTGGCGACATCCTGCAAAAAAAAATTGAGAAGAAGATGACATCAAACAAATGAATAGAAAATCAACATGCTGTCCATAATCAAGTTATATTAACAAGCAAATAGCCCCTGTTTTCATCATTGCTTTCACTATGTTGCTATTTAGGATGTTAGATTGTATGTATCGTGAATAATGCATGACGTAAATTTGGCTTATGCATGTAATTCAGCTGAATGAACTTATTGCCCTTGGCTCCATGAATATGAAAAAATATGGAAAAGGTATTCACAGCTAAGGTTGAACATGACAAGCAATGAAGGCAGACAATAAAAAGACCTCCGAGGCAACTCTAGAAAAGATAAGTTCAATTGCAGAGTTTGTCGACGGACTGCTTTCCTGGAAGTGTGAAGCATATTCAAGTAAAAAGTAAACAAGCCACGGCATGATAATTACCAGCATAAGTCTCCCATGGATAGATGATTCCGTTATTGTCTTGATCAAAGAAAGCAACATGCTGCTGCAGTACACTCAAATCATGATGCATGTGGCCTGGTGTTCCATTGGGGTGATCTATATCAGGGGCAACCAACCCTCTTACCATATCTGAGTTCTCCACAGAAAATAAAAGAAAAGTAAAACTTTCAACAATTTATCTCACTGATGCAAGAAGATTAAAACTCTGTGGATTATGAAGATTGAAATTGTTAAATCCAACTTGGGTGAAAACTCTGAATGTTTTAAAGTTTGCACACATGAATTCATAAAAACACAGCAAAGCAAACATTCAACTCTGGCTCCACCGAGAATTATACATCATAATCCCAAATCCGAGAAAATTCGAAATTCCATACATCACTTCTACAACCAAAATCCGCAAAAACATTCACCAAATCATAGCATCCAATCTTTCAAGGAAAGAGGAATACAACAACTCACATGGCTTCGGTATTTTAGTTTCCAAGTCGCTGCGTACCGGCCGCTCCAAAGTGACCGGAGCAAGCGGCGCCTCGGACGACATTGCAGGATTTCTCTCCATTCCCGTAGCCCCAACAGTCACCATCGCTCTCCTTGCACAAAAAATCTTACTATATCACCCTTCTCTTCTCTACGCTCGATTTCTCAAGAAACTCTTCTGTTATACGACCACCCAAATGCTTCTTGATATATATAAACGTTATACGGCAAACAATTAAAGCTCTATGGCGGGGAAATCCACCTCGTGAAGTGCGCGGTGGACATGCAGACTTTCCGTCTCCAAAGGTTAAAGCTATCGTCACCTTGCGGACTCACATTTAACACGTAGAATAGCTAATGGATCAATCCATCGCCCACCCAATTAATTCCTGACCAAGAAATAAGCTTTCTGTCAGTTTCTTCAATCCGGGAATGAAAATTAAATTGCCGGAGTACTAGATTCATACGTCGTACATGCATATATATGTGAGAGCTAAATAAACTTTACTCAACAACGTTCTCGACCTACGTAAGATACGGAGGAAAAAAAAAATACTACTTTGGCCCACTAATTTTAGAACAATTGTAGTTGAGTACGGTTTGATTTGAAAATTGCAGTTGAGGACTATAATTAAAAAGAAATAACATATCTAAGTCCAAAACTTGTCGGGAAAAGCTAAATTATCTGAAAATTATCACATGTCTTGCACGTAACCTAGTTAATTTAAGTCTTTTTATTTTTTTATGACCACTTTTTCTCATGTTTGATAAGGAACATATAAGAAAACATACAATTTTAGTCCTATAATTACAGGAGACGATGTGTTTTGTCCAAGCATTATCACTAGGGCAAAAATATCATATTAGTAAAATTAGTCTAAAAAATAAAAAATTCCTAAATTAAAGAGGCTATTTTTTAAGCGTATGCAAACTTTTTCGACGAATTTAGCATTTTTTTATGACATCCAGACCAATTGTGTGTTTTTTTTTTTAACTATGCTCCTCAATTGTAAATTTGGAGTCAGAAAGAACCACAAGTCTCCACCCCAATAGTTAGAAGACCCAAATGGCATTTTTTTTTCTCGAAAGAAGTACATTAATTGTACGATACGTAAAAAAATTTAAAATAGTTAATACAACGAATGTCTTAGTATCATAGTTAAAATGAAGTTCTATGAGGAACTTAAAAATTATGGGTTTGAACTTCATCGGTCGTGATGGTAATTATCCCACTTAATGTAAATTTATTACAATTTATTTCATCGTATTCAGTTACGTAAATATACTAGCATAAATCCAGTACAATGCAAGAAAATTTACAAATTCTAATAACATTTTCATAAACTTGAAATGACTTACAATATATAATAGTGTAAAGTTATATAAAACTTAATATTGAATTATTCGCTAAATTTATTTACTGAATAATTTTGTAAATACCCATTAAAGATTTAAAACACCAATAAAAATTGATTTATAGTTTCAAATACTATATGTTTTCTTATTCAATTAATGTATTTAGTAAAATGAAAACATTAATATTTAAATACATTCTATCATGTAAAAGATTTTATCATTACTACTTTGTGATATGAAACGATTTCTCTATTTGTAATCAAATTTCTGAAAATACAAAAAAATAAAAAGAAACACAACATTAACTATTAATAATATTGAGAGTTACGTGTTTTATAGTGAATTAACTTTTTATCATGTTGAGTCTCCAACTCTAAAATTGGTTCTTTTTCATTTGATATTAAATTTACTTTATTTTTTTGTCCGTTCGGTTTACTTTTGTAGGTCCACAAATAGAAAAAAAATGCATAATCTACTCTTAAATTTTAGGATTAAATACATTTTGCCTCTTCAGTTATATTTGAAGTAGTATTAATTCTCCTAAACTAACAAATGTAACACTTAACACTTTCAAATTTGATCCTAACGGCATCTAAAATTTGGGACAACACAGATATATTTGGAAAGTCGTCCCAAATCTTATACGAAATTAAATATGAATTTATTTGGCCTGTAAACGGGGTATATATAAATTTTTATTTGAAAAATTTAACTATCAGTAAATTTGATAAATTTTGACTAAGGGGATATCTATTTATTAGATAAAAATAAATATTATAAATACTAAATATAAGTTTTTAAACCATACCAAACCTTAAAAAACCTTATTTTCAGTAATAGGCTAATAATCCCTTATTTTCAATACTTACTAGTACCCCTAAAGTCTTTGGGTTCTACACCAAACATAATTATGATCTACATCAAAGTAATTAAAGTATTATGACTATAATAATAATAATAATAATAATAATAATAATAATAATAATGTGTTTGAATTAATGAATTTGAAAAGGTGGATTCCAAATTCAAATAATAAATTATTTAAATAATAATTTTAAATTAGTTTATCATGTAATTATTTGAAATTCTTTTTTCAAGAACTTTTTTTCCAAATTCTGAATCGATCGAATCCAAACATTTGAAAAAGTCGTACATTATTAACTATAACCATCGAAAATACAGAATTCGAGCAATAATATTGAAATATATATATTTTTAAATCAATATTGATATATGTTTTAATATCACCTAAACGTAATATTTTGTGTAATATTCAATATTGTTTAATTTTAATGATACAATAAATAGAAATACATCTTATTTATCAAGATCTTGAAAATATTTCACCATCCTAGGGCTAGTGAATAGTCTAACCAACTCCCAATACCGAGTAAAAGTTAATCCAATTAAAAATCATATTGTAAGCAATAGTTATAATAATTAATATACTAATTATCAATATTAAATTAAGTATATAACCACGTGTGACAAACTTTTTTCCATGAGATTAATTTCAGTCATAATCATTCAATTTTGGGGTTAGATTCACTTTATCCACTTAAACTATACATTAGGTCAATTTTAATTAGCCCCTAAATAAATTGATGTATCATTCACCCCTTAAAATAAATATTTGAACAACACTACCCTTATGCATATATATTTGGTGACAATAAAGTATATTTTTTAATATTTACACTCTAAAAAATATATACTTTTGATGCGCATAAAAATAAGTTGGTTCAAAAAGGTCCAAATGACCCAAAAAGAAAAAAAAAACGAAAGGCCCGTGGTACCCTTCAGAAAGCTCAGGGCATCCCACGCCCATAATGCTCCCAAGAGGTGCGTAGCCTACAGTGTAACTAGACAAGCTCAGACAGCCATGTAGCCCAAGAAGTCCAGGAAGAAGGGAGGAGACCTAAGACATCCCCCTACTCGAATTATGGTTAAGCCCGACAAAAATATTTGGCCCAAAAAGCCCACACATGTGGCAGCCCACACTCCACTCTAGCATCCAGTTGACTTAGGTGTCAGCAGTCACTTCGGACCACATCAGCTCAAGGAGTTCCCCACGAGCAAGAAGGACTCTTTGGTGGCTAGGACTCTTCCCAAGCAAGGGGTCTTCTAAGACAAAGAGGACTCTTACTAAAATATTTCTATTTACGGATAAGGATGATTTATCCCTTATTCCTACCATCCCAACCAATTTTCTCAAGATTCTCAGGAGTGGGATATACCCGCTGCAAATAGAGGCACTCCCCCTATAAATATAGATTTAGTCCATCTATGAGGGTAATGACCCTCTCACTTTTTAAGCACTCTCTCACGTGTTCTTGCTCTTTTCATCAATTTTATTCAGCATATCTCGATTTTTAATCATAGTTACTTTTTGGCTTTATTCAATCTTAAATCTAATACTAATTTAGGCGTATGAATGTTAATGTCTTTTTTGCATGCCCCAAACCTTCTGGATCAGCATACGCTTTGGCCTAAGTTTTGAACAATAATTTATATCCATTGAACCCATGCATTTTTTAAACACATCATTGGCGTCGTCTATGAGAACACATATCTAAGACGTGAGAGCAATAGAAGAAATGCACGCCTCCTCGGATGGCTCCCCCAAAAGGATGGTCCACTCAAGCTGGAGGACCTCCCACGGACGATTACTGCCTCTATTCAAAGCCCAACTTCGACAGCCCTATCATTATCATTACTTAATTTTAATGTTCCTATTAATTCAATTTTTAATGTGCATGACATCCCCCTAGAAGAGCAGGATGACATCCTCCTCAAAAATAAGCCCTGCCCCCAGGCAGACATCCTCCTAAAAAATAAGTCCTACCTCAAAACAGGCATCCTCTTTAAAAATAAGCCTTACCCCTAGGCAGGCATCCCCCTCATAAATCTTCACATATAAGTTTTCCTTATAGAGTATCTTCAATATTTTAACTTAATAATATTGGAGGTTTATTTTACCACCTTCGATGTGTTAACATGTGCCTTCTTGTAGGGATTTCACAATGGAGACATCATTCTCAAACTTCTCAAATTAAAGCCCTACCCCCAAGTAGGCACCTTCTCATAAAAAAGACCTTGTCTTCCACATAAGCACAGAAGCCCTCCTTTGGGCAGGCACTTAGGTTCTTCGATGGAGGCCCTCCTTCTTGTAAGTTGTGGCCCGTGCAAGCACCTAAGTCCTCTTCCACATAGACATCTAAACCCTGCTTCCGACGGACACTTTACTGTTCTCTGGCAAGGTCTCTAAATCCTACTCCAAGTAGGTCCCCTCAATAAGTCTTCTTCGAGGAGGCACAATAATCTTGCTCCGCATAAGACCTATTCGTAATATATACACATCTTTATTATTAACATTCTATTGCAGAAAAATAAAGTCCTACATAAAAGTCATTTGTTAAGCTCTCTTTTGTGTAGGCACCTTCATAAAAAATAGTGCTCCGTACAAGCATGAAGTAAGCTCTTCTTTTTTTAAGCATGTTTATGCTACTAAGACTTTGCAGGAAACCAGGAAAGAAAAGAAAAAAAAAAACCTTTCTTCGAGCCTCACCTCTAAAAACTCTACTCTAATAAGTGTCTAAATCTCCACTTGTTAGAATGGGGGAAAGGAGTTATTGATGTGCATAAAAATATGTTAGCCCAAAGATGTCCAAGTGGTCCAAAAAGGGAAAAAAAAATTGAGAGGAATAACACTCCAAGGAGGCCTAGGGCAGGAGGCTACCCAAATCATGAGAGGGTCGTAACGCCCTCGAATGTCCAATGGGACCTAACAAGCGGGCTTAGTGGGTGTTCCCCATAGAACAGGTTGACAAAAGAAAACCTAACAGATCTCTTAGGGACACGTGACTCCCTTAAAGAGAAGGATTTTAAACTCTAACAGACTCCAACAGCCTCCCTTGAATTTGGGGGGTATCCCCCCTGAGTACCCTTCAAATCTAAAAGGGATAAGCCAGCACCAAAATTGAGAGAGATCAATCTTATCCTACACCTTTGATGCCATAATCCCCCAAATTCGGGACCTCCTCCAACAAACTTGTTGTTGTGTATAAATAGCGACATCTCCCAACGGAAGAAGGGGAGGCAAGGTCAAAAGATACGCAACCAAAAGGAGAATTGGCCTTCATATATTCATCCACACACGACTACATCCACACAACCATATTCACACAATATGAAGGACCTCCTCCAGAAAGAACAAGACGGGAGGAACATCCTTCTCATCTTTTTTGCTCCTATATTAGCTTAAAACAGTCTTGTACTTCGTACTTAGAGCTTTGATTGATATGTACACCCAAACTCAAGCAAAAAACACTATCTTCTTTACTTATCTCACTATTTTTACCTTCTAACACTTGTTCCATCACTTCCCACTTCAAAAAGGTCAAGCATCTCACATCATCTATTCCATACATGCATTTTTTGAACGCATCATACTTAGCTATAAGCTAAATTAGCTTTTTGGTCCTATAAAAAGGCACTTTTTCTTATTGTCTCACAATTTGTGGGATTTCTATTTTGATCCATATTGCAAAAAGTTTACCAAGTTAGTCCTCCCACTTTTGCCCTCAATTTTTAACGGCAAAAATGATCAAATTGTAGAATCTAATTGCATTTACAGTATGAGATTTTTGGAGGCAAAACTTGGCGCCAACAAAAGGCTTATCCTCTATAAGAGGTGTTTTGCAGCTGCTATAAGAGGATTAAATCCTTTGTTTTCATCGTTTTCACTCTCTTCCTTGCTTGCTGGAGAAAAAAAAAGAAGAAGAAAATGTCTAAAATAAACACTATAAACTGCTTTGCGGAGAGATTGCTGAGCTACATAAATCGCGGACAAATGCAGATCTGGCCATATGTATTGACTTCACTGATGACGTGAGACTGCAAAGGAATTCTTTCAGTAGATAACGTTATATCTATAATTAATTCACGACACACTATTAAAATAGAACCACCCAAGTACCCATCTATTGACTTACTATTCTGTTGAACCCTTACATTCATTAACTTAACTAAACTTTACTCACAAAATATTATCTACTATTATAGTCTTCATTGACAATATATCACCCACCTATAATTACCTTTGAGACCTCAACTTTGCCAGACTAATCCAGACATCATAACTATCCTACTTGATGTGGCGATGCTGACACTCAACTTTGCCGACTAATCCAGACATCATAACTATCCTACTTCATTTGGCGATGCTGACACTCGCTTCATCGCACCTATCAGCCAGGCAAGTGCGGGCACTATAGGGGCTGCTGTGGAGGCTATGCATTGCACCGATGCCAGGCAAGTGCAGGCGCTATTGGGACTGTTGTGGGCCGCTATACCACGGGGCAACGCTGAAGGTTAGCTGAGGCAGGCTCGGCAGTAAGGAGTTTGCCTACTTGTTGGTTGCTTTGGTGGAGCTGAAATCAGATGGTGTTCGAAGATCGTGATAGACGCCCATGGAAGTTATCGCCCAATCCCAGGCACTACAACTCCAGACTGCTCTGTCGAATGTTCGTGATAGACGCCCATGGAAGTTATCGCCCAATCCCAGGCACTACAACTCCAGACTGCTCTGTCGAATGTTCGTGATAGACGCCCATGGAAGTTATCGCCCAATCCCAGGCACTACAACTCCAGACTGCTCTGTCGAATGTTCGTGATAGACGCCCATGGAAGTTATCTCCCAATCCCAGGCGCTACAACTCCAGACTGCTCTGTCGAATGTTCGAGGCCATATTACAAGGGGAAAGGGGTAGGCAAGATGAAAGGATAAGTTTACATGATTCTAAAGGTAAGTAGAATGTAGTAGCAAGCGGCATGATCTCAGAATAACGCTCATATCCGGTCACACATGTTTAAAAGCTTGTTAGGGAGGTGGGCGCAGAAGCAATTCACAGTGCAGCCGAAAGCAAAATGATTGAATTTACAGTTTTGATGTTTCCTCACCCTTCAAAACTACATTTAAGATCCAAACACAGAATAAATATTTAGAAGAAAAATGACAATTTCGGAAAACAAAATTCCCCATCTTTCCCTGCAAACCAACCAAATGTCAAGAGTTGGACTTATTGAACAAAAACAGGAGTCAACATCTTCTCCACAGTTACACCAATTCCGAGACCTTAAATCTGTACACAAAGGTTATTACACAAGACTCTGCCACACAACTTAAGCACTGGCACTTTCAATCCATCATACACACCACATCATAACTTACACCTACCGCGATAGCCGATTTCCTTCATTTCATCTTGTCCTCGGCTCCCCTTTGCATCTTTGCACAGTACTCGAACAAACTGCCATCGTAACACCGCCTGATGGCTTCTTTCGACAGGAAACCGTCCTGGTCTCTTGCAAGAATGTAGAGGAGAGTCCACTCCATTTTGCTTGCGATCCTGAGAACCATGCAAATCCAAGAAAATGTGTGTCTCAAACTACGACAAATGAGATAAAACAGGACTCATTTTTAGCCCAATAGCACATACCAGCCGAAAATGTCAAATGCTTCTCTGTTAGCTTCAGTCATGCTCCATAGCTCCCCTAGAGTGAGCCTATCGGGCATTGTCCGGGCATGCTTGCTGAACAGGTTCTCAAAATTCATAGGTAGGTACCTAAAGAGTGGACCGTTATTTTCGATACCACACTGTACTTCACTAGGCATTTACATGCAATTACCCGATGTATACCTTCCTTCAGTATCATAGGTTCCGGAGTCGCTTCCATGTTTGGCCTTGTGTATGTTGTACAAATATATGGGGAAAAAAGGAGAAGGAATCCAACCCTGTTACAACAAGGGAAATCTGCTTCACACTTCAAATGTACACCGATCTACACATCAAGCAGAGTCTACGGTGAATGCAAGTAGGCCAACATAAGCTTACCGGGAGAGTAGGATAACTCAGCGCCACATTAATGACGATAGCCATTATAAGGGAAGCTATCACATTGAAACCAATCTGGCGAAGTCCTGCAAAATTTGAACAGAATGGTGAAAATCAGAAATTAACATCCACTCCCACACTGCTGATTGAACCAAAGCATCATCATCACAAACTCAGGTGGCCAAAACTGATAATCTTGAAGTAACAAGTATCTCAAATCACTCATGCAGTCCTGCCCTGTAATGCAACTAAAATCCTTCATATCACATGACAAAAGAGTATTCTCTTCTCAACATGACAATTGCAGAAGTAGGAAAAACAGGCAATGCAAGTGTTCTCCATGCTCTTAACACTATCAGTAATCAGGTCAATTGCAAAGTTGAAGGGAAAACTCCGCAAACAACGAGATCATAAATTACCAGAGTAAGTCTCCCATGGATAGATGATTCCGTTATCATCCTGATCAAAGAAAGCACAATGCTGTTGCAGCACACTCAAATTATCATGCACATGGCCTGGTGTTCCGTTGGGGTGATCCATATCAGGTGCAACCAATCCTCTTGCCATATCTGACATTTGAATAGAGCAAACGAACATCTAAGGTTCAACTCTTAAAGAATTAATTAACAGAGCAAATGATGCAAGAACATCAACTGCACCAATTATCTGCATGGATTGCACGCATACATACATATGTAATACATCTCGGGGAAGGCAAAAGAAAAAAGGAAAAAAATGAAGGAAAGATTTAAAGAACTCTGGTCCGGACATAAAACATATTTCAAAAAGTTCAACTCCACCTTATCCAATGGATAATCAAGATTAGTTTTTGAGCTATTACTATTTGGTAAAAATCCAACCCCCTGTGGGTCTAATTTTACTGCATTAGACCCTAAGGCTGCATTGATTCAATTCTCATTTTCCCCAGTTTGTGGGTCGGCGCGCGGGCTTTCAAATCGTACAAGAAAATGTGAATATAAAAACTCACAGGGCTTCGGGATCGAAGTCTCCAAGTCAGTGCGCACTGGGCGCTCCATAGTCACCGGAGCAAGCGGGGCGTCCGGCGCCAACGCAGCATTTCTCTCCGCCGCAGCAGCCAAAACATGAGTTGCCATATTTCCCTTGACAAAATCACCTTTTTTCTCTGATTCTATACAGACCCTTTTGCTATATGACTACGCAAATGAATTATCAAAAGAAAGAAACGGTAAATATAGCAAAACGGCGAAGCGGTGTGGGGGAGAAAACTGCACAGTGCGTGGCGAACATGCAAAGAATAGGCAGCACAAGTGACGGCTCGCATGACACTTCGGCCCTCCTCATTTGACACGTACACTAGCTGATTTGTCCATCCATCACCTCTTTGATTCCTTGGGGAGAACAAAACACAAGGGATTAATAAGAGGTAATTAAATTGTGGGGTTTTAGGTTTCTTTTTTTTTATATATGTACAATATTATATTAAATTTTTTGGTACTCAACCTTACGTGTATTATAATTAAATATTTTTATTATTTTTTAAATTATAAATATTTTTTTATAATTAACGATCTTTTATTAAATACCTATTACAATGGACTGTTAAAAAAAAAATGCAAAATCTCTATAGTATAAATGTTAATATCTATTTTTCTGTTTTAGTGCTTTATGGTCAAATGTTCTCATGCCCACGATGAGTTTAACATTTTTCTTAAGGTGTTTGGTGGGATTAGATTATGACATGTGTTGTTTTTCACGTAATTAGATTTTTAATTCTAGATAATAATAAATCAACTATGTTTATTGATTTCCACATGAGTATGCTTTCACTTTTTGCCGCAATGGATTAACTATAATGATTTTGGTTCTTGATATTACTAATATAATAAAAGAAAGATTCTTGTTTATTCACAAACGACGGTTTGTGACACCCATGAAATTAATTTTTTTTGTGTCAATAATATATTTAAATTAATTAATTTATTTATATATTTATTAAAATATGTATGTTGGTTTATATATTTTATTACTAGCCGCAATGGCACATCGTCCCTGCATCCATATAATAAATAATATTTTATATTTTAAAATATATTATAAATATAAAATTTATATATAAACTAGCACATTATATTTAAAAAAAATTAGAAGAAAAGAAAATTAACTAAAGGGTATAATAATAAAATTAGTGTTGCGTTATCATAACCGTCGTTTATGAAAAAAAAAATCATTTTCTTTTTATATTATATAGATTATGCATAATTATTTTAAAGTGTAAAAAATTATTTATTATATACACATAAAGACGACGTGTTATAATGTTATTTAAAGAAAAAAAAACAGAAAATCATTCATCTTCCTCTCACTCATCTTCACTCTCACGCCACCACACTTTAACCGCCACCGCCGCCGTCTTCAACAACGGGGGAAGCTTGGCTCAAAATTTATTGAAAAAAATTAAGAAACAAGGTAGGAAAAAATCTAACAATTGGTCAAATTCCTGTAAAAAGCGTAAAATCATGTCCCTAAAATCATGTCCCTATGTAATAAATCTCATCTTACGACTCATAATAGGCAAGAAGAAATTGCAATTTATGTCTTATAATTTTTTTTTTTTGTTATTTTAATTTCATTATTTCAGCATTCATTAGATTTAAATTATTTTAGCATTCATTAGATTTAATCCCGTAATCACAAAACTTGCAATGTAGTTTTTTACTATTTGTAGATAGGGGGGAAATGGGGTTTAATATAATTTATTTCTATAATATTATAAATGAGCAAATTGTCCTTTTTAAAAAAAAATAATAGCAATTTACTCCCTTATATTTTTTTAAATTAAGACAATTTACCCCTGTCTAGGAATGCAAATTGCTTAATTTTAAAAAATACAGGGGGTAAATTATTGTATTTTAGAAAATATAATATGATCAAATTTTTTTTCTTTATAGAAGGATAATTTGTACATTTACAATATTACAGAGAACTAAATTGCATTTTTTCTAATGGATAGTAAGTAGAAAAAAAAAAGAAAAAAAATTATATGACCA
>NC_026154.1:2767587-2829170 GCF_000512975.1 Sesamum indicum
ATGAGTATGAGGTCAAATTGATTTGTTAACAAATTCGATGGAGTACATTTGGAATTTAATTTCGATTCTGAATTTATTATATTCTTTTTATTTGGGTCAAAGTATTTGATTTTTTTAAAAAAAATAATATAGGAAGTAATAAATAAAATCATACTAATCGAATTTGAAATTTATTAATGTTCTAAAAAAATATAATCTAAAATAAGCATTAAAAGAACCTTAAATCATTCTCAATATGAAATCACACTAATTAAAGAAAAAAAATACTTTTAGAAATTTTTCAAAATTTCTACCATCAAATCATAAATCCAAACATAATGTAGATTTAATTTCTTTTCGCCTTATTACTAACTAAACCTTCAAATTAATTTTTGCAAACTAATTCGTAGTCAATATAGTAAAATTTTGAGTCTAATTTTATAAATTAATTGGGATAATTACACTTTCCTCCCATAAAATTTATTGTAATTATATGTAGATCTCATATAGTTTGAGGAATTACATATAACATCCCTAAGTTTGCTTCAATTTAATAAATAAGTCTATTTGTTAATCAAATTCACCGAATTTTCTGATATTAACAAAAAACTGAATGAAAATTGATATTTACTTTCTATTGATTTTTTATCACTGACTTATTGCAGGAAAAAATTATTTTTTGATTAACTACCCTTTTAACGATAAAAATATATCTTACCACATGCAATAACGCGTGAAATTGTATGAGATTAATTGATCATAAAAAATTTTATTTGGCCTGCAATAAATAAGTAATAAGTCAATCGAGAATAAATATATATCTTTTTCTATTTTTGTATTAACATCAATAAATTCAATAAATTTTAACTAATATAAGAACTTATTTATTAGATAAAAATAAATATTAATAATATTAAATATAATTTTTGGAATTATATAAAATTTATGCATAATTACGGCAAATATGGTTGCCGAGTATAATGGAAAGGTCTAATTAGTAATTTCCTTCTTTCCATCTTCAGAACCAAGTTATTGCGAACATTTGATTTGATAACATGGCAAGTGAAATGGCAGGTCGGAACTTCCGGCTGAGGGGCCGGCGGCCGGGAAGAAGCCTCCGGGCAGGCTGCAGAGGAAGTGGACGTTTTGGTTTGACAGCCAGTCGAAGCAAAGCAGGGCGTGACGCAGGGAACTTCACTTCGCAAATTCTACACTTTCGGAACCGTAGAAGAATTCAGGTGGTGCGTTTTACTAAACCCTCTAATAAGTTTGTGGTAATTGATTAAAGCTTCTAGCTTTACTTTTTTATTGTGATATTACTGGTTGTGAAGTGTTACTTTTCGAAGTATTCTAGCGTTCAAGGATCTTTTCCTTGATATGGGCAAGAAGTAGCCTTATTTTGTGCCGAGTTTTTTAAATTAGAGATTGGTTTTTTGAGGAAGGACGAATTTCCATTTCCTCTCCTGTGGCTCTTATGTTAATTTATGCATGGAGATGCAGTTTTGGATGAATCTCTGGAGCTGTTACTGAAGCTGGTCTTGTCTCTAAGAACCGTAACTGGGGCTCGGAGGGAGCTATATGTTTGATATGTAGAGGGGATGTCCTTGGGGCTAATTGGACTTCCATAAGCATCTGTTGGGTGTAGACGTTAAAAGGAAAGTTGTTTAGAGAATATCATTGAGAAATTTAAATGAAGAGGAGTTCAAGGAAGGGAAAGAAGAAGAAGAGAGCGTGATACCCTCGAACCAGCTTGGAAATTTACAAAACACATCCTTAACCTCTGATAAGAATCGTCTCTATTCAAAGAAAGAGATGACATGTAATAGAACCAAAAGGTTTAACTAGGACCAGGAGGTTAAAGTCCAAGTAGGAAGCTCATGAATAATTGATTGTTAGACCAATCCCGCATTATTTAGATGCCAGTGGTTATTGGAAGGAAATACTTTAAAAGTATAGTGAAAGTAGTAAAATGATTTTAAAAGTGAGTATGGAACTAGGACACATACTTCATTCCAACAGTTCTGAAACTTCTTAATCCGGAACGTACATGCTTGTGCCTAAGTTCTGCTTTGTGATACATGCAAAGTATGCAGTTTGGGTTTTACATTAACCGAGTCGGAACTATTCTTTAGTAGATTTCTAGCCATTTTGAGTATTGAGGATCTTGATTAGTTGACAATCCTAAAATCTTACTAACTTGGAATTGATGTCGTTTTCCTCCTTTAGAAGTTAAACTAGAAAATAAACGATAAAAGAAGGAAAAAAGAATACATGGTAAAGAAATTATTGTAGCTGGTCAAAAGTTGAGAATTTTTCTTTTTTGGTGAAAGACAATAGATTAGAAAACAAGAGCAGCAGATAAAGGAAAGTAAACAGATAGAAGTAAAAAGGAGAAGATGTAGGAAACTGATAACCAAAAGTCTTAATTTTATGTCTGAAAAATGCTTTGCGCTTGGTGTGTTTTTCATTAAAACGATATTACTGTCGTTTGTTGTAGTTTATACAGTTGTATTTCAAATATATTGAAATAAAGTAAATCAGAAAAACCTATCAGGCGACATGGATAAGCAATCTTTTAAGTTTCGTGCATATTAAAATAAACACATAAAATGGTCCATGAATATATATGATAACCCCTCCTTGTATGAAGGTCTATTTATATTTCTTATCAATTAACTCTATTCTTTTTAATATAATGACTAAGTTAGTTAATTTATTATCCATTCATTTCACAATAATAGATGTATTTTCGACTAGGCATGGTCTTTTAGATTAAAGTTATATGCAAGTTTACACCATTGTCCTCGTAGCTGGTTGAGAGCTTGTGGTGTCACCTCATTAGTTACTTCTATTGAGAGGTTCGGAGAAAAAAGTAAAAGAAAAGATTGTAGAGACTAGAAAATACATCTTATTTCTGGACATCCCGGAGATAAGAGTATATGAGAAGCAAGTAATAAAGTTCAAAGATATCAAACTACATCACCTATGTTATGGTCTAAAAGACATATTACCAAACTTAAAACTTAAACAGCTGACTTTGTCATGTGCTAAAAAGGGCATCCATTGTTGGATGGAGTTATATATTAATATTTATGTGACTATATAAAAATATATTCTGATTTAATGCATTGAATAAAAGTGTGAATCTGAAAATTAGTTTGGGTGATAAGATTCTTGACATTCCGTTTTGGTCAGTTTGTTGGTATAAACTACGTATTAGAACTTTCTCATCATGTACTAACTAACAAATATATACATATATACATATATATATGCTAATATATATTTAAATAAATAAATAAATCAGCACTTTAACCAAACTGGTGACTACTTTTTCATGTAGGCTCTAGAGAGACTAAGCAAAAAATTATTCTTTGTTTGACCTATTGTGAATTTTTATTGGTACTAATGGTTGTAAGTTCAGTTCATTGTGCAATGTGAAAAACCTTCTTAGTAGTTCGTTTTTCGTTTTCTCTATCTCTTATAGTTTTTTTTGTCAAGATCTATGCTTTGGCAGTCATAACATTTAGGTCTACAAGTAATTGATGTAACAAGGTTTTGGTTCATAATTTTCTTGACAATCTTTTTGTAAATTGAGCTGAAATGCGAGCACGTTCCTCTAAATAGGGTTTGCACTTACAATAAATACTAGATATAGTGAGTGTTTGCGATAACTTTGGAAAAGTGTTTTTCAGCTTCTGGCTCCAACAAAATACTTTTGAGGTATTTGGGATGCTAACTTTTGCATTTGAAACTGCTAAAAAAAATGCTTTTAGGCCAAAAGTTAGAAGCACCTTACCTTGGGGGTGGTGGGGTGCTTCAGTTGCTTTAGCTTTTTTGTAAATAAATCCAACTTTATTTTTTATTACTTTATCCTCATTATGATAATCTTGATTAAGCTGTACCGTTTTTAATTTGTTTTTGAAGTTGCATATTTAAAGTTGATATTGGAGTTTTCAAATAATTTGAATAAATAACAATAATCAAATTTACACTCACATATTTAATATTTTAGAATTATATATTTTATTTGCTATATTATCTAATTATATTATTCCTATATCATTAAAAAAATTTAAGCCAGATGGCTATAATTAATTAATAAAACAATATTTTTTTGCAATCATGCAAGTTTAATTATTGTATATGAATCAACAATTATATCACTTAGTGGGAGCATTAATAAATTAAACATTCAGTTTTTTTATTAATATTTTAAAAAAATAAAATATGAAATATACTAATCGAAATAAAATCTATAACTTTTTGTGAAAAAATATTTATTATTGATAAATGACAAGTGCAAACATAGGCAAAAATAGTATTTTTCTAACACATGGGGATAAAATGGTTTTTAATAAATTGAGTTTGTTTTAGAAGTGATTTTTCCCCAAACATTATCCAATTTAACTTTTGTGTGCTGTTCACTTTTTCTACAAACACTATACATTTTTTATTCTGCTACAATTTCCAACCTCTTTCCACAAATCACTTCTCGGAAAAGCAGAAGTTTTCACGAACACTTCCACAGCACAATGATAAGCCACTGTCATAAATTCCTTATCTTTCTTTGTAGCATACTGGCTTGATGAATGGCAGTCCAAAATTATCCAGAAATGTATGGATGCTAGACCAGTAGCTACAGCAGTAAACGATTTGATTTTGGAGTAAGATATAAATCAATTGTCTTTGTCTAGGGAGTAAGTATATCAGCCCAAATTAAATGGTATTTAAATTTCAACTTATTTATACTTGCATAAAAATAAGAGCTGTGTTCTTAAAACAATTTGACCTGTTTGTTGTTTGGGAATGGTCTTTGTTGATTAAATGAATTATTTCAGTCTGACTAAGAAGCAATTTGATATTAATCACTCATGATTGTGGTTGTAAAGTAATAGGAATTCCAATATTTCTTATGTTTTTCAGTAGGTTAGAAATTTTTATAATTGCTTGTTTAAATTTTGAAGGCAGATTTTTTGCTTTTATGGTAGAGTTATTAAGGACTTGAATGGTTGAATTTTAGGAAGATGCTTTTGCGTGATTGTGGTAAGAAATACCAGAGCCATAATAAATCGTAATCTATCTCTTGAAAACTAATAATTAGATTTGACGTTTGACTGGAGGTAGCACAACGCATTCAATATGTCATTTGTTATGAGAATCTTGTATGTGCATATATAAATTTCGTGCTCCTTTACAAAGGCCTCATCCTTTTCTCGACCTTGTCTTCTCCTCTTGCTTATCCATTTGTTTTGGTCAGCCCAAATTCTTTTGTCAGTTTGATGTTTCACTCCATTTCTCTGAATCTTTCCGTGTGTTTCTGAGTTAATCTGTATTGTCATGGCCTTGTCTTGGAGTGAGTTGAGCACTGATCATAAAATTGTCTTTCTACTTGAAGGTTTAGCGAATAAGAAAAATCAGCATACACCAATTGCCTGTCGCTTATGTGATGAAATTTTCTTTGACAACAAAAGGCTTGTAAACCACTTCCAGTCTCATTTTCATCGAGATGGAACTTTTAATCCAAGATCACTGGTTGGAAGCTCTGTGTCACCGGAGAATGGTATAAAATTCTATCAGGGTCCTTCGCAATATAATCATTCTTTGTCAGCGCCAGTGGATGTTTGTAACTCAATTGCAAATGGTCACCTAGGGCCATGTGCTTGGCAAAACATTCCCCAAAACCCAGCAAGTGTATTTCTGGGTAAGTATCAGGTTTCACCAATGTCAAAAGATTCAACCAGAATGAGTGGGCCTACCTTGACCCATGGGTCTCATTCCTATCCATCACCATCAATTTTCTGCTCATCCATAGGCCCTGGTGCATTTGCCTCGCCACTTAACCAGTCCTCGAACTTCCATTCGAGATTTGCCTCCCAGACTACTGGACCACAAAACTTTCGTTCTACTGTAAGGCCTATATCACCTGGTGTCTTTACTTCACGAGCTACCCAGATCTCCAACTTCCATTTCCCTATGAATCCTGGTACATCTGCTTCACAACTTATCCAGCAATCAAGCTTCGATTCACCCAACAAAGGTGCCTGTGCTTCAGAATCTGTTGCAGGTACCAGTTGTCTTGCTCTTGATGCAACAACCAGTTATCTCCCTCAAACAGCTGTGGAAAATCAGGTTGAGGGTCCTTTCAATGGCTATACAAAGCCATATATCATGGAACTAGAACAGCCCATTGAAGAGATGAGGGGCCATACTGACGTGGGTGGTAATAGCAACCTTGATGAGATGGATCTCACCTTGAAACTTTAATAACTGTCATTTGTATTTCTAGTGGATAATAAATGGACTTGAGAGTGTCTTAGTTTGAATATTTCTTCGTTTTCTTCTTAACATCATGACATTCAGATGTTTGCTTATCTAATTATTTATTATTGAGTTCTCCGTGAACAAGGACTCTTTTGAAAGGTTTAATGTCCACTAGATTTTTGGACACATAATAAAGTGATTACTTTAGCACATTTATGGATTTTCCACCCAAAGGAAATGCACATAGTTCTTTTACTCTCTATGCGTACGCATAGTCTATTATTTATCTCCGTTCTTATTTCATTGCAGTAAGCCCAAGCTCCACCGTAGAGCATCTATTATTTATCATCACATGTTTTTTATCACACGACTGAACATCTTAGATTGGTTTATCTCTCTTAGTTAGGTGTGTTAAATGTTGTCTGGATTTTCTATTAACTTATACAATACAAGTCTGACAATGATGGCAGCTTCATTCTCCTATCTTCACTGTTTTATTCTTTTATCTATGTTAATAACCCTTCTGTAGGACTTCATCTGAGTACCGGATTCTACTCTCTATGATGATATTCAAAATATTAACCTGAATAAGAAAATTTTCCATCATTTTTTGGAATATTTACTTGTTTCGTGAAGCTTTCTGCCAATATTAGAGCAACAGTCTCTTACATAAGAATTTAGGATAGATTTTGAAATGTTGGGTTTATATATCCTTCATTTCAAATGTCACCTTTACATCTGTTCTTTCCTCTCTGGAAAAGGGAATCCACTTGATGAAGGATGTGTGTTAAGGCCTTAATTTCCATGTTACTCTTATTTCTTTGTTGAACAGCAAGACAAAGGAACTAAAAGTGCATCTTTAAGTTTAAATGCTCTTCAAAAAACTAAATCCCTTTGTTCAGTAATATAAGCACAGAAACAAAAATAGGGTTACTGCGAGTTACTTGGAACAGCTCCTTATTGCTTTTCCTGAATGCTTAGATTGATCGAGTAGGTTAGTAGACAGTTGATTTGTCATACTCTTTCTTACTGGAACTATAGGGAACTAGTAACTACAGTAAATGGTATAAAGCTGTCATTACACGTGAAGGAAGATGGTTCTCTTGCAGTTATACTTTTACCGCCAGGTTTCCAGACCCAACAACTAGCCAGGAAATGCTGACTTCCACTTATTCAGAGCTGAGTGGAGCACCCAAGTTTTCTGATGGGGGCAAGTAGGCTGTTACTAGAAGCCGAAAGGCTGATCTGGATAACTCGCGGCCTGAAATGACAAGAAAACTTTACATCTTCTGTCCTTGTTCCTAAGTGTCTGAATCTTGATAAATGAGTACTAAGGGCTTCCCCTTGTGTAAGTTAACCAGGTCATTGCAGATGTGTCTTGAGCTACGTGCCTTCTTTTGTTACTATGTTTTTCCTGTTCTACTGCAGGATAATTTCAGGTGGAAAAGACCAGCAAAAAGTCGAGACAGTGTATGAAGTTCCCCTTACCATATTGTTGAAACATTTCCGTTTCCATTCCACAAAACATGACACAAAAATCTGCTATTAGTTTAAGCTCTTATGTACGGCATGTCAATCATTAATATTCTGTTTATCAAATGCATTTTGTGTTATCAATTTGTGTAATCTGATTGATTACTTACGTTATTCATCTTCCTTTTATCAATCATTTATAGTTTATATTTCAGATATGATTCTGTTTCAATTTGTGATTTACAGCACCACTGAAGAATGCAGCTGGACTAATGAGTCAAAACATTCATCTCAGATTACAAGGGAACTCAGCTGAAGAAGGTATATGCTTCTGAATTTTATCAGTACAATCTAAAACATCTGTATATTGAGATAATGAAAACATTGATATAATATGGCCATGATTTCTTTCATGCAAGAAATCCAAGCCTTTCTCCATTTTTCTTTGCTAGTCGAATGAGCCCTTGTCGTTGTTTTGCATCTGCTCCTATGGATTTACAGAACTCGGTAATCACCTGAAAATTTTGATGGATTCTGAGAATTAGCTAAAATCATTTACAATCTTTTGGGAATAGTTAAGATTATTGCTCATAGACATAGGTGTGGGAGAACATATACTCTTCTGATTCAGTTCTATTACTACTACCTGCGGAAAAATGGTTTGTAAGACATAGATAACATGATTCTGACATTTTGAAGCTCTCAAGCAGAGAGTAATTCTTAGTAAGTGGCCTAAATAATGGGATTAATTACACGTGGACCCCTTTGAAAATGCAAAATTACATTTTTTCCAAAAGAAGTGTTGAAATTATACTTACATCTCCTCCGAACCCGTTTACACCAAACCCTGTTTTTATAGGATTTGGATGAAAAATGCTGATGTTAGCAAAAGAAATTATATATACTTTCAAATTTGTCCTTCATTTATCATTCCCATGTATATTTTTGTATTTATAAAGAGATAAATGTAATATCTATATACGGAGTGAGGTTAACACCATTACATTTTTCCCCTTATAAGTACAAAATTATTACAAGAGAATGGTAAATGAGAGGTAACATTGAAAACTTATATAATAATTTTTCAACATTAGCAATTTTCGTCCAAACCCTAACGAAATAGAGTTAGGTGGATATAATGAATTTTTGGAGGGGATATAAATATAGTTTTATAACTTCTTTGGGGAAAGGTGTAATTTCGTAGTTTCAAAGCGGGAGTTTAAGTGTAATTACCCCTAAATAATATGATTTTATCATTTGGAAATTTTCAGCAAGACAGCAGAAATTCTTATATATATTATGAAAGCTGACAATATAAGTAAAACATAGCTAATTGTGATAAATTGATTATCCTTAGGTTTAGGAGAAAAATCAGAACAACTGCAACTGACACAAATAATAAATTATTTGTTTCTACATATTTATTTTAAAAAGATGCAGACAGAATATACTTGGGAAAATAATAGTAATGCCGTCATCTGCTAGATATGTCTGCACAATGTTTCAACCGTAGGCTGTAGCAGAAAATAGAACTATAAAAAGGCCAGCTTAATCAACCAATACCATAATCTAGCCAATCACAAACTGTGTACACCAGAATACAAATAGCCATCCTCATCACATGCATGCAAATGAAAAACAAACTGATTAATTCAAGTTACCTGTGAGTGCAGAGCAATGGCTTTTCCTCTAAGCTGGTTGAACCTCTTCTTCCCAATAATATTACGCGTGACAACAACAAGTGGAGCAAAAACACCCTTTCCTTCATTAACATTCTTCATCATCGGCTGTGCTCGAACTGGCCGTGCCATCCTCACCTGGGCCGGCGCTGCCTTGGCGTGCAGCATCGCATGGTCTTCCCCGGCCACGGAACTGCCCCAGCTCCCAAGAAAAGCAGAAGCAGAAACTGATGTAGCCATTGAAGAAAAGAAGGTAAGCAGCTAGCTAACTAGGCTCTAGATAGTGCTTCTTCTTGGAGAAGAAATCTTGATGAGGTTCTTGTTTTTGGGCTTAGAACTTGTGTTGGAGATTTTTCCTCTGTTTTGATGATTTTTTGATGCTATAAATATTGGAGATTTGGTGTTTAAGAGGTTGTGGTGATTGTAGTGACGAATGAAAGGTGTGAAAGAAATTGATGAGGAGGCATGTTTAGAGCCACAGAAAGGAGTGGTTGGCTAAGGTTTTGCCTTTTGATTTTCTTGTCCAACGTGTGAATTCTTATAGTTGATGGTTTGTTTGAGTTTGAAGCAGGATTTTCACATAATGGTTCCGTTGCACTTCCACCCCATTTGGAGATCTGTATCTTGTATACTACTGGTTCGTTTTCTGCCAATGGTCCCATTTTTTCGAATATTTGACACGTATATTTTCTTCTTCATGCAATTCTAGCCGTTTAATTTAGTGATAATTTTATGAAAATTTTGGGTTGAATAATTATTCGACTGCTACCACCACGCCTTTGCACACTAATGTACAAAATAAAATATTACATTAATTATTTTTTAATTTGAGGTTTTTTTAAACTTTGTGAATCTATTATGTATATTTCACGACAATATTACAAAATAATTATTATTTAGAAAGAGAAGCAAAAAAATACACAAAATGAAATAATATAATTCAAAAAATAAGGAAAATATAGGAAAAATAAAATAGTGGAACATGTGCTCTGATAATGGTGGTTATTCGATAGACCAATTATGTGATATAGACATCAAATTCTCCCATCTTCAATTACTAAATAGGATAGATAAATCAAGAAAATTAATATTTTTAAGTTTAATTAAGAAACCAAGATTTTGGAAAATGATATTTACAGCTTGGTTTGGTTGTGGATACAAATAAAAAGCTTAAATTAGTGAATCAAGTATTTGTAAAATGTACCATTTTTTGTGACTAAAATACTTTGCGTAAAGTGTTGACATTTCCTTATCATTACATGAGCGGTGGGCGTGCGAGTATTCAATCCGCAATGCCGGCCGGCCGAACGCTGCGGTCAAGTCGTCTGACGAATGTTCCAAGAACGGTGGAGTAAGAGGGTGATTGTGTTGGCTTATACTTTTGTAGAAATATTTTATATATTTTCAAAATGAGATTTTAAATAAGTTTTTAAATTACTAATAGATTTATGTAATTAATATGGTCAAAATTGAAGAAATATGTTGAAATTCTAAATGAGTTAGGAAGAAACTTCTTAGTTTGGCGAAAAAGTTTTTAATATTTTATCTTAAAATATAGGGTATATTACGTATTGTTCAAACTCCTCATCCACAATTAAGTAAGATAAATGTTTATATCATCAAGCACTCAAATGAATGGCTCAAACAGGCACATGGAATCGTTTCTACCTCCCTTCCCTAACAAAGGACCTTTGTTTCACCTTTTTATTTGAATTAAATAAAAGCTCTTATTTTTTTAAAAAAAAATGTATTATATTTCAATTGAATCTGATTTTAGGTATTGCTACCATTTCACACTCCTAATAATTAGAAAGAAAGAAAGTAGGATGGCTTTTGGACCAACCAAACCCATTTCTTGCAGCCGATCAAATCAAAATCCTACCGACCAACCATACACCGCAATCCAACCGGCCACAGTTGCCCCAAACCCTACCTCCTCTGTCTAAACCCCTTCCCCAATGCTATTACATACATACTATATTATATTTAATTATGTATTATTCCTTTATAGTACATATATCTATAAGTATGGTATATATTACAAATATATATTAATTAATATATATTTTTTAGAAAAAGAATATAACGAGCATCTTTAAATAAACAGATTATGGCATTAGGAATTTTGAATGGCAAGAACAAGATAGCTTTTGCATTGTAATTAAGGGTTAACAAAAGGGTCTTTTCTGCAATTTTTTCTGATATGAAGAAGCTTTTGGCAACTTCTACAAAAAAGAAAGAGGAACTTTTTGCAACTTATACAAAATAACTTTGGGAAATTCGTAATTTTGAAATTATACATGTGTCAGTTTCGTGGTATGAATAGCAATATATGCATTTATGTGGGTGATGAAGTGGAATTATTTATGAATAAGAGGGTCAAAACGTAAATCTAAAAAGAATTAGGTTAAATGCAATTTACCCCCTTATATTTAGGGAATGAGAATTTACCCCCCATGTGAAAAAAAAAATAGTAATTTACTCCTCCTGTATTGTTAGAAATAGAGCAAAATACCCCCTAACGCGTTATTAGTAGCATAAGCATGTTTAAAAAAAGAAGACTTAATCAGGACTTTTGTGAAGTTACCTCCACAAAGAAAGGGTTAACAAGTGCCTTTGTGCCTACCCGGTGTAGGATTTTATTTTTCTACAAAAAAATATTAAATAATAAAGAGATGTATATATTATGATAGGTCTTGTATGGAGCAAAATTATTGTGCTTCTTTGGCTCATTTGGGTCTATTTTCTTTGAACTAATTTATTTTTATGCGCATCAAATTTTATATATATATATATAGATAGGGAGAGAGAGTTGCCGGTGGGAGGGAGAGGAAGGAGGAGTAGGAGGCACATCCGAGTGCCGGAGGGGACGGGTCCGATCTAGGCGTGGGAGGGGGAGGAAGCTGCGGCCATGGGAGGGAGGAGGTGGAGGTAGCGGGGCCGCGAGGACGAGGGAAGGGAAAGGAGGATGGGGGTTGCTACGAGGAGGAGGAACGGGGAGCTGGGGTCGGCGATGGTGCGAGGAAAGGGAGATGGTGGCTGCGAGGCGACGGCGGCAGTGTGAAGATTTGAGGACAAAGAAGAAAGAAAATATTTATATATATAATTTTTATATACAAATATCCAATATTAATATATTAAACATTATTTCATGTAAAATATATATTAATATATTTAAATTAAATATATATAAATAAAATAATATTTTATTAATTAAAAAAAATAATTCAAATGCACACAGAGTCGCTGGACTGTGGGGATATTTTAATAACATACTAGAATAGATTACTGTTTTGTTTTTCATAAGAATTAAATTACTTATTTCTCGTATAAATTGCATTTTTGCCAAAAAGAATTGCAAATGAATTCTGGGATTTCCGACAGTCAACCCCTCCTCCATCTACAACTACAACAAAATACACAACTCCGAATATATCATCTGATCGAACAACCATGATTCTTTCAATTTCGCCCTAGGACTTCCATTATTCGGCTTTCTACTGCATTTTGCTCTGAAATTAGCAGCTGGTGAAGGAAGAAAAGTTCTAGTATCAAGAGAATGGCATCGTTGGCCGCCCATTTCACGGCCTCGCTCTTCCTCTGTCCCCTGGGCGTCCGCCGCCTTTTCTGTTCTGTTTCTCTCTATCTTAGGAACCCATCTCTATACAGATCAAGAATTTGGTATTTATCAGAACACAAGTGGAAAAACTTCGATCTCTATACTCTTCTTCTAGTTCTTCCCATTGCTTCATTATCCCACGTCTTCATCTTTCTTGCGTTCTCGGACAGCCCCACTTACAGATTCTCATTCTTGCAGCAGTCTCTTGTTATTTTCCTCTTCTGGGCAATCTTGATTTTGATTATTTTGAAAGAAAGTTTGGATCTTTGCTTAATCCCTGATGGTTTTATCTTCATATTTGCTGGCATTGCGTTTGCAATTGAGTCTTACATGAGTGGGAGGGGAGTTGTCGGTCTTGGTGGTGCGGTTTATGGATTTTTGGGTGGTTTGGCTGCTTTCTGCGCGGCCTGTTGCTTGTATTTGTCGGTTAGACCATCGGCTTTTTTTGCAGAGTTTTTGTTGTCCTCTGGGCTTCTTTTGAAGGGTACGTGGGTCCTGCAAGTTGGCCTATCTTTATACACTGATGCATTTGGTTTAAAAGGTTGTGATAAGATATCTGGGCAAACCTTAGCTAAAGGGGAAATTGATGTCAAGTGTGAGCTTCAGGATGACAAGTGGAGAGGCATGGTATTGATGAACTTGGTGTTTATCGTGCATGTTATCTTGGTTATGACAACCAGCTTTGTGCTGTTTGCCTTGTTGCATCAGAATAGGAACATGAGATGGGGTCAGGGAGGTGGACTCTTGCCAGCTGAGATAGGATCTGAAAGCATGTTGATGCATCCACTACCGGAACTTGAGATGGAATGAGAGGTTTTGGTACTTCTGCTGTTCAAAAATTCACTTATAAGCATTGTAACTTTAGAGCTGTGATGAAAAGAATTTTCAGTTTTATGGTAGATAGTTTTAGGTGTTGCATCATCTTTTGGATCATATTTGCAGAATATAGAATTTTGTTGATGACTTTATTCTCAAACGAAATACATTTTCGTCATCCTTTGTGAGTATAGATGCACTGAATGCTGGAGTAGGCTGCAAAAACTTCCAAAGCAATGCTGTCCTATCAAGGCTATGATAAATAACTATATACTAGTCAATTGCCATAAAATGTCTTTAGCCGTCACTACACTCCATTTGGCTGTAGAAGATAATCCTTTAATTTCAGTATTCGGTTAAAAATATTTCAAGCAGATGTTAATTCAAGTCTTAGTTCATATATATGCTTTGAGGTTCCTATTCTCCAAGTGCTGAATCAGAATCAATACCAAAGCAGGGATGAAAGACATCCTTTTCTTTAAATCCATATAATCTACATAACCGATTTGGTGCACATTAACTAATATTCCAGGCTATGAATTTCTTTACGAAAAGTTATATGACTATTGCCAACAAAAATGTTTTGTTTCTATTGAAATGCTTTAAATTCAATGCATTTGAAAGTGTTTTCAGGCAATGACTCAAAACTTGCAGTCTTCTTAGGATTATTGTCATTGATATTTGTTATCTATATACAGCTCAAAGATTGTGGACGGCAGAAGAGACAACAACCATCATTACTAATGCACACTAGCCAAATTCGCAATTCTTACATAATTGGCTGCTTCTAGCTGTTTCACAACACATCTTTACAGCAACCTCTAGTGTGTTTCAAAATATCATTCTTGCAGAATATTAGTGTTAGGGGAGTTGATACTAATTTTTTATCATTCAAGTGGTTGAGGGAGTTGGGACCTTGATGTTGACGATGTCCTGGATCAGCTGTGCTGTTCTAATATTGCCTGGCCTAAGCTTTTGATGTTGCTAGTGTATGGTTTCCAGTTTAGTTCTTGTATTGTTTGTTGCTAGCAAGTTTAAAACTCTATCGTAAAACTTATGTTCACCATTGAGCTAAGACGAAGTTGCATCACAAATTACATTTAAGTGTTTACATTATTTTATTTCATGCTCCAATCGTGAGGAAAATGTGAAAGCTTTATGCTCCAATCATTAAATCATTCTGAATGTACTACTAGGATGAGTAGTATGATTAATCTGTGAGCTTCGTTATGATGTTCTACAATAGAAATCTCTGGTTGGTTTGTAAATTTCCTCTTTCGTGCAACTTGTTCTTGTGCTTCTTTCCTCATCGATATAGAAATGGCTTTATACCATATTGTAGTGCATTGGTGGAAACTTCCCGTGCTGATGAAACCTGTTTGAAAATAAAGGTGAGAAAGAAGGAAGTAGGCGTATTCAAATTGTATGGCATGTCTTGTGGACAAATCGAAATCATAAATACAGCCATTTTGAAATACAGATATTGAATTACTTTTTGACTGCAGAACTGAAGATTTACCTTCTAAATCTAATCTTTTCTGTAATGTTTCACTTAGAACAGTCAAATAGCATATTATGATAACATGATGTTTACCATAGGTATGAAAGTAATAAGAGGCAAGATATGTTCCCATACTCATCATCAAGAAACAACTCTTCTGATCCAATTTTGTATAACTTGTTGCTCCAGAAAATTTGATGCATTGTCAGCTATCATCCCCCAAATGGCTTAAGCTATGAACTTTGATGCTTGCGCTATTCTCTTAATCTTGTTGGTGAAGTTATATTTTCAATTTTAGGATTCCGGATTGTTAACATGTTGCCCATTTCCTCAAGCGTTTACATCCTGGATCAGAACTTTAGCTTCTGCACATAGAAAAGGTGTGATGAAAAAGAGGAGACGACGGGAAGAAAGAGGCTGCCAAAATAGGAAAAACAAGAACACTGCTGCAAGAATTAAAGAGGTACTTGTTGGTTTCATATTCTGTAGCCATTGTGGACAAAATAAATTTTAAAAGCTGGCCGTGATTGTGCCTGCTACTCTAGTGGCCTCAAACAGAAAGAACCACCAGTTTACCTAACTGTCCATTGAACAGCATCCTTGCCATTCTTCTTTATGTTCATCTTCTTAATTCCATTGTTCTTTTACCCCTCACTTGTGTTTTCCATGAATTGGCTGAAAGTGAAGGAAACATTACCTTATTGATCACAAAGAAGGTGTCCTCCAATGATGAATGAGTTGGACTCGTTTATATTTCATTGAATTAGCATTCTTAGCATTTGTATCACCTTGCACTAAGAAATACACATGCCAGTACACATGAGTTAGAACCTAAAAAGAAGCGGTCATTTAGCAATTTGAATACCCTTTCGACGTGTCTGATTTGTGTAAATAGATTATAGATTAGGGGTGTAAATATAATTATCATAACCATTTTCTCTGTGGCCTTTGAGGTTAGCCACTTATGGGACCAATGTGGTCTGAGCAAGCCCATTTTTAGTTTAGGAGACAAATTGTCACTATTAACAAAGATACTATTATCTTTAAAGCAAAAAGAAGTCAAAACTCAACTTCATTTAATACACAACTGCCGCAGCTATTCATCATTCGCCGACATCTTTTCCTACATCCTTACACATGTTTTTTTCTTAAAACCAATTTTTGTTATTCAAAATACTAATTAAACACTATTAATCTTACTTGTTATTTTAAAACTGTAATAATATAAAATTACCCACTTTTCCTTTTCAATTCTTTGAGGTTTCATTTTGAGGAAGGGGGTTGTTTCCAAATCTTTAAAATAAGCACTTATTAATTTATTACTAGTAATAAGTCTAAAAGAGTATCTTTCGTTTACAACTTATATTTGAATTGATTAAATTAAGTTAATTTATTTTAGAGTTTATAAGTAATTTTTTACTATTTTTGTAGCTTATTAAATATTTAATTATCATTCCAAACACGTCAGTTTCAATTTTCTCTCATTAATAATTTTACTTTTAAAAAAAATCTCAATTTTCACTAAGAGTAAATTCATTTTGATGTTTCGTCACTAACATTATTTTTCGTATAATCAATTGGTACCTGAGTTTCACTATTAATATCACTTTGATACCAAATCATATATTTTTCCTATTATTTTTTATATAATAAACCATTTTACCCCTTAGATACTAAAATAAAAATAATTGATATACCAAGGCATTTTAAAAATTAAATATGTTGGTTGATACTTGTGCAAAAAATTTTAAAGCATATTTATTATTTTTCATTTTGAAATGGGGTAAAATGGCCGGTGTTTAATTTAAAAGATTACAAAAAATATATATATATATATATATGAAAAACATCAATGGTATACTAATATGGTATTCATAGTAAAACTATATACCAATTAAAATTACGTACCAAAATAATGTTATTAACAAAACTTAAATATCAAAATAAGTATTTACTCTTTGTACTGACTGTTTAACTTATAATTTAGAGTAAATTACATTGACCTTTCCTAAAGTTTGTTATAATTATGAATACTCTCTTATTGTTTGAAAAATTATAAATATCTCTTGATATTTGATGAAATTATGTAATCCTTGGATGAAAGATGAAATTGTCAACTTTACCAAAAAAAATATAAAAACTTATAAGAAAAAACAAATGTGGTGGATGAAATTTTTTTAAAAATTATTCACTTAGTCCATAAAAAAATAAAATAAAATTATAATTTTTTAGTTCACAAGGATATTTTAATCTGTTTACTACAAAAAATAAAATAAAAAAAAAACTAATTTTGGGATATTAACAATTTTTTAAATAATGAGAAAATATTTATAATTATGTCAAATTTTATAAAAAATCATTGTAATTTATGCTAGTATTTATTTTCACGGTGCAAAAAGTTCCCTGAAGTATATTTAAAGCTGATTATCCAGTAGAGACATGGATAGATAATGCAGTAACTAACCCCAACCCCAAGGTCGAGGAAAACTATAAAATGTCTTCACATGAACTCAACGGCCACCGAATTTAAGCCTTTAGATTTCATTCATTTATTCATCTGATAGCCCCCACAAAACACGTAAAAGTTAACATCAACAACCCAAAAATGGCAGTCATTTGTAATTTTATTTTTTAATTATTTCAATACTAAATCAGACGAAGCACACACGCAGATTCTCTCTTTCTCTCTCTCTCTTCCTCAAATCTAATCCTCCTTTTCCAGGGTTTTTCTTCTTTCATCCTTTGTTTCTTGCTTTCACATTATCCAAGATTGCAGTTTCTGAATGTTTCTATTTTCATAAATTTTTGTTTTTGGTTTTCCGTATTAGGTAGTTGTAATGTCGCGTCCTTTTCCCTTGTTTTCAAGAAGCTTTTTCTGGACGTATATTCATCAGACTTTCAAGAATTTCTGAGCCTGTGATTCAGCGGCATGCTTGCGCAATGTTTTGGTTGTTGCATCGGTCACACCATGCGTTGACTTTTCGGGGCTTGTGAAAGATATGCATTGATTTATCCTGGCGATTCAGTACACAAGATCGCGAATTTGTATTCTGGGTTGCCAAATTTTTCTGTTTTGGCAACTGGGTTCTGTCAGGATGTTCGGAATCTCTGAAGATCCAATCTTTTCTCGTGGAATGAACAGTGATCTCTTGTGAAAATTTTGATAGTTATAGCATTTCTTGATGGACACGACTCGCAACAGTTTAGAAAGTGATGTAAATTCGGAGGATTTGGAGGGAGTGGAGTCTCCGGAGGTTGTAAGGAATGGGGAGAGTGATGGGGATGATGAATCACAGGCATTGTTGAGTTCCCAGGACAGTAAGGTGTCAAAACTGCCTGAAAAGCCTAGGAGGAAAGTTCAGTGGTTGGATAGGAACGGGGACAAGCTTGCACAAATCTTGGAGTTTCAACCAAGGTGATCAAAGATCGTGTCTTCTTTTTTTCGCTGTTTTTCTTGTTGAAGTTGCACTGTTCTCGTCCATATTGTCTGGTTTGATTCCTGTTTTTGCATCTATACAGTTAGATCGTTTACCATCTAAATTCAGAATTACTCAAACCGAGTTGTTGTGTCTTTAATTGTTTTTGTCTTCATCCTTCATGATTTATGTTCCTGTTGTGTTTGATAAATTTTGTTTAGAAGTTTGGGTAAATATCTGTTAATATCATGGTTTGCTGTGTACTATTCTTGGGATATGTGATTAAGCTAACTGATGGAGGCAAAAATCCCACAAAGAGCATAACCGCCATTTCCGCAAAAGCGTGAAGAGAAAGAGACCACGGATCTTTGAATATAATTACTTAGATTAGCCTTAGTTAGAAAATTATGTCCACATGCAGAAGGGGGGGGGGGGGTTTGTAAGATGATTTTATATGCCACATTAATTGCTTGAGTTAGTATAAGTACCCCCTCAACCCAGTGAAAAATGGAGTTTTGGTGGAATTGAAGGTGAAGATTGACTCAAGAGCTAGAGTTTCTAGTTTGCAAGTTTGAAGTTTGCTTGGATCACGAGCTCCCTTTTTCATCCCTCATCACTAACTGTACTTTTTCGGTGCATAGACATGTTGCTGATTTGATGCAATCTTTGAATGGCTGTTTCTTGAACACCTAAACGTTATCAAACAGAACACCATCTATGTTTGTACATCCTTCAACTCTACCATACATATATATTCAAAGCACAATACACTATCGCTGTTCTTTGCTTTGTGTTTGGTCCACCTCTCTGTGTCACATTGAGGCTTCAAGTTTCAGATAGTGCAATTCAGACAAGAAACCTCACGATTATGCTCAAACCTTTTCGTCTTCACTTCATTTTTATACACTATTTCCTGAAAAGAAATTCTTAATCAACATGTTGAATTCTCAGCACCATGCTGGTCTTGAGCAGCAGCTCCTTTAGTTGCATTCAAATGATTAAGGCTAGGATGATTTCTTTCTGAAAATTCATAATCAAAAGAATAAACTCTTGCTTTTAGAACAGTATGACGAGTTGTTGAGGGGTATTTGTTGTTGTATTCCTCACAAAAAGTTGCATCGTTTTTGTGCTTGCAGTGATGTGAGCTCAGATGAGGAAGATTCAGATCCGTGCTTCTGTAGAATAATGTAGACGACATGTTATTAGAGTATCTCCCAGTAACTTTCTGGTGGGCTACTGAGAGGTTGTTCTCCCACTAGAGCTCAAGAGTTTGCAGGATTTGGTGTGTCGTGGACCAGAAAACCCGTTGGCTTCAACTTCAGGTTATTAAGTTCCACAGTAATTAAAGAAAGATGCTAACTCGAAGTCGATTTAAGTGGAAAATCTTGTCGACTTCTAAAAAGCTGATCAAGATGATCCAGATCTGTACTTCAGATGCTGTGCATGCAATGTGTGGATGATTGTTGTGTACTTATATATAGAATCATAGTATGAATTTTTCCCTTCAAGAAGCAGATGAAGATGCTGGAGGGATGATTGTTTCTGATTGCCGTGTGATGTCTATTCTCTTAACTTTTCCCCACGTCTGCAACATAAGTAACTTAAACTGATTGTATCTTTGAACACATAATTTTGAGATTTCTCACAAATATCAAGTCCTGCGCAGAATACTAATTTCTTTTCAGAGCTTTGATGTTTGTGTTTTCTGTTTGTTTCCATCAGTTTTTGTCTATATCATGGCTATTACAGCACTGTCCAGATGACCACACTTGAACATTTTAAATGTGACTTGGACGTGTCTCCGATAGAACAATGTCTCTGGTTTTGTTACTACAGACTGATGTATGGAGTCGTTTGATCTAATAACAACTGATCCTTACAGAAAAGTCGATTCATCCACTTAAAGCAGACTGAACGGCATTTCCATTGATACTCTGATTACCTTGATGATCATCAATGTCTATGTTTCATACCTTAGGTTTCAACTTACTCAACATTGTACTATACTTAATATTTCCATTGGCTGTCTTCATCGAGTACACGTCAGAAGAACTATATCGTTATGCAGACATCACCAACCAAACATGGGATTGGATTTGATGTTTCTCAAAACAAACTTTGCATCCATTCTTGCTTACATGCCAGTTACAGATTCAAAAATTACAAACAACAAATATCACTCTGTCACATACAGAAATTTGCATGTACTAAAACTGTAGACTGGAAAATTTCGAGACAAAGAAACTCAAATCAAACAAACACTGACATTGGAAGCCAGGTTCTTGCAAGCACAACAGACGATGATTGTTCTTCGTTAGGCCTGCCTCAAGGATTCTCAAGTGTATTTCTCTGATACAGAATTGCTAATAGGCCATGAAAGCCTATACCAACCTCATGCAACTTTGACACATTGATTTTTATATGCCCGTCAAGTTTCTGTCGAACAACTGACCTGAAGTACCTTTCTTGATGATTTATTTTTTCTCCAAAGAGCCCAACCAGTTAGATAAACTGGCATCAACCGCAATGGTAGGCTGTTGAGGCCGAGGAACGCTCAAACTTCTTGTTTTCTTGAATGCAAAAGAATCAGATTCAGCCCTTGTGCTCGAATGGTTTTGTCCCTCTTGCTTCAACATTGAATTCTCCTTCTGATACTTCAATTGTGGTGTTGCTGTCTTAGCCTTAACTGCTTTCCATTGACTCAGATTTTCGACCGGATTCAGCACAGACGACACATACTGGCTCCTGTCTCGAGCATGGAGATTTGATCCGAGTCCCACCTCTCTGCTCTGCAGATCAATTGAGTTTCCGTTTTTCTCTTTAGTGATTTGATTATTGATGACTACTTCATCTGATTCTATAACAACAGAACTCGATTGCCAGGGGAAATCTTCTTCGCTTAGTGTTCCATCATCACTTCGATTGCTACAAAAATCATCCACTTCTTCATCACTATCCTCAACTTCCTCAAAATTCAATTCACCATCCTCTATACTCAACTCATCATCTTCATCATCATAGCTGTCTAGGCAGTTCCGGTATCTATAGCTTGCAGGATTACTGTATTGAATTCGCATGCTCTTGGTTTCGGCATCGAACTCCCATTTTGTCTCCTCTGCACCCTCAGAAAGGTACGTGCCGATATCATCATCATCCTCGTCTGGAATTGGTTCGTAGGCCTTAACATTTAAATTAAAGGTGACTTTCTTCTTGATTTTTGATATTGATGGCTCTTTCACCTTCACTCTATGAAATCATAACATCAACAATAGCAATATAGGAAAAAATATAAAGAAATTGAGAGAAAAAGACTAAGATAAGTGGCTTACTTCAGCTGACAAGAATCTGATGAAGTGATGTGGTTTTCATCAATATCGAGTTTGATTGAGGCCTCAGAATCAAGAGGTACGTAACTTCCATGATTCTGAAAATACAAAAAACATGCATCGGTTAAACAGAAAAATGAACAACCTGAATTACTACATCAGCATTTGAGGTTGAGGGGCTCTTACATGTTCTAGGGAGGGACTTTTCTTGCCGGGCTTTCGACGATTTTTCTTCTTTTTGAAGCCAAAACAGGCAAGAAAGCATCCCATTTTCAGCACACAGCCACAACAACGTCCTCCAACCGATCCCCGGGCTTTGTATGACTTCTGTCTGTGTGTGAGTGTGTGCAAATGTGTGTGAGTGAAGTAGAGAGAGAGAGAGAGAGAGAATGATTTGATTTTAATGCAATGGGCTCCAAAGGAATTTTGAAAATAATAACGTTGGGAAAGGAAGCGTTGTAATAATGAAGGGCTTGAGGAGGTGGGCGCACATGAGTTTAATTACTTAAAGATAATAAAAGACATGGGACAAAACTTGCTTTGTATTAGATTTTGCGTTTTGGATGTTTGAGGATCCCACCAACTCTGACATTCCCTCTCTAGTTTTGGAATTTATGCACTTTCACTTCTCTTCTTCTTCCAAACTCACCTGCTAAATTATTCCATGGGATAATCCAATAATTTGAATTTAATTTTTTTTACAGGGAGATTTTATGTTTAAATCTGAGTATGTGAATGAGTGTGTTGGGTGTGTGCATTAAAAAAAATACTAGATACATTTATTGCCACAAATAATGTTGAGTCGATGGGGTTCAAATATTTTATTATTATTATTATTAATATTGTACAATATATATTAATAAATATATTATGGGATGCAATATAAATGCCACTTTTGTCTTTTTTTTTTTTTTTTGGGGGGGGGGGGGGTTAAGTTGAAAATTTTTGGTGAAAACTGGTAGTTCATTAATAATATTCAACTATTCGTTTACTTGAAATTGAAATGATTTTATGGTAGTTTCAATAAATGTCCAAATTTAGTTTAATTGACTAATTATGTGGTCCCGAATATTTGTCAATTGATTCAAATTTCAGTCTGTCTTGTTGCTTTATGTTACTTTAGTTTAATATGTTTAGACCCTTTTGATTGATAATATGGGATTCCTAATTTAATGTGAGTTTCTACATTTTGATACCATAATAAATATTTTTTTATTATTTAAGAAATTATCGGTATTCTTTTGAAACTTGAAACTAATGTTACTTAATAATGGACCTAACCATTAGCTTTCATTCAAAGTTTTTTATTTAAGTCTTGAATTATGATTTTACAAATTTTATTTTAAAAATGACAGATTAAAATGTCATTTTTAAAATAGACAAGCCATAAACACATAGGGGCAAGAGGGAGATTGCACAATATCATTTACTTTTTTATATAGTTTTCCAAAATGAAAAAAAATATATATCTGAAAGGCAAAATTGACATCCCATCCTGCCCAAGGGTTATATAATAATGTAAAAAATAAAGTACTGATATTTTTTAAAAAAATTAGAGAATATTTATAATTATATAATTTTTGGAGGAATTTGATGCTATTTACCCTGGATCCTATTCGTCAATTGTGCTAAATTAATAATTTATGATATTTTGATATAACAATTGGGGAAATAGTTGGAATGGGAGTGATAAAAATGGTTGGCTTGATTTTATTTAATGGATCAAGGTTGAAGGCAAAGAAGAAGAAGCTTCCTTTCATTTTGTAAAATTGTGTTTACGCGTTGCGTTTCTTTACATATTATAATTCTGCTTTTATGATTTTGCTTGATTATTATAATGTATCTGATTGGGCCACTTGCGGCCACATCAAGCGGTTAGTTGGTTGAATTAGTTAGGGGCAATTCCGATTGTATTTAAAGGGATCCCCCCCCCCCCCACCCCTTTCCCACACATAGCAATACAACAACATTGATTCAGCTTGCGCACTGAAATTATGGCTTCTCCATTCACTCATAATCTTCACATGGTATCAGAGCCTCATTTTGAAGGTCTCCGCATAATCTTCACAGTAATGCTTTCTGTTACGTATACTAGAATCAGAAGATGGATCACTGCATTAATAGTGATCGGGTGACTGAGAAAGATGACAGCACTGCTCCTCAGTTTGAAAAGAATGTGTTTTACTTACATTCCTTCTAATCATCCCGGAATGGCATAGGTTACGTCGTTGAACGGAGCAAACTTTCTTGCTTGGAGTGAGGCAATATATATTTTCCGCAGTGTGAAGTTGAAGCTAGGTTTCATTGATGAAAATTTTCCTAGACGAGCAGTTGGCACGGCAAACTTTGCACAATGGAAACATGTGGATTTGATGGTAACACCGTGGATATGGAATTCAATCTTCTTTGGGGTTGATTCAAGAAGTGAAGGCATATTTAAATGATCTTTTTACTATCAAGGACATTGGTAATGCTCCTATTTCCTTGGCCTGAAATTAGTCGAAATTCTGATGGACTATATGTGGCTTAGGCTAAATACATAATGGACATAGTCCAAAACACTGACTTACACAATGCTAAAGGGTCAACACCTCCTTTCCCCAAGGACTGAAGTGAACTGTTGATAGAGCGCTTTTGACCAGTCCTGATGTTTATAGGTGCCTTGTGGGTAGATTACTCTACCTCTACTTTACCAGGCTGTATATTTCTTATTTCATATAACAGTTGAGTCAGTTTTTGACACACCCTTTCGAAGTTCACTGGTAGGATGTTGTGCATGTGGTTAGATACCTAAAAAGATGTCCATCAAAAGGAATTTTTCTCCTTTCCACCAATTCCCTTGAGCTCAAGGTCTACTGTGGTGCGGATTGGGCTTCATGTAAAGATTCCAAACGCTCTTGATTGATTTCTTTTGTTTCTTGGTGTTGCCCTCATCTCCTAAAAAATAAAGAAGCAGACCATTGTGCCTCGCTCCACAATTGAAGCGAAATATCATAGTATGATTGCTACAATATGCGAGCTTCATTGGATCTCGTACTTATTATAGGATGTTGGAGTCACAATCTAGTTTTTCATTGCTTTGTATAGTAATAACAAGGCTGCCTTTCACATTATGGCCGACCCAATGTTCCATGAATGTACTCATATTTATGTAGACTGCTATATCGTCTGGGATTCTTATAAGGCAAGCTCTGTTTCCCCCTCTCATGTACTTGGAGGGTGCGCCTAAACTTATAAGCTCTTCAAAATATTTTATAAGATGTTTTAGAACTTATAAACTCTAAATATTTGTTCGGATAAAGAGCTTATAGACGTACAAATATTTGTTTTTTTAAAAAGTTAATAAGATCTCAAAGTAAAATATTTTGGATCTTATTAGTTTTTTTTTTTTTTAAAAAGTTAACTTTCCTAACTTTTTTTATAAGATCTCTAAACTATATAAAATTAATATGTTATAAGACAAAAATATCATATTCATACATTTACACACTCCTCTCTCTCTCTCTCTCTCACTCTCACTCTCTTTCACACACACACACTATCTAGGATTTAAAAAAAAATTGCTATTTAATTTTTCAAATATTCAAAAAAGAGAAAATACTTCATTATTTAATAATAAATTATTATAGTTAAATGAAAATAAGATTGGTACTGATATTATGTTTATTGAAAAATATAAATTCAAAACATTATAAATTATAAAATAGATATACTCATTGCATTAAAAAAATATCAATTATATATCTATATCAATATTCAACTAACATGAATGTAGATATATATTATTTTTATACAAAAATTTAAGTAATAATTCGTTATTTCTTTTGTTATTGTAAAAGATTATCTATTAAATTTTTATTTGAAATTAAACAAATGCATACTATTTATAAAAGCGTTTTAATTTTTTAAAACAAAAACTGTCAAGAAATAAGAACTTATTTGATTATAATGATATCATGTCCATTTTAATCATTTCACCAATTAAAAACATTATTACGCTAAAAATCCTTTACACATTTTTATAAGCTTTAACATTTTATTTTATTCAAACACTTTAGGAGCTTATTTCTAAAATAAGATTCAACAAATCTTATGAGATGTAAGAGCTCATAAGATATTTTAAAAAATCTTAGCCAAACATCCTCTCAATCATGAACAACTTACAGATGTCTTCACCAAGATATTTTTTTTAGGATCCTTTTTCAGACATAGAAATACAGAAACATAGATTCAGCTAAGCATTGAAATCACGGCTTCTCCGTTCACTCAAATCATCATTATTCATAATCTTCACAATATTAGCATCATTAGTTTTCTTAAAACAGAAAATAAAGACAAGTACTAATATGATAAACTATGAACATATTATTTTGAAATCTTACGAGCTTTATAGAAAAAAAACTTAGTAAACAATTTTGTAGAGCTTAATAAGATATTTGAAAAAGCTTACAAGGTCAACCAATCACCCACTTATGTACATATATTATTATGTAATGTTCAAAAATTGAGTAACAAGAATTTTTTTTAATAATTTTTTAAAATTTAAATTTAAATTAATTATGTATGCACATTTGAATGTAGCATATGTATATATTAATAGTAGAAATATCATAGAAAAATATTGGACATTGGAGAACAGGTTACATATTTTATATCATCTCTACGAATCAATCTTTTTATTTAACTAATTATTTTTATTTTTTAAAAAATAATATAATAATATTTAAAAAAAAATGTTGTGGAGGTCTTTGTCCTATTTAAGGGGATGAGTTGACTAAAAAAGAGTTTTCACATTTTCTCTCCCACCAAAAGAATATCCAACCATCAAATCGAAACCCTCCGTTGTCAATCCCTCGTCGTCCTCCTTAAATCGCAGCCGTCTATTCCTCACTACATGAATAAAAGTTCCACTCTTGTTTCCTCACCGTCTCTCTCTCCCCCTCCTCGCGGCCGTCCTTCGCAGGAACGAACCCCAAACCCTTACTGGTTCAGACCCTCAAACCGAAGTGACTAAATCCTCGTCTACTTTTCCCCTATAGTACATAGTAAAGACTTGTACTTTTGTAGATATCAATGGATTCAGATCAGGGGAAGCTATTTATTGGAGGGATTTCTTGGGAGACAAATGAGGAGAAACTGAAGGAGTATTTTCAAGGATATGGTGAAGTCGTTCAGGCCGTTGTTATGAGAGATAAAATCTCTGGGAAGCCCAGAGGGTTTGGCTTTGTTGTATTTGCAGATCCGAACATTCTTGACACGGTTCTCCAGGATAGACATGTTATTGATGGCCGCACGGTAAGTAAGATTAGTCTGAATTGCGGAACAAGTAGTGCCTTTTGCGTCATTTTTTGTGTGTTCCTGGTAGTTCTTACTGTTAAGCTGCTAGGAAATTAGGTTTATGAGTTTGCGTTTGTTTTTGTTATTGTTCTGTATCAAGCTAGTTCTTTGGAATCTTGGTACATAAGTGCTCTTTAGATTGAAGTTTTGCTTTTAAATTTTTTAAGGGTTTATTGGTGTTTCTTTTAACTGTTCTATTCTAGCTCAGGTGAAATGACTTTTTGATTGGGGGTCCATCATGTCAAATATACCATGTTAGTTCAATTTTGTTATCTATCTGGAGTTAAGTGTTTTGTCTTAGTGTTAACCCTATCCTGGAATTAAGTGTCTTCTTCTTGTTCCCATTTTTCTGCCTAACCACATCATGGTTTTCATTTTCCCATATAGGTTGAGGCTAAAAGAGCTTTATCAAGAGAGGAACAACAGGTTTCAAGAGTTGGAAATTCTGGTGGTGCAAGAAACTTTGGAGGTGGTGGAAGTACCAGGACCAAAAAGATTTTTGTTGGGGGTTTACCACCAACACTGAGTGAGGATGGATTCCGACAGTATTTTGAAGCTTATGGAATGGTAACTGATGTGGTAATTATGTATGACCAGCAGACCAACCGTCCACGTGGATTTGGGTTCATATCATTTGATTCTGAGGATGCAGTAGATAGGGTTTTACACAAGACCTTCCATGATTTAAATGGTAAGCAAGTGGAAGTGAAGCGAGCTCTTCCTAAAGACGCCAATCCTGGTGGGGGAGGCCGGTCTATGGGTGGTGGTAGCAGTGGAGGATATCAGGGTTATGGGTCTTCTATGGGAAATTCAAGCTCTTATGATGGTCGAATGGAATCCAACAGGTACATGCAGTCACAAAATTCTAGTGGTGGTTATCCATCATATGGTTCGTCTGGGTATAATGCACCAGGATACGGATATGGTCCAACCAATAATGGAATGGGTTATGGCTATGGAAATTATGGTGGTCCTGCTGGTGGAGGGTATGGAAACCCTAATGGTCCTAATGCCGGATATGGTGGCCCTGGAAATGCTCAAAGAAGTTCATGGGGTTCACAGGCTCCTTCTGGATATGGCTATGGAAGCTCTCAATGGGGTGCTACCGGTGGCGGTGGTGGCTCTGCTACTGGTCAACCACAAACTGGAGCTTCTGGTTATGGGAATCAAGGTTATGGTTATGGTGGATATGGTGGGCATGATGGAACTTACGGAAACCAGGCTGCTTATGGTGCTGTTGGCGGGCGTGCTGGAAGTGGTCCAAATGGTAGCTCTTCTGTAGGAGATCTTCAAGGTGGTTCTGCTGGTTATATGGGGGGTGGTTATGGTGATGGAAGTGGTAACTATGGAGGTGGCTATGGTGCTGCTTCAACTCGATAAGCTCAGCAGCAACAGTTTATTGCTTGTTTCTCTCTACGTTCCTTGCTGGAGTGTCTTATAGTTGCATGAGATCCAATTTGTGGTGCAGAGTAGGTGGCTTTTGCAATGTCACCTAAACTGTACTTTTTCTTGCTAGCCCATAATAAGTCATGCTTAAGTAATAGAGTTAGCTAATCTATCTTTTCTTTCAACTGTAGTTTTAAATTTGTTCGCTTATAGCTTAGCCGTGTTGGAATCTTCACTTATCGTAATGTTTGAGATATAGTAGCTTGTGTTGAACATTCTGTGCGTTAATTGCTAGTGAGGTATTGGGCTGTGACGTGAAGTTAGTGATTGAACTCCAGCCTTCTTTTGCAGGGTTTATTTGGTATTGAAGCTTCATGATTATTACATTTTGTGGTATTGGTACTTTCTTGTTTCTCAAATTGTTGAATGTCGCTAACTATAAACTGAAAGTGTGTTCTTGAAATAGTATTACAATCTAGAGACTTGGTTAGCCTTGAGCCAGGGGAATTTGCTTCTACATGTACTGGGTAAATCTTTTATTACCTACTGGAGATGTCAGTCGTAGTTAATCTGGTGTCCTTTTGGGTCATTGTTTTAGAAGTTTAGCATTAACACCTCTGGTCGATTAGTCTCGTTACAGGTAGCGATAATTTTAGCGGTAGATAAATTTTGGCAATGGCATAATCTTCCCCCTGTATTTGGCGTTGTGTTGTACAGGCATGGAGATGCTCGTGTGCTAAGGTCGGTGAAGTGTCCACTCAGCTAAATATGGGCATAATGCTGCATGTCTTTAGTATCTAATGGAAACATAGAGGTGGTTGTGGCTGGGTTGGTCTGATGCTTCACCTTCAAACTTCTAATAGAGGAGGTCCTGGAGCTACTAATGGGAATGTCTCAATCTTCATTCAGGTTTTAGTCTCACGAAGAATCAATGTGCTAACTTTGTTATGTTGGGGGCAACAGTCTAGCGCTCATGATATGATGTATATGTTTCAAAGTTCTAACTTCTTGTTAGTCTGTTTGCGTTATGGAGTAGGAGATAGAATTGATCTCTTAAATTTCTTGACAATGTTAGCAAACTGGTCACCATTCTAGTAATTCATAGGGTGTCTTTTCTGAAGCAAATACAGTTGAGATTCACTGCTTTTTCATTTATTTCTGAAGTCCTCTTCCCTTGGTCGTTGCTTTTGGTTAGATAGCTATATATATTTCATTTGAAGCTGAGAATGCTTTTCCTGCTTGTGGATTCCTCAGAGCTGTCTACTTGTGCTGTAATATGGTTTAAATTCCTGTTAGTGATGCCTACTTGTGCTTCAAGATTATTGTTTCCTCCATTTGTCGAAAGCCTAAAGTAGAGAATTTTGATTACCAGGTGTTCTTCGTTGTTCTCTTGGAACAGCAAGCCTTTGTCGGAAGCTGGTAGTGGTTGTAGTGTTAGGAAGTGAGACTTAAACATAGGGTGCATTCGGAATTCTCAAAATAATGAACAGCAAAAGGTTTATTGATCGTATGGACCGGTACTTTGTTTCTCCTGCTACGCTCATCTTTAAGGTTGTAATACTTGTTTATTTTTCTAGGAATCTTCTTATTCTCATTGAAGATATTGCTGAAGAATTTAAGGTTTATTCATCCATAATTCCAGCACTGCTGGCTTTTCTCATAGAAAAAGATTAAGACTAGATGTTGAAAAGAAAGCAAATAAGAGCACCTGCAGGCGTATTCAAAGGCATCAAGTATTCGTAATTCATCATGTGTTGTGTCGCGTTCTCTAGAGTCTGTTTCGGTCATTGTCTGGATTGTTTTCAAGCTTTTCAACATAACTGGAATTGGTGAAATTCATTTTGTATCAAATTGAGCTTGACACGCTTGTTCTGAATTAATTTAGGACCCAAAGCAAAAACTAATATTGTAGCCAAAAGAACACCATATCTGCTTGTAATACTACTTATGATGATACACCATTCTTGAGCTTAACGATTTCTCTAATCATATTCCAGAAGTACGGATTTAATATTCGTCGTTCGTGCAAACAAACTTGAGAACCCGTTTGCGTTCCCCCATTCACATCCTTGACCCTCATCCAAGCTCACAGAGAATGACATGTCACAGAGCTCCCTGTCAACTCCAACACTCTCCAACAATTGGATGGTTTCTGGATACATAGCCTATCCAATCAGTCAATACCATCTCAGGCAATGGTTAAACCATCATGAGACAGAATTTTGATCAAGGCTCAATCTTTAGTAACATTTAAGGTGTGCAGAAATCATTTTCCAGGACAAAACAGAAGAAAAAAGAGAACTTATTTGATCATTTCTGGAAACAAAAAACCTGTCCCATAGTTGTCGCGCATAGTTGGCCACTTTTTCTGTTTCTGCTTGAGTTTTCAGAACAACAAACCAAAATGCTACATAACTGACTTATTTGTTCCGGCCCTCAACACATATACCAATTCCAGCACCGCCAGGGCCAACACCTTTATCTTCTTCGACCTTAAGCTCGAAATGTGATGCCTTTTAATGGCCTTCACTACAATAACGTAAACCTGACCTTATCTTACAGCTACGATGGAGATAGGGAGCATGCTCTTTATCCCAATAGCTCAACACACAGTGCCAGGATTCTACCAGAGCATGAGGAAGACAGCCCGCAACAGAGACATGACCATGACTCGTGGAGTGCCGTGGGCGAACGCCTTTGCGGCAGCTTCCAATTCGTCGACGGCCATTTTCCAGGTGGATTTGGCAACTAATGTTAAGTCCAAGCAGTATTTTTGGTATGCAAGGAAGCAGAGGCTTACAATGGGAGGTCTCGTGGACGTTGGCAGCGGGCTTAAAGGAAATCAACGTAGCAATTAGATTAAGATGAAAAGCAATGTGTAATGTCCATCTTATATTATTATCATCTTTGGCAAAAGAATGTGCTTGCTCTTGTTGTGGTCCCGACTTGTGCTTCTATCTGGTCTTGCTCTTCAGGAGTAATGAACTTCTCAGCAGAAAATGTTCTTGTTTCTCCAGGTAACCAGAGTTTAAACTACGAATGCTTGGAAAAACAAGTACCGGTCTATATCATTAAACTACCTTAGCGTGTAAACAAATGAATTCTAACACTAAAGCTGGTTGAATGTTTCTTTAGTTCTTAGCAATAGCTGATGAGAAGTATGACGACTTCAGGCTTGGCCTGGGCTTCATTAAAGAATATATCTTCTCTGGTGGATGTCTGCCTTTGCTTAGCAGAACATCTGCTATGGCAGCTGCATTCAGACTTGGGAAACAAAAAGTTCTTTATCATTTATGTGTCTAAGGATAAGTTATTCCTGATAATAAGCAAACAAAAAATCCACAAAAATTAATGTTTTCTCGTACAGTGTGTTGCACTTAGAAGAAATAGACTGCCATTACTTTCACACGCTCGGACGTTGGCAGGACAACCTCCTAAAAAACCAGAGGTAAAAAATCTATGATTTCAAAGTTCTATGTATCTAAATGACTTTTATTCAGAGGATGTCCGCGCAGTAAAGAAACCAACCTCAAGTTAAACTCATGCTACTAAAATAACCTAATGATTCTTGCATCCCTCTAATTCATAGTAGTTGCACTGGTTTGAAGTATTATTACACTCTGAAATAAACATAAATCTTCTACTAAAATTTTGGCTCTGGGCTTCGACGAGAAGTTCATACGCACTTTGGAATACTACTTTGACTATTGTGCTGCTGAGTTCAAATGCTGTATTCTTGGAGATTGTAGGTATGTGCTTAGCTCCTCTCACACCCTTCTTTTCTCTATATTTGGACAAAAAAGTTCACAAAATTTGCGTCACTGGTCTTGCTTGATCAGAACTTCCATGCATTCCGATAAGCAATCTGGTAAAATTTCTTCCTGTGATTGATTTGTTATCAGAATGTCCGGATGATTACAAGTTTTGCTCATTTGTTTGCTTCTCATTTTGCCTTCTCTGTTAAGGATAGAATATTGAGCATGGATTATAGTTTCACCATTGCATCTATCGTTCAAACAAAGACCTGAAACACAGTTCTGTGTTTCATCAGATGCTAAGTTTAATTCTTTAACTCCCTTGAATGCAAATATGCCAGGGTCATGATACTTGTTTTCGTTCTTTGCCTTCTTGGCAGATTGTAATGAGTCGACCAGGTGAACTTGCAACTAAATATCATGGCTTCTACCTCATGTGGTTCTATAATGTAATCTCTCTGTGTTGAGCTGTTGAAACAAAGAGTTGAAATGTAACAAAGAAAACTCCAGTCTGAACATTAATAATGGTTGTTACATCAGCAGACCACCAACTAATGCTTAAGAGGAGTATTAACTCTACATTATTTCTTCTTTCTAGCCTTCTATCGTTCTCATAATTTCAATGTGTTTGAGTCAGAAAAAGGCATACTCCACAGATAATGAAATACCATTTTTCCATCAACCGAGCATTATTGATAATAAATAACCTTTTGCAATTCATTATTTTGAGAATTACCAGTTCACCTTATACTCCCAAGTCCCAAACACTACAACCACTACCACCTTCTGACAAAGGCTTCCTGTTTCAAGAGAACAGAGAACACTTGGTAATCAAAATTCTCTGCCCTAGGATTTTGACAAATCAAGGAAGAAATAATCTTGAAGCAGCAGTAGACATCACTAAGACAAATTTAAACCATACTACAGCACAATAACCACCAACTCCGAGGAACTCACAAGCAGGAGAAATATTCTCAACTTTAAATGAAATATAGCTATCTAAACCAAAAGCAACGCCAAGCGAAGAGGACTTCAGAAATAAATGAACAAACAACAGTGAACGTCAACTGTATTTGCTTAAGAAAAAGATACCCTATGAATTACTAGAATAGCGACCAGTTTGATAACATTGTCGAGAAATTTAAGAGATCACTTCAATCTCCTACTCAACAATGCCAACAGACTAACAAGAAGTTAGAGCTTTGAGCCATATACATCATATCAAGAGAACTAGGCTGGTTGCCTTCCAGGACAAACATAGAAAGTTAGCACTTTGATTCTTCATGAGACTAAAACCTGAATGAAGATTGAGAATTCCCATTAGTAGCTCCAGGACCTCCTCTATTAGAATTTTGAAGGTGAATCAGACCAACCCAGCCACAACCACCTCTATGTTTCCATTAGATACTAAAGACATGCAGCATTATGCCCATGTTTAGCTGAGTGGACGCTTCACCGACCTCAGCACACGTACATCTCCAGGCCTGTACAACACAACGCCAAATACAGGGGGAAGATTATGCCATTGCCAAAATTTATCTACCGCTAAAATTATTGTTACCCGTTACGACACTAATCTACCAAAGGTGTTAATGCTGAACTTCTAAAATAATGACCCAAAAGGACACCAGTTTAACTACTACTGAGATCTCCAGTAGGTAATAATTCAAAGATTTACCCAGTACACGTAGAAGCAAATTCCCCTGGCTCAAGGCTAACCAAGCCTCTAGATTCCAGTAATACTCTTTCAAGAACTGTCTTTCAGTTTACAGCTAGCAACATTCAACAATTTGCGAAACAACAAAGTACCAATACCATCAAATGTAATAATATGAAGCTCAATACCAAATAAAACCTTTCAAAAGAAGGCTGGAGTTTAATCACTAACTTCACATCACTGCCCAATACCTCACTAGCAATCAACTCAGAGAAAGTTCATCACAAGCTACTATATCTCAAACATTACGGTAAGAGAAGATTCCAACACAGCTAAGCTATATGTGATCAAATTTAAAACTACAGCTGAAAGAAAAGATAGATTGAGCTAACTCTTTTACTTAAGCATGACTTATTATGAGCTAGCAAGAAAAAGTATAGTTTAGGTGACATTGCAAAAGCCACCTACTCTGCACCACAAATGGACCTCATGCAACTGTAAGACACTCCAACAAGGATATGTAGAGAGAATCAAGCAATAAATCCTTGCTGCTGAGCTTATCGAGTTGAAGCAGCACCATAGCCACCTCCATAGTTACCACTTCCATCACCATAACCACGCCCCATATAACCAGCAGAACCACCTTGAAGATCTCCTACAGAAGAGCTACCATTTGGACCACTTCCAGCACGCCCGCCAACAGCACCATAAGCAGCCTGGTTTCCGTAAGTTCCATCATGCCCACCATATCCACCATAACCATAACCTTGATTCCCATAACCAGAAGCTCCAGTTTGTGGTTGACCAGTAGCAGAGCCACCACCGCCGCTGGTAGCACCCCATTGAGAGCTTCCATAGCCATATCCAGAAGGAGCCTGTGAACCCCACGAACTTCTTTGAGCATTTGCTGGGCCACCATATCCGACATTAGGACCACTAGGGTTTCCATAGCCTCCACCAGCAGTACCACCATAATTTCCATAGCCATAACCCATTCCATTATTGGTTGGACCATACGCATAACCTGGTGCATTATACCCAGACGAACCATATGATGGATAACCACCACTAGAATTTTGTGATTGCATGTACCTGTTGGATTCCATTCGACCATCATATGAGCTAGAATTGCCCATAGAAGACCCATAACCCTGATATCCTCCACTGCTACCACCACCCATAGACCGGCCACCCCCACCAGGATTGGCGTCTTTGGGAAGAGCTCGCTTCACTTCCACTTGCTTACCATTTAAATCATGGAAGGTCTTCTGTAAAACCCTATCTACTGCATCCTCAGAATCAAATGAAATGAACCCAAATCCACGAGGACGGTTGGTCTGCTGGTCATACATAATTACCACATCAGTTACCATTCCATAAGCTTCAAAATACTGTCGGAATCCATCCTCACTCAGTGTTGGTGGTAAACCCCCAACAAAAATCTTTTTGGTCCTGGTACTTCCACCACCTCCAAAGTTTCTTGCACCACCAGAATTTCCAACTCTTGAAACCTGTTGTTCCTCTCTTGATAAAGCTCTTTTAGCCTCAACCTATATGGGAAAATGGAAACCATGATGTGGATAGGGAGAAAAATGGGAACAACAAGAAGAAGACATTTAACTCCAGGAAAGGGTAACACTAAAACCAAACACTTAACTCCAGATTAACAATAAAACTGAACTAATATGGTATATGTGACATGATGGACCCCTAATCACAAAGTCATTTCACCTGGAGCTAGAATAAAACAGTTAAGAAAACCCAATAAACCCTGAAAAAATTTCATAGCATAACTTGAATCCGAAGTGCATTCATATACCAAGAACTAGCTTGATACAGAAAAAAAACACAAACCCAGTAAAAGCAATCCATAAACCTAATTTCCTAGCAGCTTAACAGTACAAACGACCCAGAAGACACCAAAAAAGGCCAAAAATGACGCAAAAAGCACTTCTTGTTCAGCAATTCACACTAATCTTACTTACCGTGCGGCCATCAATAACATGTCTATCCTGAAGAACCGTGTCAAGAATGTTCGGATCTGCGAATACAACAAAGCCGAAACCTCTGGGCTTCCCAGAGATTTTATCTCTCATAACAACGGCCTGAACGACTTCACCATATCCTTGAAAATACTCCTTCAGTTTCTCCTCATTTGTCTCCCAAGAAATCCCTCCAATAAATAGCTTCCCCTGATCTGAATCCATTGATATCTACAAAGCACAAGTTTACTATGTAGTGTAGGTGAAAAATAGACGAGGGTTTGGTCACTTCGGTTTTAGGGTCTGAACCAGTAAAGGGTTTCGGGTTCGTTCCTGCGGAGGACGGCCGACTGGGAACGAGAGGAGGAGGAGAGAGAGTGAAGAAACAAGAGTGAAACTTTTATTCATGTAGTGAGGAATAGACGGCTGCGATTTAGGGACGAGGACGAGGGATTGAGAACGGAGGGTTTAGATTTGATGGTTTTATATTCTTTTGGTCGGAAGAGTAAATGTGAAAATTCTTTTTTAGTCAACTCATCCACTTAAATAGGACCAACTCCTCCATAATATTTTTTATTTTACTTCATTTTAACATTAAGTACACAAATATGTTAAAAACGTGAAAAATTATTTATTATATATAAAAATAAATCACATATCAAAACCACTTGTTAACTATATTAAATTATATGTTTACAACTTACAAATTTGGATTTTTTTCGTTTTTTTTATAATATAGATTTAGAATTAGTCATGTATTATTTTATTAGCTGTCAAAATAGTAACATTACGTTTAGACATGGACCCATATCAAATTGTAATCGTGTAATCGCTCGGACAATGTGCGATATGCTAGACCGCATAACATATGATCGTGTACTTAAAATCATTTCAAGAATATATTTATACTACCAGTAATTATACACTGATTTTGTAACATTGAATTTATTCAAGTTTTGCTGGCAAGAATATGACATGAACTTACAATGCATTACAGAGTTGTCACTGGAATGCAAATTTGCAATCCACAGTTGTAAACATCAACATATCCCTTGATCTTCTATACCCTTGTAGAAATACACCATCCCCAACAGATTTTTCACCAATTTAAAATGAAGGAAAATATTTTTTATGTGCCGTCGCGTATAGGAATAGATTGATACCAACAACACTTACAATGCATTATTTGATAGCAGAAACAATACGACATGATTGTGCTCTGGCCGTATATATCCAATGAAATAGCACAAAGTATGGATATGCGGAGTGGTAAAATAACATAATATGTCACTTCGTATCATTATCTGCTGAGAAACTTGTACAAAGTGGGTATTAATTTAGAGATGCATCATTATTCCAAATTGTAGTACATTAACTAATAAACATACTTTATTCAAACATATTTTTTCTTTCCTTTAAAACTTACATACTTACACTATTTTCAATTTACTTTAGACTAACCAGATGGAATCTAGACCAGACTATATCGAATACTAAATCAAATTCTGAACCACATTAGGGGCATATCCCAAAATATTTATCGAATCATCAGACATCAACGAGTAGTACAAGACATGGCTCTGAAAATCATTTGCCACAACAGAATGTTCATACAACATCTCACATGATTAAGTTGTGATATTAGACCAGATAATATCGAATGATTATATCAAATCTTGGACCACATTGGGGGCATATCCCAAAATATTTATCAAATTGTCACACAATCAACGAGTAGTACAAGATATGGCGCTAAAGATTATTTGCCACAACAAAATATTCAAGCCGCATCCTACACTAGAGAAGAAGTCGTAGCAGGAGGTCTACTAATACAATATAAGGAAATAGTATTAGGGTAGACATAGCTGGTCCATCTACCGAGAATATATCTCTATTTCTACCTCAAAATTGCTTCGTGCTTGAACTGTCACAACTAGATAATTGATCGATTCCATACATGTCAAGATATATGGAAGGTTATTCGATCCATGTTGACCTTGATCTTGTTTTGGTCTTGACATCATTCAGACATATGCATTAGGACATAATATTTCATCAATCCAATTTTTATCATTTAGTGCATATCGTTATCCAATAGAGTCAAGCTCTAAAACATCATCAAATCAATTGCACATTTATGTTGGTTATGATGATTAAGTGCAAAACAAATCAACATAATCACTGGATCAGGAAAAAAGAAGACCTGAACAACAACGGCAACAACAATGGTGTACTTGTGAGATTGACAGACATTATTAAAATCTATAATTTTACATTTTCTTTTGCTAAGTATATAATTTTTGAATTTATAACTTGCTAAAAATTAATTAAATATTTAATATATTTTTTAATTATAAAAATATTAAATAAAAAATTATAATATTGTATCGTTAATAATTTATATTATCAGTTATGTAATAATCAATAATTAATAAAAAAAATCAAAAAATTGTGCCAAGGCGTCACTAGAACCAACGACTTGGCACAAACTACAAAAGAGGCATGAGTTGTCAGTGCTACTAAGTATATGCATAATAAATAATATTTAATGTTTTAAAAGAATTAGTGTGATTGTATAATATGGAGGACTCGGCCTATGCGCTACAATAAATATATCATTGAACTATAATTAATTGTCATGTTTAATAATAAATAGTCGTAGTAAATAGGCATTGATCACGGTCACACAACAATTATTTCGTGGTTTTTGAGGGGACGGCTAAACCATTTGCTATGGTTAAAAGGCATTGCAAATACTTTACCATGACTCTTAACTTGATAAATAATTTTTTCTTGGTGGAAAATTTTAACTTTTTGCATTAGTTTTATTTAACCATAGTTAATAATAATTTACCATGATTTTGGTCATTGTCATTAGTATTGTAGCTAATAACAATTTTTTGGCCAAATAACTCCCATGTATTTTAAGAATAAGCAAAAAATCTCACGTAATTTCTAAAATCCTACACAAAACCCCCTTTCCCTTAGAAACTAATGAGAGGTGGGGTGAACTCACTGGCGGTGTGCGTGGGGATGATTTTTTTGCGAATTTTAACCTTTTTTTGCTGTAAAATTGACAAAAATGCCCTATATTGTGTTTAAAATTATCATGATCAAATGTACTTGTTTTAACAATATTTTTTAATGATTTCTTTTGCAATTTCATCCTTCTAAAGAACAAAAACTTTGTTCTTAAATATATTTATCTAAATATCAATATACGCAAAAAGTACATAATTTTTTTATTAATTTATTATTTAAATTAAAAAATTCAATTAAATCACAATAAAAAAATAATGTATTAAGTTTATTTTTTGAATTTAAGTATTTATATCAATGTAAATGTTAATGAAGAATAACATAATATTTTATTAACTTAATAAATTATACAATTTACTATAAATAATAATTAAATATAAATTACTAATATATGTTTTTACAACAAAAGTTTTAATACTTTCTTTTATTATTTTTAAATTTTTAAAAATTAAATAAATTTTCTATACATTTTTAAATTTTCCTTTCTCAAAAGTTTTTAGGGGGTGTTAGAAATTAATTTATTAATTTTTTTATAATTAATTATATGTATGATATATAAATTTATAAATTTATTAGATCTTCATCTTTAATTTTTTAAAATTCAGATAAATTTATTTGATTATATAGCTTTTATATATTACAAAAAAATTCAACCATCATAAAAATAATAATAAGGACATAAAAATCACTTTAGAAAAGACTAAAACTGTTAATTACATTTAATAAAAAAGAGAAGATTAAATTGTATTTAAAAAAAAATAGATAGAAATTTTTAGTCTAATTTTTATGCTATTTGACTTTATATTATTTGTAGTGAGTTAAGGGCATCATGAGTTGACTAAAAACGAATTTTCACATTTTCTCTCCCACAAAAAGAATATCCAACGATCAAATCTAAACCCTCCGTTCTCAATCCCTCGTCGTCCTTCTTAAATCCCAGCCGTCTATTCTTCACTCTCTCTCTCCTCTCGGCCGTCCTTCGCAGGAACGAACCTCAAACCTTCACTGGATCAGACACTATAACCGAAGTGATCAAATCAAACCCTCGTCTACGTTTCACCTACAGTACATAGTAAACTTGTAATTTTCCAGATATCAATGGATTCAGATCAGGGGAAGCTATTTATTGGAGGGATTTCTTGGGAGACAAATGAGGAGAAACTGAAGGAGTATTTTCAAGGCTATGGAGAAGTCGTTCAGGCCGTTGTTATGAGAGATAAAATCTCTGGGAAGCCCAGAGGGTTTGGCTTTGTTGTATTCGCAGATCCGAACATTCTTGACACGGTTCTTCAGGATAGACATGTTATTGATGGCCGCACGGTAAGTAAGATTAGTATGAATTGCTGAACAAGAAGTGCCTTTTGCGTAACTTTTGGCCTTTTTTGGTGTGTTCTTGGTCGTTTATACTGTTAAGCAGCTACGAAATTAGGTTTATGGATTGCTTTTACTGGGTTTTTGTTATTTTTCTGTATCAAGCTAGTTCTTGGTATATGAGTGCACTTCAGATTCAAGTTATGCTTTTAAATATTTTCAGGGTTTATTGGTTTTTCATAACTGTTTTATTCTAGCTCCAGGTGAAATGAGTTTTTGATTAGGGAGTCCATCTTGTCACACATACCATACAATTTATTGTTAATCTGGAGTTAAGTGTTTTGTTTTAGTGCTACCCTTTCCTGGAGTTAAGTGTCTTCTTTTCTTTGTTCCCATTTTTCTGCATAACAAAATCGTAGTTTTCATTTTCCCATATAGGTTGAGGCTAAAAGAGCTTTATCAAGAGAGGAACAACAGGTTTCAAGAGTTGGAAATTCTGGCGGTGCAAGAAACTTTGGAGGTGGTGGAAGTACCAGGACCAAAAAGATATTTGTTGGAGGTTTACCACCAACACTGAGTGAGGACGGATTCGGACAGTATTTTGAAGCTTATGGAATGGTAACTGATGTGGTAATTATGTATGACCAGCAGACCAACCGTCCACGTGGATTTGGGTTCATATCATTTGATTCTGAGGATGCAGTAGACAGGGTTTTACACAAGACCTTCCATGATTTAAATGGTAAGCAAGTGGAAGTGAAGCGAGCTCTTCCTAAAGATGCCAATCCTGGTGGGGGCGGCCGGTCTATGGGTGGTGGTAGCGGTGGAGGATATCAGGGTTATGGGTCTTCTATGGGCAATTCAAGCTCTTATGATGGTCGAATGGAATCCAACAGGTACTTGCAGTCACAACATGCTAATGGTGGTTATCCATCATATGGTTCGTCTGGGTATAATGCACCAGGTTACGGGTATGGCCCAACAAATAATGGCGTGGGTTATGGCTATGGAAATTATGGTGGTCCTGCTGGGGGAGGGTACGGAAACCCTAATGGTCCTAATGCCGGATATGGTGACCCTGGAAATGCTCAAAGAAGTTCATGGGGTTCACAGGCTCCTTCTGGATATGGCTATGGAAGCTCTCAATGGGGTACTACTGGCAGCGGCGGTAGCTCGGCTACTGGTCAACCTCAAACTGGAGCTTCTGGGTATGGGAATCAAGGTTATGGTTATGGTGGATATGGTGGGAATGATGGAACTTACGGAAACCAGGCTGCTTATGGTGCTGTTGGTGGGCGTGCTGGAAGTGGTCCAAATGGTAGCTCTTCTGTAGGAGATCTTCAAGGTGGTTTGGGTGGTTATGGTGATGGAAGTGGTAACTATGGAGGTGGCTATGGTGCTGCTTCAACTCGATAAGCTCAGCAGCGACGATTTATTACTTGATTCTCTCTACATATCCTTGTTGGAGTCTTACAATTGCATGAGGTCCAATTTGTGGCGCAGAGTAGGTGGCTTTTACAATGTCACCTAAACTATACTTTTTTTGCTGCCCATAATAAGTCTTGGTTAAGTAATAGAGTTAGCTCAATCTATCTTTTCTTTCTACTGTAGTTTTAAATTTGCTTGCTTATAGCTTAGCTGTGTTGGAATCTTCTCTTATCGGAATGTTTGAGATATAGTAGTTTGTGTTGAACTTTCTGTGAGTTAATTGCAAGTAAGGTATCGGGCAGTGATGCGAAGTTAGTGATTGAACTCCAGCCTTCTTTTGCTGGGTTTATTTGATATTGAAGCTTCATGATTATTACATTTCATGGTATTGGTACTTCGTTGTTTCTGAAATTCTTAAATGCTGCTAGCTATAAACTGACCGAGTGTTCTAGAAATACTATTACTGGAATCAAGAGACTTGGTTAGCTCTGAGCCAGGGGAATTTGCTTCTACGTGTACTGAGTAAATCTCTGAATTATTACCTACTGGAGATGGCAGTAGTAGTAAAACTGGTATCCTTTTCGGTCATTATTTTTTAGAAGTTTAGCATTAACACCTCTGGTAGATTAGTCTTGTAATGGGTAGCAATAATTTTAGCGGTAGATAAATTTTGGCATTGGCATAATCTTCCCCCTGTATTTGGCGTTGTGTTGTACAGGCATGGAGATGCTCGTGTGCTAAGGTCGGGGAAGTGTCCACTCAGCTAAACATGGGCATAATGCTGTATGTTTTTAGTATCTAATGGAAAAATAGAGGTGGTTGTGGCTGGGTTGCCTGACGCTTCACAATCAAACTTCTAATAGAGGTCCTGGAGCTACTAATGGGAATGTCTCAATCTTCATTCAGATTTTCGACTCGTGAAGAATCAAAGCGCTAACTTGGTTATGTTGATCCTGGAAGGCAACTGGTCTAGCTCTCATGATATGATATATATGGCTCAATGTTCCAATTTCTTGTTAGTCTGTTTACATTACAGAGTAGGAGACAGAAGTGATCTCATAAATTTCTCCACAATATTCGCAAACTGGTAATCGTTCTAGTAACTCATAGGATCCTTTTTCTGAAGCAAAGAGAATTGACGGTTCACTGTTTGTTCATCTGTCCTCTTTTCTTGGCCATTGCTTTTGGTAAGATAGCTATCTTTCATTTAAAGTTGAGAATATTTCTCCTGCTTGTGAATTCCTCAGAGTTGGCTATTGTGCTGTAATATGGTCTAAATTCCTTTTAGAGATCTTACTTCTGCTTCAAGATTATTGTTTCCTCTAGCTGTCAAAATCCTAGAGTTTAGAATTTTGATTACCAGGTGGTGTTCTTTGCTCTTTTGATGTTGCTGATTGCCAACACAGCAAGCCGTTGTCTGAAACCAGCCGGCAGTGGTAATAGCGTTAGGATGTGAGACTTAGATTTATCCCCCTTAGCATAATGTGCACTCTAATTCTCAGAATAATGAAAGCAAAAGGTTTATTTATTATCAATAATATTCAGTTGATGAGAAAATGGTATTTCATTCTCTGGATTGGGCCTTTCTCCGACTCAAACGGAAGACTTATAAAGAAGAGAGGAAAATCCTCTTAAGCATTGGTTGGTAGTCTGCTGATGTTACAGACATTTTTAATGTTCAGACTGTAGTTTTCTTTGTTACATTTCAACTCATTGTTTCAACAGCACAACAGAGAGATTAGATTATAGAACGACATGAGATAGGAGCCATGATATTTATTTGATGAAGCAGCTAATTCCAATCGAAGCACATACTCAATAATCACCAGGCACAGCGTTGTATGGTTTATTGCTAAATGCTGCAACATCGCCTGGTCGACTGAATACAATCTGCCAAGAAAGCAAAGAATGAAAACAAGTATCATGACTCCCGCATATTTGCATTGAAGAGAGCTAAAGAATTAAACTCAGCATCTGATGAAACACAGAACTGTTTCTCAAACGATAAATGAAATGGCAAAACTATAATCTATGCTCAATGTTCTCTCCTTAACTAAGAAGGCGAAATGAGAAGCAAACAAGCGAGCAAAACTTGTAATTATCCGGACATTCTGATAACACAAGAATCATAGGAAGAAATGCATGAAAATTCTGATCAAGCAAGACCCACGAGACAAAATTTGTAGACACTTTTGTCCAAATATAGAGAAAAGAAGGGTGTGAGAGGAGCTGAGCACATACCTGATAATCTCCAAGAATACAGTATTTGAACCCAGCAGCACAATAGTCAAAGTAGTATTCCCATGTACGTATGAACTTCTCATTGAATCCCATAGCCAGAATTTTACTAGAAGATACAAATATATCAATTCCAAAGTGTAATAATACTTCAAAACAGTGCAAGTACTATGAACAACAGGTCCGCAGAAGTATATGTGAAAGACACATTAGGTTGTTAATAGCATGAGTTTAACTTGTGTTTGGTTTCTTTACTTGGGCATATATCCTCCACATCTGAATAAAAGTCACTTTACAGAGAATTTTGAAATCATAGATTCTTACCTGTGGTTTTTCAGGAGGTTTTCCCGCCAACGTCTGAGCGTGTGGAAGTAATGGCATCCTATTTCTTCTAGGTGCACAGCACTGCATAAGAACATTATGACGACTTTCTTTAGGTTAATTTTGACAAAGAACCTACTTAATGTAGACATGATGATGAACGTCATGTTACCTAAGTCTGGATGCAGCGGCCATGCAAGATATTACATGGCTAAGCGAAGGCGTACATCCACCAGGGAATATATATTCTTTGACGAAGCCCGGGCTGCGCCTGGACTCATCATACTTCTCATCAGCCGATGCTATGAACTAAAGGAAAATTTAACCAGCTTTAGTATTAGAATCCATTTCTTTACATTCTAAGCTAGTGTAATATCCGGACTGGTGCTGGTTTTCTGACCATTGGGAATTTAAGCACTGGTTACCTGGAGAACAAGAAGACCGTTTTCTGCTAATGCAGATTCACAGCACCTAAAGAATTCTTCCATAACTTCATGCCCCACATGCTCTATCATCCCACTGACAATTCAGCATTCAGATTGTATAGATTTAGTGCAAGGCAACAACTGAACATGGTTGGTGATCTTGAGTAAGAAGTTATATTGATTAGGTCAAAAATGCAATATTAGTCCTTTAACTTAGGGGCGGTGGCATTTTTGGTTCTTCACAAATTGGTTTTCACAATTTAGTTTTATAACTTTAAAATTTAAAAGTTTTAGTCATTTTGGCATATGACCTTTAAAACAGGGGCTTTTCTGGCCATTATGATGAAGTGATAGTCCAATTGACTGCCACATCATAATAAAAAATGCCAACCCAACTGGACTGTCATGTCATAAATCTGCCCAGAAAGCCTCAAAATCAAAAGGTGTTGGCCGGAACATGACTAAAATTGGCAAAAACTTAAAGTTACAAGACTAAATTGCAAAAATCAACTCGTGCAGTACCAAAAATGCCACATCACTTTGCATTTTTCCTGTTGGTTACATATTACAAGAAGGCTCACCATGAAATTATCCTGTCATATTTGTAGCTCTTAGGCAATTGGCGGTAGTCACACAGAAGAAGTTCAATTCGATCCTGAAATTGCAATTAACTTCACAAATGAAGAACTGCCCCATGACTATTCAGTTTGGATGCAACAAACCTGTTTGTTTATGTTTTCATTTTCAATTTTTGAAAAAGTAATTATAGCGAAAACATATTTATTTATACGTATTTTCATTAAAAATATAGTAATATACATCATAGTCGAATATAAGACACAATCTCATGAAGTATTTCAAACATATTCAACATATGTCATAAAAGTGCACGTCTGTGGGGCGCGGAAGATTAATATTTATTTTACTTTCTAAATATACTGATATTTCAAAAAGATAGTTGTAAATATTATGAACACGTTAAAAAATTGAATTGCTCCATAAAATGTGAACGGCTAATGATTATTCAGTAAGTACAAATATATTAACCTTTAACATACACTGCATAGTAGTTTTAACTACCAAGATTTTTCTATTAGATATTCTTAAGGTTTTTTTGGATTCAAAAGTATTTTGATGGGTTTTTCATATACACAAATTTATTTTCCATGTAATATAATAATAACAAGTATAAAAGTATATGTAACAATTTTCAACTGAAATGAACAGTTCATTTGATTTTGATGATGAGTATAAAACTGGCTTTTGAAGCAATCAGTGAAGCAAATGGCATACCTGCAGGCCAGCTTCTTTCACTTTGAGTTGTGCATATTGCAGTTGTTTCTCAGAGAGAGTGATGCCGGTGTACTTACATCCAGTCCGTTTGACTGCTTCAAGAGCTAAACTTCCCCATCCGCATCCGATCTCTAGAATGTGATGCTCCTTACTAATTCTTGCCTGTGCTTGGACACAATTTAGCTTCCACCATAAATCATTTGATGAGATCATGTAAGGGATATGATGTGTCCTACAAAAACTTCACCTTTTCAATCAAAGTATGGGTTTTCCTTAGCTGTGCATTCTTCAAATCTTCATCTGGTGTCTTCAATGAGAGTTAAAAACAGGAGTTATATGTTGTGGAAGTTTGCTACACGGCCTAATGGACAATAAAAAGGTTGATGCCAACCTTAAACATTGCGCAAGAGTAGGTCATTGTTTCGTCCAAAAATAGAGAAAATAATTCATTGCTCTGCAAAGAACAAATAGAATGATACCGTATTCAGATATTGGAATAGATTGACATATTGATGCATTATGGTATCAACAAATAGAGGGTAAAAGACAAGTTTCCAAATACATGTGATTTTCTTTGTAAGAGAGATGCATGAAAACTTTACGAAATTCTAGTAACTTCTGGACCATGCATTAAAGAAGCTCAGTATGTTCAGCATCTGCTGTTAACAATTAGAAACTTTTCTTGTGTTATAGTCCAAGGAAAAAGGCCACTTACTAGGTCATAATGCTGTGAGATGTTTCGGCGCGCCTGAGTTAGTGTATTCTTCCTTGCAGCATGCTTAAAGAAATATTTTGCAGAAGATACTATAGAAGTGTAAAGCAACGGTGTCCACCACCCTCTAATGATGCAGAAAATATATTCTCAAAGCACGTATTGCAAAACAACTGAATGGCATCAACGTAGAAATTCCACTTAGCCAATTACCTTTTCTTGTTTAACTTTGTCATATAAGTATTCAATTCTGTACTGGCTATGCATATCTGCAAAATACAAATCCAGGAAGGTCTTTATCACAATACGGACGTGGTCCCTACAACGAGAGGACGAGGAGAAAAAGCTAAACATCTGAAAGAATTTGGCACCATTTCCTTACCAGGAAAAGGTTGAGAAGGCCCTCATCCTTATCAATGAAAGAGAAGTCCCCATTAATGTAGGCATCAGCAAAGCCTAAATCAGCTTCTGTTGCTACCTGTGACGATGGTATTCAGTTTGAGACACAAGTACTTTTCTCTTAGTTACTAGAGTATTTCATTCTTAATATGATTGTTTTAGAAACATAAACTATTTTTAAGTATAATCATCGACATTACCTTCCAATAGAACTGCGGTGTATGAACTCTCAGAGTAACTTTTAAATTGCTCTTTCTTCTAGTACCTTCAAATGTAAAAGCGGTACCTCCTTCTTCCAATAAACTGTTTCACAAACGGTTTTACAGGGTATAATCCAATAGCTTCATTTAGTGTATAGTATAAAAGTATACTGTTGCACGGAGTTTAGATTGGAACAGGGAAAACGTTCTCTTAGCGGATAAAGACCAATGAATGATTCTCAAGAGATTAACAGTGGAGGTTTAAAAATATGAAAGACATTATTACTAATTGGCAAAACCATACGACATGGAAACAAAAATGTTAATAAATCAAGTCTCTGAGTAGAAGCTCACGTTATGCAGCCAGTAGCAATAAATCTCTCAAGAAACCTCGTGACAAGACCTCGCGCCCCAATTTCAAGCCACGATGGTATCGTGTGTTTGCGATTATACTGAACAGTATAACTTTTTCTAAGCAAGTCGTTTGCAGCAGATATACCTGCCTGTCATGATCAAATATTGGTTATTACAATGTGTTAGTTAAATGCAACGTCAAAAAGGATCTAGTGAAGTGGATAAAAGGACTACAGTGTTTCGAAGGGAATGCGAATCAACTTTGTTTGCTGCTTCAATATATATACGGTCCTTGTATGTTTCTCTAAAGTATGGCGTTAAATGCACAAAGTGAAGATCTACTTCAGCATGTCTAATGCTTGACAAACTCTGTTTTCGTATTTTAGTGAATCAAACTAGAATGTATAAATTTATTTTGCAACCGAAATATAAAAAAGATAATGCAGATTAGTTCCACTTGTTTCCTAATTGTCATTCTGCTCATTCCATGCACTGAAGGCACCAACCGGAACCAATAAAACTCTGCGTATACCATTAAAATATGTCTGAAATTTTGTCAAACTACGTTGATTGATAAAAACTAGGATGAACTAAGATAGATAACATAGAGTTGAAGAAATGTTACACGATCCACAGTTTCTCAAGTACTGCCGTAAAATACCTTGATTCCATCCTCGGGGAAGCCATAGCCTGCAAAAAATGTAAAACAAGGTATATCATTAAGTTCATCACACACAATGAGGTATTCTACATATGGCTACTGGAAATGCTTATGAGGATCTCCAATGCACCTTGATATGCTCCATAGAACCACAATCTCCTCTTTCCTTGGATAAGATTGAGTTGACGTAAAGCTTTTGAAGCAGCAACAGATGGGATTGGGTGCCTGGTTGACCACTTGAATAAGGTACTTTTAGGTGTGTGAGGTGGATTCAGGGTAAAAAAGAACAGAAGCACAGTGTCGTTGATATTCTGCACATTCATTAAAAACAAAACAAGTCACAAGAAGGCAAGGATTTAATTATCATGAAAAGTGGCTTTGAAAAGGATATAGCAGGAAGAGCATTCCATTTTATAAATTTAAGACCCCATAGTTTCTGCAAGTACATCAACAGCAAAGTTGTAGCAAATGTCTTTTGTATGTTACAGGTTTCTGCAGAAAATACGACCAGAACTTTTTCCCCCCAAAAGATGACTGGTGTATTTCAATTCGTGTTCAATATATCAGCTATTAATATCAATTCAAAGAATTTGAAATCGCACACAACACTCTATATATCCTGGCAAGTGAATGACCAAAAACAAGCTTTGATTGACAATTAACATGATTACGCTTACAGTAGCATTGCCAGCAATAGAATCCCAATAATTAATGTATGTAACAGCACTGGTCGGATGCTGTCGAACTTTTTTATTGTTGACAAGTTCTTGCTATCTCATATCACTATATTAGCAAGTTATTTAAGATAGCTGAACTATTCATCAGTGACTCTCTGTTGCACTATTTACTCTTCTTTAAGAATGAATCATTATGGTCTGAAATTTCAAATTATGCAGAAACATGCAAAACTTATCTGTTATTTAAATGCAGAAACTTATTTACAAACCTGCATATTGTTAAGCCAATATGTTATATAAGCTTTCTTATCGATAGTGCCAAGAAAATTCCTTGAGCTCCATAGTGCTGGGTTTTTGGGCATTAAATCATTGTCACGATGAAGGAAAGTATCACTGCAATAAAGTTAAAGAATGGAACTGCATTCATGATCAGGAAAATCAGCTTACTTCCCAGAAAACTGAAACAGGAGAAATGCACGGCTTGCAGAGTGCTGCAGAATAATTTGCTCTGAGTACATGATCTACGATTCTTAGAGAATTCATTTAGCGAGGTGGGAAATAGTTAATAAACAAAAGGTCTGGATTAGGCAGAGCAATAAGCGTTCTGTAACTGGCTGAAGCTATGCAAATAATATACTACTTACAAGAAATGTATGCTATGCGCCTTGAAAGCAACTAGTGAAAATTAACAAGTTATCTATTCTAAAGTTGTTTATTTGGCTATGTTCGTATCTAAGGTTGTAATTCTTATTCTCCAGGAGCTATTGACTAATGCCTTTCTGCAGATGTAATATTCATTTAAGATACTGCTGAAGAATTTACGGTTTAGCTCATCATTCAAACACTAGTTGCTTCATAGAAAAAGAAGAAGAATGGAAGTCAAAAAGAAAGCAGACGAGAGCACCTGCAGGCGTATTGAAAGGCACCGAGTATCCTTAATTCATCATGTGTTGCATGCTTCCCTAACATCTTGAGAGCATCTGGAGCATCCGTTGCAATTATGCACCCGTCATATCCTTCTTTCGAGCCATCCTTACAAGTTATAGCACAACCTGCAACTATATATTAAATTAATTTCCGGAAAAAGAAGAAAATAACAGAGAAAGTTAAGAAATACATTGATAATCAATATAGTAATTTTTCCGCATTCACATCTGACATATAGCACAGTATTGTAGTAACACTTGTAAATTTTACTAGTGAAACTTCCTTATTTGATCGTCACTCCTGCTTTTAAACTTGGAAAGGGAACAGATAATCAGAAAATGAACACTGAATTTGAACATAAAACTGACCCTCATCATTTGCAAAAACTGAACATATTTCAGAATTGGTTCTTATTTGGCAGCCTCTACTTTCCAGCTCTTTCTTAACCTGGTTTTGCATTTAATCCATTGAGGTAATTCAATCAGAATACACTTTAAAATGAAATCACATGATTTCAACATTTGAAATATTTCAAGTTGCAACATTTCTGTAAACGATTGTTGTTGAACTAAGGAATCTCAGGAAATCTGAACGTACCTTATCAACATAACTTTCCGAACGCCATGTTGGAGTAAGTCTTTGAGAGCGACCGATAAGCTGCAGAGTAAATCATTGTAAAAGGTACATACAACTCGAACCCCAAAAACGAAACTAGAGCAAATACAGTAGGCATGCTGCATACATTTGCAAATCACAACATAAATTACCTGCAAAGTGGGGTCATTTCGCAAAACTGAAAGTACAGAATAAGCAGAGAAGTTCATTACTCCTGAAGAGCAAGACCAGATAGAAGCACAAGTCGGGACCTCCAAAAAAGTTGGAATAGCAAGAGTAAGCATATTGCTATAAGATGGACATTTCACAGTATTCAATGTTTTAGTATGTAGTCTCACAAGAAAAGCCTTCTGGAACAACTCAGAGTAACCACATGACTGAATGAAGTGCTCTAGAGTCTCATTTCGATCAATGTCTGGATTGCTTTCAAGCTCCTCAACATAACTGCAACAACGAGATTTTTATTACAAATCGAACTTGACATACTTGTTCTGAACTAATTTAGGACACAACATAAGTCTGCTTGTAATAGTACTCACGATGACGCATCATTCTTGAACTTAACCATTTCTCTAATCATATTCCAAAAGTAGGGATTTAAAGCATTCGTCTTTCGTGCAAACAAACTTGAGACCCCGTTTCGGGTCCCCCATTCACACCCTTGACCCTCATCCAAGCTCACAGAGAATGATGACATGTCACAGAGCTCCCTATCAACTCCAAGACTCTCCAACAATTCAATAGTTTCTGGATGCATAACCTGTCCAATAAGCCAGTAACATCTCAGCCAACAGTTAAACCATGAAATACAATTCTGATCAAGGCTTTGTCTTTAGTAACATGTAAGATCTATCAAACAAAAAGTAACAATGTAAGTAGTTTTGATAATCCCAAGATTTTGTATTGATTTTTGTTTAACCATAGTTTTAATTCATAACCAATAAAATTGTAGCTATAGTAAATTTTCTTCTAGTAATACAACATATATATATATATATATATATATGTATAATAGGGATAGTTACACTTCCCTCCCCTAAAATTTGGTATATTTATATATAGGTCCCCTGTGGTTTGAAAAATTACATCTAGCATCTCTAAGGTTTGTTTTCGTATGACAAATAAGTCCCTCCATTAGTCAAAATTCACCAAATTTGCTTATATTAACAAAAAAATTGGAAAAAAAATCTATACTTACAATACGGTTTCAAGTTTTGTTTTAATGTTATATTTATCTTGAATTAGTATCAACGATTTTACCAAATTATTTGATTTTAACTTAAATTCGAAATTGTACAAGTTTATGTTGGTTTCAGATGATTTTGTATAATGTAACACTTCTATAAAAATAAATCTATTAAAAGAATTACAAAACTAACAAAAGAGCAAAGGTCGAAAAATCAAAATACATAAATTGATATAAATAAAACAAAATTTGAAAAAAATTATAACTTGGTGTTGAGAAAATTTCAAGATAAGACTAACTTTTCTTCTTAACTAAGTGGAAATTAGAACTTTAAAATTTTAATTAGTGAAGAACGAATATGTGGTATATTTTCTTTCTTGTGTATGATCAATATGCAAGATAGAAGAGATTGATTTTTGAAAAGTCCGCAATATCGTCTAGTTCTCAACTTTTTTTAAGTTTCAGAAAAATCGGAATATCGTCATATTTAAAGTCTTAAAAGTAATTTTTATTCTAAATCAGCTTTAATATATATATTACTAACTAAGTTCATTTTATTTTGAGTTGAATTTCAGTCAGATGAAATTAATTCTTCAATATTTTTATTATTTTTACAAGAAGTTAAAACATGAAATATTTTGAGCTTATTATTATTTAATACCATGTATATACATAAATATATATATGTGTAGATGATTAAAGCATATACATTCTGATAAAGAAATATTTTTTTAGTAATTTTAGATATGAACTTATATGATTTAACTAATAGCTTGTAAAATCTCATAAACATAAAAATTTCAATAAAGTCCAATTTAATATAGAACAAGAATAATACATATTAATTTACCCGAGTAAAGACAGTAAAACCAAGGTCAAGAAGAGTGCCACCGATGTCAACTGTCTTGGCACGGCCACCTAAGGCGTCCTCCTTCTCGTACACCACCACTTCCACCCCATCTTTTGCTAAAACATATGCGGCCGCCAGCCCGCTTACACCGCCTCCCACCACGGCTACCCTCATCCTCGACAAGCTAGTCGAACTGCATGATATGTTATGTTAACATATCAATCGATATCAAAATCAAAGTCGAAGGAGATACATGTAATAATATCAATGTAGTGAATACCTTTTAATTCTCAAGTGTAGAGGACAGACTGTGCATGCACTACTTGATCACACAATCTTCTCTAGCCTGCAGGCTGCAGCTTCTATCGATTTATAATATATGTGCATATGCTATGGTAGCAACCCACAGCTCTATTGTTAGCCTCTGTTTTTGTTAATGACTAATTAAAGCTGCATAACAACTTTAAGAGTGGGGAGGGAATTGACAGCTCCAGTTTTTATAGCAAATCTGATTATATCTTCTATTACATTTATTGCAAATCTGATTATATCTTCTATTACAGTAGGATAATTACACTATTCTCTCTTAAAATGTAATCTAATTACATATAGACTTTCTATATTTTGAAAAATTATATTTAGTATTCTTGAGGTTTGTTTCTATCTAACAATAAAATCCCCCGTCAACCAAACTTTACTGAATTTGCTGATATTAATGAAAACCTGAATGAAAAATTGATATTTATACATCCTTGGTTGACTTATTGTAGGTTTAATTGTTTCGGACTAAAATATCCTTATAACGTGAAGATATACCTCCTCATACGTATTAACATGTGAAGACATATGAGGGTGATATGGTTATAAAAAGATTCATTGGACCTGCTATAAGTCAGTAATAAGTCAATCGAGGGTAAATATAGATCTTTTTCTCGATATTTTTTTGTTAATATCAGCAAATTCGGTGAATTTTGACTAATAGATCGACTTATTTGTTAGATGGAAGCAAACTCCAGGAGTACTAGATGTAATTTCTCAAACCATTGGAGATCTATATATAATTACACCAAATTTAGGGGAGGGAAGCATAATTATCTCTATTAATATATATATATATATATATGTTATATCACTAGAAGAAAATTTACTATAACTACAATTTTATTGACTATGGATTAAAACTATGATGAATAATTACTGTTAATTATGATTAAATAAAAATCACTACAAAATCTTAGATTATCTACAATAAAAATTACTTTTATCATATCTATAAATCGAAATAAGTATTTTTACTATGACTTTTAACCGTAACAAATATTTTAACCACAACTGTTAAAGCTGCATAACTACGGACGGAGTTACATTTTTGTCTCTAAAATTATTGTCCCATTGTTTTACGAGAAACTTTCATTTATTATTATACGAACGCAGGAAAGATGTTTGCAGTTTTCGGTGTAAGAAAGTTTTGTCCAAATCTAAGTACCTCCCCACCCTATCCCAAAAATATGAATGTGGGCTGTAATAATTTTGCCGATCCTACTCAATATTAAAAATCTTTTTGCTTAGCCCTCTAGCAAATTTTAGAAAAATTATATTGTAGTCCTTAAATAATATTAAAATAATTTTGATTCCCATTGTTCTACATTTTTATCTCTAAAATTATCACTTTTGAAGGGACCAAAAATATAATTTTCTCAAAATTTGCTAAGGTCTAAGCAAAGAGATTTTTAATATTGAGTAGGATAGGCAAAATGATCATAAATGACATTTATATTTTTGGGATAGTGGTGGGGAGGTACTAGATTTGGGCAAAACGGATAGGGTTCAACTATTTTTTTTTTTTTTTTAAAGTTTGGTATAATTATAAATATTTTTTAAATTTAAAAATTAAATACAATTTACTTCTGTGTTAATAGAAAAATATAAAAAATTTTTGTAAACAAAAAAAATGCAATTACCCCATTGAGATTTAAAACATGATGTAATTTACCACCCTCTGGAGGGGGAGGGGGAGGGGGAGGGGGGTTAAATTGCATCACTTATAGTGTCACAGGGAGGTAAATTGTACTTTATTTTTTACAGGGCCTTTTTTGCATTTTCTATTAACACAGAGGGGTAAATTGTATTTAACCCTTAATTTAAATATTCGTCTAATAAAGAACCCGTACCATTATCCTCCTTTAGATTTCTATATAACTTTTATGGTGAATTGACTAAAATACTTTTGGAATTATGAATTATAATTATTTTAAATATTTTTATAAACTAATATGTCCTTTGAATTATTTACTTTGGTCTGCCTTAATTTTCTTTCTTCCATTTTTTCAACATTTTTTTTAAATTAGCGAGGGGGTAGAGTAGTCATGTCTACATCACCCTATGAAAGCTATATAATTATTTTTTATTTGAGAATGGTATTTGAAATTCTGACAAATTCCAAGAAAAAAAGTGTTTATTCGGTGTGCTTTTTAATATATTGATAAAATTACCCCTATATAAAAAAATAATACCAAATTAATTTTTCTCCATTTATCTTTTATCTCCCTTCTCCTCTTTTCGCTACCTCTTATTATCTGTTTCATTTTATCCCGACCTCATTTCTCATTTCACTTTTCTTATTTTTTTATTTCTTATTTATTTTTTGTAAACAACTATCGTACCTTTTTTTTATTTTTTATTTATTCAGTCATCATTAGTAAATACCTAAATAGTTAAAAAAAATGAATGCATATAGTTTTAATAAATATTTATAATTTTAAACTTAGAATTTGACAACAAATCGAGTCACTAGAAGAAAATTTATTATTGACTATAATTTTATTATCAATAGGGTAAAATCGTAATAAATAATTATTATTAATTATTGTTAAATAAAAATCAATACGAAATTTTAAATTATCTATCATGAAAATTATTTTTGCCATGGCTATAAGTCGTAATATTTTTTTCATGACTTATAGCCATGACCATATTAGTTATGATTAAATGTTAAATATTTTTAGTGAGTGTGTAGATGGTACTAGTTACAGTAATGATGTAACGGGTGTTTAAGAAAATATATATGAGTGGTAAAATAAGGACTCCAAATATAAGTTGGTAATTAGTAACTCGGAATTAATTTTTTTTCTAGCCATTGAAAATTTTAAAGTGATTGTAATTACTGAGGCAGACAAAATTAAGACTTTTTTATATGGAGCTTTTATTGACTGGACATTTTCAACCACCAAATAAGCACTTACATAAAAAAAAAAAGATCAAATTGCATAAAATAAATTTTAAATTATATTATGTATATAATTATAATTTATATACATAATATAAATGAATGTGAAGAGCTTATCCTTCTCCGACATGTCTCGGATATCCAACGTCAGTGCCAAGAAGGCTTTCACATAATCCCACACGGAGCTTGTATGCTCCAATTTCCACAATGCCCGCCTGGCAACTCGACGTTCTCTGGAAAGAACCACTATGTAATCGCTTCCCGAATATGGGTCCAGGTATCCTGTCACACCTGGTTGGCTTATATTTCAGTATATTTGGTGCACCACCACAGCTTGGCATCACCCACCAAATACATTATCGCAGTCGGCACCTTCCTCGCCTCATCCACCATATTTGCTACAAGAAAGTATTGCTTCATGCTGAAAAGAAAGTTCTCGACCTCCTTCACATCACGAACACCATCATAGGCCTTCGGTTCAGGAATCTGAAGCCTAGAACCAAGATCTTGAGCAACAATAGAGGCATTACTCACTGCAAGTTTGGAGCAAACCAATCTGAATAGACATCTACTCCATCTCATCCCGCATATCAGCAGTGCCGCCACCTGCAAAGGCATTATCCATTTCTTAGATCACCTGCCGACATTCCTCCAGCTTAAAATTCAGCACTGTGATCTCTGTTTCCAGGGAAGAGATCTTCTCATCCAGGTTCATCACCGTCTTAGCTAACTGGGAGTTTTCATCCTCTAGGTTCGCAACTTGCTTGCTAGGTGACGCCGCCCGCCTCAGGCTCTCAGCATCTTGGCCCGCCATTTTCGCATTAGAATTTGCTTGGGTCATAGCAACCCGCCTCGGCCCCATGAAGGTACCAAGGCTCTAAACCACTTCTCATGAGGCGCCTTCCACAATGTTGGGAAAAGGGCACCGTGTGGTTAGTAGTCCGCAAATGCTACTCTTTCCAAATAGGAACACAACAACAGGACTCCCACCGACACTAGCACAATGCGCCGACAGGAATAACACACAGAATCAGACAACAACAATAGAAATAATCAAGGTGCAGCAGGAAAGCAGAAAATTGAGCGCAATTTCAAAATATGGATTTTATTGAATGCGAAAAACAATATATATTGTACAATCAATACTAGCGCAAGGGGATCGCCTTGCGGGGGCACTAACGTATAGACTACACCAAGCTTCGGATACTCATTCCCCCCTATAATAGCTTTAAAAAGATTTTCTATTGACAATAATAGATACTAAAAAAGTTGAACAACGCACCTCAGGGGGCATAATTGCCCCCATGAATAAACAAAAGGAAATACATGCTTACAGTATGTATAAGACAACCAACGCTTAAAATCTAAAACTATGGAAGTCCAATGTCTATTGGTGAAGGTTGTTGGTCGATTGGGTTGAGCAGTTGCGTGGCCGAATGTGCGTCAAGAGTGCCGAGAATGGGGGTGGCCCTTGACACCGGGGGAGGGGCTAAATGCAATTCTGGTCCCATAGTATAGGTCATTTCATATTTTTGTCCTTTAATTTTTTAGTGTGCGTTTTAGTCCTGCATCTTTTAAATTTTCATGATTTCAGTCATATTTTTCTCCAGAATTTACTGCAAGAATGGTAAACTCCGATAGAAAAAAAGGTTTGAAATCGAGAAAAATTTAAAAGATCATGCAGAACCAAAATGCTACTCTAGAAAGTTAAACAACAAAGTTACAAACAAAAATGAGCCAATAGAGACAGTAGTCCCTATTTAAAACTTACATGAGATGTACATACATTTGTCCGAAAAGAAGGGAGAAGTTCAACAGAAAATAAAAGAATTGAAATAGTAAAAATTAAAAAAATATAGTATCAAAATATTGTCTTAGAAAATTAAAGAAGTAAAACGCTGTATGACCTAAGTTACTGAATCAAAAATGCATTTTCAACCTTTTTGTTTCGGGTAACTTAATTTATGCCAAAAACAGATACAGAACATCAACATGAACAAGATAGAAGGGCTGAAACTGAAAGGAAGACAAAAAATTCTCAAAACATGGCCTGATGGTCTGTTGATGTTGCTATTACATTATTATTTGTTCAACAGTAGTTCCCTTTATTACATGAACATAATAGATGTCTCAACTCTTTATTCCAACAACGTAAATGCAGAGCATAAGATCACTGAAGAAGTATAATATGAGATCAGACCCATTCTATATAGTTGAAGAAGAATCGGATTCCCCTCAAATAACATTATCAATGATCAGCAGGCACGGGGTTGTATGGTTTATTGCCAAATGCCGCAATATCTCCAGGTCGAGTGAATACAACCTGCCAAGAATGACAAGAGCGAAACAAGTTGCATGATTCTTGATTTTGGGTTTAAACCAAATCAAAAAATTAATCGTAGCAGCTGATGAAATGAAAAGGCAATAGCTAATTAAACTCTTAATCGGCCTAAGTTGTTTCATACAGAGAAAAAAATATCTCTTATCACATACCTGATAACTTCCAACAACACCATATTTAAGTCCAGCTGCACAATAGTCAAAATAATATATCCATGTGCGCATGAACTTCTCATCGAATCCCAGCTCCAGTATTTTACTAAAAGACCAAATATATTAATAAGAACTCAAAAGAGTGAAAGTACTATAAACAACAGATCTGTAGCTTCTAGCGAATCAGTTTTGATCCTCCTCAAAACGGGAAAGGTCTGTGGAAGCATACTTGAAAAGAGGCATTAAGTTATGTTGTTTTGCAACCTGATATGTTCAACTTTTAAATTGTAGATTCTCACCTCTGGTTTCTGAGGAGGTTTTCTCGCCAACATTCGAGTGTCTGAAAGTAATGGAGTCCTCTTTCTTCTAGGTGCACGACGCTGCATCAAAACTAATTTTTATGAATTTTTGTTTGCTTTTTTCAGGAGTAATTTATCCTCAACACATGATAAAGACAATTTTTGTTACCTAAGTCTTGATGCAGCAGCCATGGCAGATGTTAGTCGGCTAAGCGAAGCCAGCCATGAACCAGGGAATATATATTCTTTAATGAAGCCCGCACTATGCGTGAACTCATCATACTTCTCATCAGCTATTGCTATGAACTAAAGTAAAAATTGAAATCAGTTTTAGTCTTGGAATCTATTTGTTAACATGCTAAGGTAGAATTCAAGCTGTACTTATTCTCCGAGCAAAGGAAATTCGATGAGATGCAGTAAAAAAGAATAGAAAAGAGATAAAATTATACTAATCAATTGAATGTGGAAAGACCAAAAGCCGCTAAATATCCTTTGTGGTCAGGTTGTAACATATTTGAAGGACTACTGCCAATTTGGAAGAATTTTTTGAGACAGAATGAAAGTATTGACAATTAAACAGTAACAACAGTTACCTGGAGAACAAGAATACCGTTTTCAGTTAATGCAGACTCACAGCACCTAAAAAACTCTTCAATATATTCATGCCCCACGGCCTCTATCATCTCACTGAAAATTTAGCGATTTGATGGTTGGAGATCTTTCAGATAAGAGGTTAAGTGGATTCGACCTATTGTGAAAAGGCTCACCATGATATTATCCTGTCATACTTGCAGTTCTTAGGCAATTGGCGGTAGTCACATAGAAGAAGTTCTACTTGATCCTGATTAGATTTAACCAGACAATCAAAAACTTCACTTTAGAATTGAAACGAAAAAGTCCATCTTGATCATGAGGAAATCAGGGAAGTAAATGGTATACCTGCAGGCCAGCTTCCTTCACTTTCGACTCTGTATACTGCAGTTGCTCTTGCGAAAGAGTGATGCCTGTATATCTACAGCCAGTCCGCTTGACTACTTCAATTGCTAAACCTCCCCAACCGCATCCAATCTCTAGAACATGATGTTCCTTGCTAATTCTTGCCTGTAGTTGGAGACAATTTAGCTTCCAGCATAAATCATTTTAATTTGAGAGGAACTTGGCGTACAAAAGGTCCACCTTTTCAATTAAAGTATGGATTTTCCTCAGCTGTGCATTCTTTAGGTCTTCATTTGGAGTCTTACAAGAGAAGTGGAGGAGCATGTCATGGAAATTCAGCATCCGACAAAGATAATTTTGCTAAAACAGATCTATTAAGAAAAAAGATGCTAACCCGAAATATGGCACAAGAGTAGCTCATTGTTTCATCCATGAATAGAGAAAATAATTCATTGCTCTGGGAAGAAACAGTAGAAACATTCTTAAGATATGCATATCCATATATCAAAGTAAATTGATATCATGGTTCATTATGGATTAGTAAGTAGATGGTAAAAGATAAGTTCATGACACATGCATGCGATTTTCTTTGTCTAAACAAAGAGATGGATGCATAACATGTTTAGAATTTACGTTATTCTTAATGGATAATTCTATTGACAATTCAAAACATCATTCATATGCTAGATCCCGAGGAAGCAAACCACTTACTAGATCATAATGGTCTGAGATGTTTCGACGTGCCTGATCGATTGTATTTTGCCTCAATACATGCTTAAGGAAACTCTTTGCAGAAGCTATCATAGAAGTGTAAAGCAAGGGTGTCCACCATCCCCTAGTGATAAGGAGGTATGTTGTCAAAGAATTTTGGAAAACAACTAGATAAAATCAACACAGAATTCCTAGTATAGTTATTACCTTTTCTTGCCTAACTTTGAGATATAAGTATTAAACTCTGCATTGGCTATGAATATCTGCAAAATAAAATCCAGGAAGGCCATATTATGATACGTACATACCAAACTTTATGCAAGGAGGGGCAGGAAAAGTACAATATCCTGTTGTGATCTAAAAAAATAGAAAACCATAAAAGGTATTCCATATGCATCAATAGGAGGTAAACGGTACACCTTTTAAATGGAATTTGGATCCATTTCCTCACCTGAAAAAAGTTAAGAAGACCTTCATTTTTATCAATGAAAGAGAAGTCCCCATCAATGTAGGCATCGGCAAAGCCTAAATCAGCTTTTGTTGCAACCTGTGACAACAATATCCATTTTGAGCCGCAAGTTACTTTTCTTAGTCACTTAAATTAGTATTGATTGTTGATACAATTGCTTTAGAAACATAAACTACTTATAAGGTTTAATAATCAAATATCACCTTCCAATAAAACGCTGGGTTGTGAACCCTCAATGTAACTTTTAAGGTGCTCTTTTTTCTGGTACCTTCAAAGGTAAAAATTGTACCTCCTTCTTCCAGTAAACTGTTTCACCAACATACATATAGTATTTTAAGTAAATGGTAAACCATAAAACCGAAACCAAAATGACAGTAAATCAACTCTTTGAGTAGAAGCTCACATTAAGCAGCCCGTAGTTATGAATCGTTCAAGAAACCTTGTAACAAGAAGGCGTGCTCCACTTTCAAGTGAGGAGGGTACCAAGTGTTTGGAGTGTTTCTGAACAGTATAACTTTTTCTAAGCAAGCCATTTGCAGCAACTATACCTGCCTGTCATGGTTATTACCATCAAAAGCCTTGGTTAAATGGATCGCCAAAAGGAATTTAAAAGGACTATTTTT
>NC_026154.1:2829180-2843255 GCF_000512975.1 Sesamum indicum
AACTTTATTTGCTTCTTTAACTCCTATATGGCACTCACGTTCTTTTGTACATTATCTTTACATTTTTGTACATCTCAAAAGTAAAATAGGCACTAAATTGAAGCATCTACTTAACTATATGTAATGCTTGGCCATCTCCTTTTTCGGGTTTTACTATAAATTTGTCTGACCTAGTTTGCTCAATTAATTTGGTTCTCAACTAGACACTGAAAAGAAAACCTGGATGATATCATTTCCATTTGTGTTCAGATATTCAATCTGTGCATTGCATGCACTCAATGCACTAACTTGGAGCGAACAGGCTCTGCTTATACCATTAAAGAATATTTGATTTTCTTTTCTTAGATTATGTTGATTGAGAAAAAGTAGAACTGGATAAAAACTAGTTCAAGAGAGCTTATCTCTGCAAAACAATAAGATAGAGTTGAACAATGATTCATATGATCGATAAAGTCTCCAAACAAATGCCATGAAATACCTTTACCCCATCCTCAGGGAAACCATAGCCTGAATGAAAATGTAAAACCAGGAAAACCATTAAGTTAGCATATAAAAAACGAGGTATTCGTTATAATGTACTACTGAAAATTCTTGTAATGACTTCTAAACCACCTTGGTATGCTCCACAGAACCACATTCTCCTCTTTCCTTGGATAACATTGAGCTGATGTAAAGCTTTTGATGCAGCAACTGATGGGATTGGTTGGCTAGTTGACCACTTGAACAAGGTAAGTTTAGGTGTTTTTGGTGGATTTAGAGTCAAGAAAAATGGAACAGTCTCACCAACATTCTGCACATTCATTAAAAGAAAAGGAGTTCAAGAAGACAAGGGTTTAATTAACGCAATAAAGTGAAGCCTTGTATTTGATGGAAAATTTGCAGATAGCAGAATTATCATGAGGGACTCTATCTTGCAATTGAACTTTCAGTTTATGCAGAGAACACACAATGTTATGTGTATTAAATGCTAAAACTGATTTACAAACCTGGAGATTGTTGAGCCAGTATGTTATATAAGCTTTGTTCTTGATGGTTCCTCGAAAATTCCTTGAGCTCCATACTGCGGGGTTTTTGGGCATTAAATTGTTGTCATGGTGAAGGAAAAGATCACTGCAATAAGAATCAGAGGACAGAAATGCTTTCAGGATCAAGAGCAACAGCTTACTTCCAAGAAACCAAGCAGGAGAAATATAAGTCATGTAGAGTGTTGGAGAATAATTTTCTACCAATAGATAACCTGTGTTCAACGCTATATATCGAAAGGATTGATTGAATAATAGATGGTGGTTTGCATTTACTTTTTATGGAAAAAAATAAATAAACAAGAGCATGTTGTTTAGGCTTAGTGTTAAGCTTTTCCCAATGGGCTGGTTGTGCATAAATATCATTTGTAGAACTGTATGCTAAAGTGCCATAAAAGCAAACTAGTCATGAAGGAAGAAGCTGATGAAAATTTGAGGTGTCCTTGAAAATTAACAAGTTATATATTAAGAAATTCTTTGATTTAGCTATGCTCATACCTAATAAACAAGATCACTGCTCGAATCGATTATGAAATGTACGGTACAAATAAATAAGTTAATACTTTAGGAGATTTTTCTTATTCTTCATGAGTTTTTATTTATGACTCCAACACTCCAACACTTCCCGTAGAAAAAATAAAGAACAGATTTTGAAAAGGAAGCAAATGAGAGCACCTGTAGGCATATTGAAATGCACCAAGTATTCTTGATTCATCATATGTTGCCTGCTTCCCTAACACCTTCAGAGCATCTGGAGCATTTACAGCAATTATGCATCCATCATATACTTCTTCCAAGCCATCCTTAGAAATAATAGCACAACCTGCATAATTGTTTTTTAAAAACATATAAAATTAGAAAAAAGGAATATTACGTATGAAGAATGTAGTAATGATCAATATAGTACTTTTTCAGCATTAACATGGATATATGGCAGAATATTGAAGCAATTTTCAATATCACAGATGAGAAAATTTCATTGATCTTTCTCCCGTTTTTAGACTTAAAAAAGAGCACATATCATAAATATTCGAATGAAGAGAAAATAGTAAATGAATGCTCTCTTTATATATACTCACCCTCATCATTTGTCAAAATTGAGTATACTTCAGAATTGGTTCTTATATGGCAGCCTCTACTTTCCAGCTCTTTCTTAACCTGGTTTTGAATTTAATACAATGATAATCCAATCAGAATCTGCATATTAAATGGAAGTACTGTAAACCTGAAATAATAATTGCTAAACCAAGGAAGTTCAGAATATCTGGAATTCAAACTAAGGAAATAGGAAAATTTAATTACCCTATCGACATAACTTTGCGAACACCATCTTGGAGTAAGCCTATGGGGGCGACCGATGAGCTGGAAAGCAAATCATTATGTAAGTTAAACAAAATTCGATGCCCAAAATGAAAACATAGCAAATGTGACAGAAAAATCAACCTGCAAAGCGGGGTCATTGTGCAAAAGTGAAAGTACTGAATAAGCAGAGAAGCTCATCATTCCTGAGGAGCATGACCAGATAGAAGCACAAGTTGGGATCTGGAAAAAGTATGCATAGTAAGAGTAAGCAAATTGCTTCTGCTGAAGTTTTTGGTAATATAAGAAGGATATCTGCCTAGATTCAATGTTTTAGCAGCCTCACAAGAAAAGCCTTCTGGAACAGCTCAGAGTAACCGCGCGACCGAATGTAGTCCTCTAGAGTCTCATTGCGATCGATGTCTGGATTGTTCTCAAGCTCTTCAACGTAACTGCGATTGGTGCGACCATATTGTATCAATGTTATTGCAAATCAAACTTGGCACACTTGTTCAATATTCATTATGATCGCCCGACACAAAATAATATCAAAGTGAAAAGAAAGTCGTGCTTGGTGCTTGATATGGTACTTACGCTGATGCATCACCCTTGAACTTAATGATTTCTCTAATCATATTCCAAAAGTATGGATTCAACACGTTCTTCTTTTGAGCGAACAAACTTGACAATCCGTTTCTGGTGCCCCATTCACATCCTTGGCCTTCATCCAAACTCACAGAGAATGATAAGTCAGAGAGCTCCCGATCAACTCCAAGATTTTCAAACAATTCCATCGTGTCCGGATAAATAACCTGCAAATTTGTCTCAGGCAACACTTACAACCATGTAACTGAACTCGATCAAGGCCTAATCTTTAGTAACAGACAAGGTGTGTACGCAAATCATATTACAGGACAACATCAAAACAAAAGAAACTTCACTATTATTAGAATCTTGGAGCATCTACTTCAACAAGAACAAATATAGCAACTCCAGAAGTGTGTTACTGACATGGGAAGAACTCCAAGAAAGCAAGGGATCAAAAATTGCACAGGGGAGCAATACGGACAACCAGTTCCAATAATAAGCAAACTAATATAAAGGGCACTAACCATGAATGATCTTGCCACCATTTCAAAGCAATTTGTGAATAAACAGAGAGAGTGATGAAAGTTTGTACAATAATTTGAAGGAATCCCATCCGGGATTTTTGGTTGTCTTAAGAAAACAAGGAGATTCTTAGAAGCTCGTCAGCTAGAGTTGAAAGGGCACTCAAGAACTCGGATCAGATAGAGGGTCCTAACAAGAGCTGCAGTCCCAGACTAATTTCTTCAATGAAGTTCTACACATAAAAATTTAGAGTTCTTTGCAATTTTATCCCTTTATTTTCTTTTATTTCGATTATTCTGTGTATTTAACTAATCTTTATTTTTTTAATATATATATATGTATTAAATTATATAAATCTGACATAAAATTCTTTAAAATATTTAATATCTTTGTAGAAGATTACAAAATAACAACTTTTGGAAATGCGTTTTATTGTAGTACTAATATAGCTAAAATCATAGAGAGTTAATAAATGAGTAAATTCCGTACTTGTAGGAAAGGAATGACTATTCGTAACACTAATTTATACCAAACATATAATTAAGAATGAGCTTGAAATGAATACAACTTACGCGACTAAAGACCATAAAACCAAGGTCGAGAGGAGTGCCATCGATTGTGGCCGTCTTGGCCTGGCCACCCAACCTATCCTCCTTCTCATACACCACCACCTCTGCCCCGTCTTTTGCCAAAACATATGCGGCCGCCAGCCCGCTTACACCGCCACCTACCACGGCCATCCTCATCCTTGACATTCTGTATTTGTTAAACTGCATGAATTAGTTTCAAGTATGCATATATAAATCAATACTGTTGTTGATGAACAATAAGTTCCAAGCAGATAATGGGGTTGGTGTAGCTTTTACCTTCTTTCAAGTTTTTGTGCAAAGCTGAGATGTATGCAGGATTGATGGTCTGTGCTCATTACATAACCACACCACCTTCTATTTATATTAGTTGTGGAAATATGTTAGCCTTCTTTTTCTACTCAAGATATTAAAACCGCATTTAAGTGCGAGAAAATGAGGAACGAACGAACAAGCTTGTGAGTACGTACTTGGGGGTTTAATCTGATTTACTTTCATCAGATATTGCAAACGTGCAAATTAATTACTATAAAAAAATATTAATTTATTTTTTTGTATTTTTTAAAATAAAAGAATTTGTCTCCATGTCTAAATTAGAAGCAAATTGCTTTGTTTTAAAAAGTATGAGGAGGTATTTTGCTATTTTTTTCATAGATAGGTTATTTGTTCATTTCCAATATCAATCATAGAGGAGTTGTTTGCATTTTTGCCTACATACGTATATAGATAGGTTTGATTTATTAAAACTTTCAACGTTTTCCTGTAAGTATTTTCGAGAAATGATAAATATGTGATATACATTTAAAGAAAATAATTAAAACAAACTTGTTTGGAGTAGTTTATCGATGTATCTCTAATATGTTCACTAGAAAACAAAATAATTTTTCACTAGAGTTAACTATTATGGTAAAAAAAAAATCATGGTGAATATAAATTAACCACAGATTCGCAACAACTAATAGCCATTATTTCTGCAAGTGAAGCTAATACATTGCCATGGCCAAAACCATGATTTGGTCAGAGTTAAAAATCACGGTAAATATTGATTAATTTTAATAAAAAATTAATTTGGAATTTATTTTGTTTTGACGGTAGTTAATAATATTAATAACCAACCACGATCTTAGCCCTATTAACTGAAGTTTTTTTAACCGTGGTCAATTAATATAGCGAAAAATTAATTTTCTTTTTTGTAGTGATTGTTGCCAGAAATTGAGAATTCAATTTGTTTATATTACTTTGTGAAAATTATATATATATTTCAAAGAATAACACATTTGAATATCTTAGATTATATATTTTTGTTTTTCAAAAAACAATTGTTGCTCTTTGAAAATGAGGAGACAGAGCATATTTTCTCAAAATGAAATGCAAAGATTTGTCATGGAATTACTGATACTTCACAAGAAATCTTAAAGTATTTTGATTTCCTTATAAACATGCAAAATATTGAGGGAGTATTCAAAAACATTTTTTAAAATTTCAAAGACAGGTAACATATTAGGTACTATAATCAATTTTTCCGCAGTAGATACCTCCATCACGTTTTTAATGGAATGGTCACTTGTAGTGTACGTGGCCGTCAAGCCTTTTATGTTGGTGTCTATGTGTTGACTGAACGGCACGTACTCATGAAAAGAAATATTGCTTTTAAATATAGTTAATTATTATGATTAAAAGCAAAAAAAAAAAAAATGGCTGATTAAATGCAATTTTTCTTTTTTATCTTTTGTATTTTGGCATTTTAGTTCTTTTCTTTTTCTAGAATAGCAAATAAGTCTTGTAATTTTTTTTTCTGTCCTTCAGTCGCCGGTATTCGCAAATGTTGCCAGGAAAAAGAAAAAACATGTGCCCGGCATGTGCTTTATTAATTTGAGTTTTTTGTTCCCATTGGTCAATTAAATGAGCAAATTCGAGAAAAAATAAAAGTTATGGGAACTAGTTTGCTATCCTAAATAGATTAAGGACTAAAACGTCAAAATACAATAAATACAAGACTAAAAATTTCCTTCTATATTAACAGGAATTACCAGTGAGAACAAAAACAACAAATTAAAAAAAAAAAAAATCACGGCTGTTAGCCGTTATTTCTGCGAGTAATGCCAAAACATTTGCTAAAGCAATTTGAGTCTAATGCAGCATATTTAATTTCCATTAGAAAAGAAATTGTACACGGTTTTCCATCAAAATAGTTAACGATGAGGCATAGGACACTGTTCAAAAAATTAATGTAGGTACTGAACTAAAGGGCTTAACTGCATTTTTTGCTCCATAATTTAGGTTATCGACTTTTTTGTCCTTTAACTTTTTATGATAATATTTTGGTTCTATATTTTTTTATTTTTTGGGCTTTTAGTCATTTTTTCACCCCAGTTTATATCTTTCTTGTCGAAAGAATGCATGTGCCTCTCATATGACATTCCAAAATTCCGGTTGTTCTTCCTATTGGTCCATTTTCATTAGTATTTTTATTGTTTAACTTTTTAGGCGCAACAAAAAATATAACATTTAATCATGACTAATTGTTATAGCTAACAGTAAATAGCAATAACAAGTAGTTATTGACCGCACCCACAAGATGACTATTGACGTAGTTTTTTGCAAGGGCGGCTACAAGTCATAACAAATTGTCTCTTTTTTGTAGCAAATTTCATGATGGAAAAATTATTTGTTTTTTTGCACTGATTTTATTTGTCCGTGGTTAATAATAATTATTCACCATGATTTTTTAGTCACAACTATTAATATTATAGTGAATAATAAATCTTTTACAGTGATGGTAGCATTTTGATCATACATCTTTAAATTTTTGCAATTTTAATCATTTTTTCGTTGTCGTTCACCCTTCTCACCGGTGGAGGTAAACTCTGATAATCAAAAAGACTTAAATCGTAAAAAATTAAAAAAATATAGAACAAAAATGCTGCTATTTCAAAAAATTATAGGACAAAAACGCATTTAATTAAACTACAGGACATTATGTTTCACGGAAATTGATATATGAAATTAAAATTAAGGTTTTGAGAAGCGTGGCGGCACAAAACTTGCGATTTTATGTTCAAAAAATTAATACAGGTACTAAACTAAAGTTTCGTGTTACGGAAACTGATATATGAAGTTAAAGTTGAACTTTTGAGAAGCTATTGCTTTTTCATCAACTGTTCAGATTAAGACCTCGTCTATACTTCATACATCTTATAATTTTATTTTTAATTTTTTTTTAAATTTATAAGACGTTAAATATATGATTTCAAAAAAAATTATTAGAACGTTCGAAAATAAGATTATAGAGCTTATAATATATTACTAATGTCAAATTTATAATTAATATTAAGAAAATTGAATAACTTATTAAGCTTTTTAAAATAAATTCACGTAACTTCTTATTTTTCTCGATGAAGTCCTAACATTTTAGTTTGGCTCTTACAACCTCTTTTTGCTAAAATATTTATGAAACAAAGATGCAACATCTTATAAGTTCAACCAAACATCCTCGGAGTATTGGACTTGCTCTAATCCAAATGCTAGAGTCGTGCAACTTCTCTCGTTGTTGTCATTATTCTCGGTAGGTTGTATTCTGTCGAACTGAAGATGCTGCGACGTTTGATAATAAATAGTACAACCCTACTCCTGGTGATTATACACGACGGTCTCTAAGGGAATCAAATCCTTCTTCATCTGCATAATACAGTTCTGATCTCATATACTTCTGTAATGATTTTATACATCTGGACAATATATGTGTTTGGAATAAAGAGTTGACATCTTTTGCCTTTGAGTAATAAAGAAAACTAGAGTAAGAACAATAATATAATCACATCAAGACACTCATTTATTTCGATTCGATTCGTTCGATTTACCGCACTGTTAACACCCCTAATTTAACATCTCCAAAGCCCCTTATAAAATGGGGAGTAAATTAATTTCAACCAATAATAGCTCATTCCTTTTTCTTTTCTATTTATGCCCCCAAATCCTCATATTGGGGATCTTCCCTCAATAAGGGCAGAATTGTCGATATGAACCTCTGCTGTCAGATGAGTTTAGATTAATTCAATAGAAAAGTAATGGGCCAAGTTTAAGGCCCATATACTATATCAAATTGTAAAATGAGGCCCATCCTCATCCATCTAGCCCAATTCAGATTTTGCACATCCATAATTATCGTTAACAGTGATGGATTCAAAAGTGAAAGTTTGAGAAGGTCGAACAATAATACTTGGGTTCACTTTGCTAGATTATTAAGAGTAATTAAAATAAGAAAAAAAAGAAAATATTCGTCCTATAACTTTGATTTATATTCATTTTTGTCTTTTATCTTTGAAAATTTTAGATTTAGTCCGTTATCTATCAATTTTTCGTAAATTTGATCCTTTAGTTTAATTTATGATTTTTTTTGCTCTTTTGATGATAAAGGCTAATAGTACATTCCAATGGTTTAAGTGTAATATAAATAAATATTTCTTCAGTAGACATAAACTGTTACACCATTTTTAGGTGAGCATTAGTTACGAAATGCAAAATAAATTGATATATATGGACTAAAATTGCTCTTGAAAAACTATATAGGAGTAAAATTATTTGAAATTGGATCAAATGACTAAAATTAAACAATTCTGAAAGCTCCAATTAAAACTAAAATGGGTAAATTTAAAAGACTAAAATTTAAATGATGATCATGAGCTTACATAACAACCCTTCCTCATCTATATATTAAGAAAATTAATGTTTCAAATGTATATTTCTATATATAGTTTGAAATATTTTTTTGACTAACTTATGAATTTGATTAAATAAATTCATGGTGATGAGCATGGCAAATAGGTGCATGCTTTTAATTAAAATTTAGATAAACGAGCAAAGTGCGTATGATTTTTTTTTTTAATAATTGAACTGAATTATAAATGTATTGTACTTTTATTTAATTAATTGCTGTAAATAAAATCTTATATGGTCGAAGAAATTTTTTAAAATAACTATACCTATTTTATTGGAATAAATAACACCATTTCTTAAAAGAAAAGGGGAAAATCCATTGTGGTAATTTTGTTAATTTATTTGGGTACTTGAATAATTTAGAAAAAATGAATCCATAATAAAGGGGTTATATATTTATATATAAATTCTTAGAGAAATCAAAATCTTATAAATATATAATATGATAAGAAATGGTGTGATAATATTATTGGATAATTATATTTATTCCCCTGATATGTTGTCTTTATATATAAACTATTCTAGTTTTCGTATAATTACAGAAAATAATCCTAATAGTAAAACAGGAAAAGTAGTTTATTAAATAATATTGACGTTTTCAAGGGTGTATGTTTAATTTTTTAAAATATAGGGATGATTTATATAAATGATGTTGATGTTTTTAACGGGCTTATGTGTAATTTTTAAAAAATATGAATAATTAATGTAAATAGAAGTGTTAATGTAATTTTGTGTAATATTAATATCTGGTTCTGGATATGATCATTTGGAGTCTTCCACAGCCTTTCCCTTCTCGCCTTCTTCGCTTTAAGGCCAACCATCAACACTTCTCTCCTCTCTCTCTCACCTAACGTTGTCTGTCTGTCTGTCTCCTTTGTCTCTGTCATCTTTCTATTTCCTTCCCCCTCTCTTCGCCAAATACACACACACACCGTATAAAACTTGACCACCTTCTCTCCTCTCCCCGCCCCTACGTCGTTCTCTTCTCGGCCAGACAATTCCCACCCAATGGCCCCTCATCTTCGCCTCTCCATCAGTCCCATTCGACGGCCCGGCGCGGCCCAACTCGCCTCCCCTCCCGTCCACGACCTCTTCTCGCCCTTCGGTCAGCTCGATGGCCTCGACACCACCGACTTCCGTGAAGCGGCCTACGAGGTGTTCTTCACGGCGTGCCGTTCCTCGCCTGGGTTCGGGGGCCGGAGCATGGCCGCGCACAACAACAGCTTGGATGAGGGAGGGGAGGGTAATGGGTCGAGTTTTGGATCGGGTCTCGGGTCGTCGCTGAAGCCGCCTGGGGTGGGGATGGCGGTGACCAGCCGGGTGAAGAGGGCGTTGGGGCTGAAGATGGTGAGGAAGCCGGCGGCGGGGAGACGGACCAGTTCATGTGGATTAATTAACCCATCCTCGCCGAGTGCATCTGGGGCGATGAGCCCAAGGGTGGGTTCCACGTTGCCGGGGGCGGGGAGGCTGAGGCGACCATTGACGTCGGCGGAGATCATGAGGCAGCAGATGCGGGTGACGGAGCAGAGTGACAATAGGCTACGTAAAACTCTTATGAGGACACTTGTTGGCCAAGTACGTATACAATGCCGATGTTTGTGTGTTATAATTTTGCATGCATGCATGCCCTTTTACTATAGAAATTATGACATGGTCAATTTAGCCCAAAACAATTTACTACATCTAATGGCAAAAATTGCATGCAACAAAGGAAAAATGAGAAACAATTTTCAATATGTTATTAGTATTTAAATTTCCTTAAAAAGTTTATGGCTTTTCTTGGCAAATATGTAATAAAATCTTAGGAACGGAAACCATGTCGGGTTTGGGTGGGTCTGGCAAGACCTAAGACCCCTCTCGATTAAAAAGCAGAAGCCCTTACCCCGCCACGCCATGCCCCACTCCGCACGGCCCCAACCTAGCCGATACATAACTTCTTTTTGAAGTTCAAGAATTCAGGACAAGGCTTGTTCTTGATAAATGTTGCATGCAGACCTTGAGATGCAGAGGACAAAGTTATTGCATTTAGAATAACTAGTTCATGTGTATATATATAAGATTGTAGCTGATGGGCTCAAATGCTTTCTTCCAAGAATAGGACAAGATATTAATGGTTTGATTTTTGGTAATAAAAAGGTCCAAGAGATGACATTTTTGAACTCCTTATAATATACAATTTCATAGATTCTACTAACATTATATGTGACATTGGTTGACAAATGATTATGTCAGATGGGCAGGCGCGCAGAGACAATAATCCTTCCCCTAGAGCTGCTACGTCATCTGAAGCCGTCTGAATTCATTGACCCTCACGAGTACCATCAGTGGCAGAAGCGGCAGCTCAAAATACTGGAAATAGGACTTCTACTTCACCCTTCAATTCCACTAGAAAAATCAGACGCATCTGCTGCAAAACTTAGACAAATCCTTCAGGCGTCTGAGGCTAAGGCAATAGACACAGGTAAGAACTCTGAGATCATGAGAGCACTTTGCAACTGCGTTGTTTCCTTGGCGTGGCGAAGCCCTGATGGTGGAACTACCGACGTTTGCCATTGGGCCGACGGTTACCCCCTAAACGTTGAAATATACAATGCTCTGCTCCACTCTGTTTTTGATTCAAAGGATGAGACTTTAGTCCTAGATGAAGTTGATGAGCTGCTAGAGCTTATGAAGAAAACTTGGTCGATGTTGGGGATTAACCGGCCAATACATAACTTGTGTTTTACTTGGGTACTTTTTGAGCAGTACGTCGTTACAGGACAGGTTGAGCCGGACCTTCTTGCAGCGTCGCTTACTATGTTAAGTGAGGTAGCAAATGATGCTAAAAAGGTTGATAGAGAGCCTGCTTATGTGAAGATGCTGGCCTGTGTATTGACTGCAATAAAGAAGTGGTGTGAGAAGAGTTTGCTGGATTACCATGCGAATTTCGATAAGGGGACAGTTGTGTTTATGGAGAACATTCTTCCTTTACTTTTCTCAACTACGAAGATATTGGAAGATGATGTCCCGTGTTACATTACTTCACCCCAAGACAGTGGAGAAGTAGTTGATGACTCTAGTGGGAATAAGGTTGATCATTACATTCGATCATCTTTAAGAAACGCGTTTGCTAAGGTTGACTTGTCTATTCATCACCCTTTCTCTATTTTGCTTTGATTAATCAAATACAATGCTCTTTCTCTCATACTAATGCAGCTTCTGCAATTCTGAAGATGCTCGAGGATCAAAGTGCCAATGGGACAGAAAACATCGAGGCACAGAAAGTGAGTGAGGTGCTCATTAAAATGGCAAGAGAAACGGAAGAGCTGGCCTCAAAGGAGAAGGATATCTTCAGTCCTGTGCTCAAGAAGTGGCAGCCGGTCGCTGTGGGAGTTTCAGCAGTAACTCTGCACACTTGCTATGGAGCTCTCCTGAAGCAATACCTGACGGGAATGTCGCCCCCCATAAACGAAACAATCTTGGTGCTGCAGAGGGCTGGGAAGCTTGAGAAGGCTTTGGTGCAAATGGTGATTGACGACTCTGTTGATTATGAAGATGGAGGAAAAGCAGTTGCAAAAGAGATGGTTCCTTATGAAGTTGAGACTGTCATACTCAAACTATTGAAACAGTGGATTCAAGAGAGGCTGAGGACAGGAAAGGAGATTCTCCTGAGATCCAAAGAAACAGAAGTAAGCTTATTAAATATTCTTGAAGTATAAAACTGTCAGCACCGATTGGCTAATGGGAATTTGTTGGATGTTTGTTTTACAGACATGGAATCCCAAGTCGAAAACGGAGCCGTATGCTCATTCAGCTGCAGAGCTAGTGAGATTTTCCAAGGAAGCTGTGGAGAATTTCTTTGAAATTCCAGTGAATGTATCTGAGAATTTAGTTTATGATCTTACTGATGGTTTAGAGCATTTCTTTGGAGATTACATCAAATTTGTTGCTTCATGTGGTGAGAATTAGCTCTTCACTTTGAAAATCAAGAACCGTTAATCCTTGAAAATTTTCCTTCTAACATACTTTTCCAATTTTCAGGATCGAAACAGAGTTATCTTCCCACACTTCCTCCACTGACACGATGTAGCCGGGACTCAAAGTTCTTGAAACTATGGAAAAGAGCTGCATGCAGTGTCGGCATAGACGATCCAAGTCAGAATACTGCAGCAGAAAGAAACCATCCTCGTCCTTCCACAAGTCGAGGAACACAACGCCTCTATATCCGACTCAACACATTGCATTACCTTCTCTGTCAACTCCACTACCTCGACAAGACACTATCTCTTTCCCCAAAGGTCACCCCTCCAAAAAGCCGGTTTGGCAACAGAAGGCAACTAGGAAGTTCCTATTTCGAGCATAGCCGATCCGCCATACAATCGGCCTGTCAGCATGTCTCAGAAGTTGCTGCCTACCGTCTAATATTCTTGGACTCGAACTCTGTTTTCTATGGAAGCCTATATGTCGCTGATGTAGCGAATGCACGGATTAGACCAGCACTGAGAACACTGAAACAGAACCTCACTCTTTTGTGTGCAATAGTTACCGAGCGGGCTCAGCCACTAGCATTGAAAGAATTAATGAAGGCTTCTTTTGAGGCATACCTTATGGTTTTGCTAGCCGGAGGCAGCTCAAGGATCTTTTCTAGGCTTGATCATCCGATGATTGAGGAGGACTTTGATAACTTGAAGCGAGTGTTTTGTACATGTGGAGAAGGTTTGATTGGGGAGGATGAGGTGGCAAGAGAGGCTGAGACGGTGGAAGGAGTGGTCGGGCTGATGGGGCAGTCGACTGAGCAGTTGGTGGAAGATTTCAGCATTGTGGCTTGTGAGGGCAGAAGCTGCCGATGCCACCAACAACAGGAAGATGGAACAGGTCAGATCCTAACACCATATTGAGGGTACTTTGCCATAGGAATGACCGAGGAGCTAACAACTTCCTCAAGAGAACATTCCAGTTAGCAAAGAGGAGTGGATCTGCATGATCCAAGAAACTGCATCTACGAGGTTGAAACTGAGGAAAAGAAAAGGTTGCTGTCTAGATGAAAAAATCTGTCGATTTGTTCTAACTGATAAAAAACAAAAATGTGTAACTGATCTGTGGTTGTAAAGACACTTCTTCTATCACACATTTCATATACTTTCTAGTGGTGCTCCAAGACAAGGATATAGAGATTGGAAGACCAGTTTGCTAATTTTCTGTCTTGTTCTTTTTCTTAGATTAGGATGTATTTTTATGTAAACATTGGTGGTGGGACAGGAGAACTCGGGAATTTGTTTTGCACTTCTGCTGTTTTATTTCTTTCATAACTTGGGAAAATCACATGTTGAAACATCCTTTCTGAACTATTCTGCATTGAAGT
>NC_026154.1:2843265-2854772 GCF_000512975.1 Sesamum indicum
CCTCTAAGTGTACAAACTACAGTTCATGCATGTGTTTGCAGTATTTCAGCCCTTTACCTGCCTGAAAAATGTTTGCATTACATTAAAAATAGAGCCACATTCATGGTTCAATATCCAGACAACATAGACTATATATACTTTGGATGCATGCTAAATCAATTTCCTTCAGCTGCTGATTCCACTTGATGCATAGACGAGTCGGAGACCTCAGCATTGTAACTGTAGGACATCATGATAACTTTAAACACAATGTAGTTCAAGAAACTCAGCACTGAAAGAAAAGCTAAGTACAGGTCAAGACAGGAGGCGTTAAGGGTGTCCAGTGTCCATCCTTTGTGACCATTCTCCTTTGTTATACGAGTGACAACAGAGAGAATGAAACTGTTGAGGTCAAATAGGATGATGTCCCTAGACTCTCATGCATCTTTGCATGAGGAAGAACTCAATCTTTGCCACTTCTGCACATGCATCAGCCACTCCCATGAGCACAAACTGTGGAAGCAACATGCATATCATCAACGGCACTTGCTCTCCACTCTCGACTAGGCCATGTTTCTCGGCCACGTTGTGTCTATCATTCGGTAACAGAGGCTATTACCATGATGATGATGTGAAGGACAAAGCCGACCCCCAGTCTTTGGAGCAGAGTGATGCATCTTTGATTCTTAGTCCAGTTTCTAACAATCTTTACAAATACACGACCATAGAAGACGATGCAGGCCAGCATCATTACTGTCACAAAAACACCTAAACTGGCTGGAGGCAGCTTGAAATGGCCCATACTTTTGTCAAGTGTGGAGCCTTGCTTGACGAAAAGAGTGTTGCTCTGAGCCACCATAACACTTCGAAAGAATGTGGAGATCAAGATTGGTAACATCTTCAACATTCGTTTTGTTTCTTCTGCTTCAGTGACTGAGCATAGCATCCACGGACTCTCTGTATCTGTTTGCACACAAGCTTCATTCAGAAACCTGCGTCAAAATTATAAGCACTTCTATATCAGATCACTAGGTAAAATTTGTGATGTAAATTTTGAAGTGTAGTATGTTAATTTAATTTTTCAGAATTAAAAAATCATTTTATGCTAGTGTAATATGAGTGCAATAAGTCGGAAATAAGTCAAGCGAGAGTAAAAATCAATTTTCATTCAGTTTTTTTGTTAATATCGGTAAATTCTGTAAATTTTGACTATTGAAGGAACTTGTTTGTTAGACGAAAACAAACTTCAGAGGTGCAAAAATATTTAAGTATTTTTATTTAAGTATTTAATAAATATTCTTAAGAAAAATTTATATTTAAGTATTTTTATTTCATCAATGGTATTCCATTATATTTAATAGAGATATTAAAATTTAAAATTGCAAATATACAAATTTATGTTCAAGAGCTTAAATTTATATTATAAATTTTCAAGATTAAACTGAAACTTTATTTATTTTTTTAGGTTGCGATATGTCTACGATTTTAATTTTAATATAATTATTAAATAACGAGTTGTCTTACAAATATTTATAAATTAAGCTAGTGAAAAATAAGAAAATAACTATAAGTATCATGTATATATAATAATCAAATATAAAATCTGAAAGTTTGGTTCAAATAAAGAAAAATACATTAAATTTGAGATTTATATAAATTTTTTATTTAATGAATTAATTGTTTTTATGTTAGTATAAAAATAAATAAAAATATAAATTAGGTATTAAAGTGATTATTAAAATAAATTAAGTTATTATGAACAACACAAGTATTAAAATAATATTAATCATAAAATTCATGAGTATAAATTGAATTTTAATCTATTTTTATTTACTTTTATTTCTTAAATTGGAATCTCAAAATAGAAAGCAGGGCGTATTAATCATTGTTATCCTCATCTTCAAGGAGCTGAAGAAGCCAAACCAGAGCCCACATAACTATGGAAGCCAGCAGCAGCAGCAGCGTCAAAGCTAGGACTGCGGCTGAACTCCAATCTCTGAAGCGTAAATCGGGCAAGACTTACGGGCAGATAGCGGAGGAGACCGGCTTGACCAACGTCTACGTTGCTCAGCTTCTCAGGCGCCAAGCTCAGCTGAAGCCGGCCACTGCTCCTCTTCTCCGGGCTGCGCTGCCTGGACTGACCGATGAACTCCTCCATGAAATGATGCAACCACCCCTTCGTTCATATGACCCTAATTTAATTCAAGAACCCACTGTTTATAGGTCCACTCTCTTTTCTTTTCTGATGTTGTTTTTTCGGTTTTCTTGAAATCATTTCTCATGGGCTTTTTGTTTTATTATAGATTGAGGCAGCAATCAGTAGTTTGAGTGAAAATTGAATGCTAGCAAGAATTTCATTTGTTTGAATGATTAGGGGTTTATGTTTCAGAGAATTGCTTTTGAATTTCGGTGAAAGGCAACCTTTTTTCTTCCTACTGTAAGCATAGATAGAGTGACATATTGTAATTGGATTGGACTAAGCATTGTTCAATGCCATCATTACAAATCATAGAATGCTAGCCAAACTATTTGGATTATAAGATTTCTCTTATAAAGGATAATTAAGTTCATTTTGTGGAAGATATGATCAAACACGAAGCCTTGATTCTTCGTTTCTTAACTTGATTCAAAGGAAAGTTGTAACTCAAAAATACTCCTGTCAGTAAAAAGTTGAGAAACACTTAAGTTAAACTGTTGTAGCATTCTTAGTGTGTAATGATCGGCTTCAGCTGAACCAAAACTGTAAAGTGAAAATAAATCTTGATTCCTTTCTACTCGCCAAGTGATGCTGGATGTAGCTCTTTTTAATTCTAAGTCAAGTTTGCCTGAAAAAGCCATTTCAAGTTCCAGCTTTCGTTGCTCCTTGTAAATCTCTACTTTTTGTGGATTTTCTAAGGTTCTGTTTTCCATGTTTCCAGATTGCATGAAGCAGTTATGCATTTTGGGGAGAGTATTAAGGAAATCATAAATGAAGAATTTGGCGACGGGATGTAAGTTTTTGCTCCTAGTTGTTACAGCACTATAATCTTATTGTGTTTGCTTATTCTATTTACTATATATGCGAATATCACATGATAATTTGTTTAAGAGAACATCTTATGGCTGAACATGAAGAAACTTTCAGGCCACTTAGCTAATAAATGGGTAATCTGGATTTGAAGTAAATCCTCACAAGAACGCATACATTCACAGAATTATCAAATACCCTCAAACTATGAATTACTAAAATATTTAGTCGTGCAGAATTTATCACCCTATCATTACAATGAATCAATAACTTGATGTAACCCTCTTCCTGAACAGCATGCCTTTTATTGACTACTAACTTTCTTTAATAAAGTTCAAAGTTAGAGAATTTCATGTCTTTTTTTTCCCAACTACAGTCTAATTTCCAGTAATACGAGTTATGTTGTCATTACCATCAGTTTGATGGCTACGGTTGATTCCTACTATTTGGACTTGCTTTAGTTTATTATGTGTATTTCCCCTACATTGCTTCATTTATCGTGGTATTATTTTGCTTCCTGTGCAAAGATGCCTGCTTATATCACCAGAACCATAGTGGATTGATTTTATCTCTTTATGAAAGGGGGTCATGTACAGCACCATAACGGCAACATGATTTTCATCTTCTAATCACAATACTTCATGAATTTGATTGACCCATTTTTCCTTCTTTTCTCTTCTGCTGGTATGCTGACCTTAATGATCAGCATGTCCGCCATTGACTTCTATTGCTCGGTTGAAAAAGTCAAAGGCGTAGATGGAAAGGATCGTGCTGTTGTGACATTTGATGGGAAGTATCTGCCTTACACAGAGCAGGTTGGTACTCCATCTTCCAATACCCCATGGATCATAATTTTGAAAGAACGTAACTGCAATCTTGTGAAAAGAAAGGACCATTTACTCAAAGTGGCAATCGACCTTAGGGATGTGATTGAATGACAACAAAATTGAACGTTTTCATATCTCTTATATATGAGAAAAGAGACACTTTGTGAATTTTTTACAAAGGTTGATTTCCATCTAAAAATCCACTTCCTCATGGTTGTAAAATAGTGTCATTCTCGATTTGACGTCTTTTTTGCCTCTTTAAGCCTCTCCAAAATGGCATCAGAAGTTACTTGCAACTTAAACAAGCCTGCACAATGAGAAGTAATGAGTGAATTTGTTCGAAGTCCTGTATACAGTATAAACCTGCTAAAATTCAGATGACCGTATTGTTGGGCAGACTTGCAACAAGTTTGCACATAGCTCTCCACATTTCTTGTTTATTAGCATCTTTACTCTTACAATTCTCTTGTATTATGTGGATCAGTAAAGTTGTTTGTGATTGATCAATGGATGTGTGGAAGATATTATGCATTGATGTTGATATACATCTTTTCTTGAGCAGAGAAGCGAGCATATGGTATCAAGATTAAGAAAGCAAGAAAACCAAGACGGCAAAGCAGAATGAACCAAGTTTTGTGTTGCCATTGTATCTGTGTATACACTTTTCCGGGCGTTATCGATTAATCCCATGAATAATGTAAGTTGTACAATAAATTGACCATAATTCCAGATTTCTTTGATTGAATGGAAAGAGAAATATCTCTATAAATATGTGTTGAGTGTTACTACTTGATCTGTTATTGTCTTGAGCAAATTATGTACCCCTTATCATGATCAGTTCTGGAAACATTTTTATCTTTCGCATTTTCTGACATTGATCGATATTTTGATATGCTTCAGAGACCAAATTAGTGAACAACAATATGTTGCAACAGTTGCAGCATCTCACTTACACTTTCATTTGTAGATATGTTTTGTCATTTATGACATTGATGTAGTGGGAACTAATAAAATTTTGAAAGAGATTGAACAACTTGTCAATTTTTGTTTAAGTGGTAATTTACATACATAATTATATAAATATCTCGATAATCCGATCTATGCATCAATTCAACAATACATTAATATGACATAACAATAAACAAATTCAGAAACTCAGATAAAGTATCTATACATCCAATGGGGCTCAAACTCATGACCTTAAATTCGTTTATGGAATTTCAGTTTTAACCATTAGGATGAAATGTTATTAGTAATTCATCAATATTTTGAAAATGCAATTTTATTTTTTGAAGAAGTAATAGTGTTCTAAAAGAAAATTTTTTTACTTCTGTTTCACTTCGGATTTTTGGAGGTGTGTTTTGCACATAACTTCCCTCGTGATATTGATAAATTGACTCTTAGGTCTGTCAAGTGCATCTTTCTAGGTTATTCCTACCTCCAAAAGGGTATCCTTGTTACAATCCTGTAACTCTTAGATCGTTCACTTCTATTGATGTTACATTTTTTGAGTCTACCCCTTATTATTCAACAGACAGAGACAAAAACATCACTGATAGACCTTCCCCCTCTACACCGATGCCTCTTCCTTCCTTTGCGTCTCCTTTGGTACCTATTTTCGGACATTTCTCGCGACCTCTACAGGTGTATGTTCGATGTCGCCAAGTACCATCCAACGCGCTTGATGATTCTGTTTACTCGTCGTCTCTTCCCGCACCTCCTCCTTCATCTCTAACTACTGAGCCAGATAATGACCTTCCTATTGCTCTTTGCAAAGGTAAACGTACTGTACAACACATCCACTAGCTAACTCCATTTTGTATGACCACCTTAGTCTTCTTAACATACATTTACTACGTAGCTCTCTAGTACTTTTGTCCCCAGGACTTACGATGAAGCAGTATTACACCCTAAGTGGAAGTTGGCAATGGATGAGGAAACGTTAGCTCTAATTTCTCGCGGCACTTGGGAATTTGTATCTGCTCCGGCTAATGCAGATGTGGTGTCATGTCAGTGGGTGTTCACTCTTAAGTACCAAGCTGGTGGGAGTATTGATTGGTATAAAGCCCGTTTGGTTGCCAAGGGCTTCACTCAAACTTATGAAGTTGACTATTTTGAGACATTCTCTCTTGTTGCTCGTCTGAATTCCGTTCGAGTCCTATTCTCCTTGGCAGTCAATCAGGATCGGCCTATGTATTAGATGTACGTAAAGAATGCCTTTCTCTATGGTGATTTAAGTGAGACTGTCTTTATGGAGCAACCTCCGGGGTATGTTGCTCAGAGTGAGAATAAACACATGGTGTGCAGAAAAAAAAAGCGGTCTATGGCCTCAAACAAAGTCCTCAAGCTTGGTTTGACAAGTTTAGCAAAGTGATTAATGAATTTGGGTTTCACAGGTGTCAGGCAGACCATTTAGTATTTATCCAACAACGACCATCCGGCATAGTTATTGTGGTTATCTATGTTGATGACATTCTAATATCTGGAAGTGAAATTAAGGGAACAGAGAAGACGAAGGCATATCTGCAACAACACTTTGTTACCAAAGACATGGGACGCCCTAAATATTTCTTGGGCATTGAGATTGCTCATAGCAAAAATGGTATCTCTCTATCCCAAAGAAAGTATGCTCCTGATTTGCTCTAAGAAACTGGCTTACTTGGCACCAAACCTGTTGATACTCCTATAGAATTCAATTCTGAACTTTAGAATGACAATGGTATGTATTTTGAAGACAACGCCAAATACAGAAACTAGTTGGGAAGCTTAATATATTTGATGGGAACAAGCCCAAGCATCTCCTTTGTTGTGGGCATAGTGAGTCAATTTATGGATAGACACCGAATTATCCACTGGGAAGTTGCACTGAGGATACTCAAATATGTTAAAGTTGCTCCGGGTAAAGTGTTGTTCAAGAAACATGGTCATTAAAAATAGAAGCTTTTTCAGATGTTGATTATGCTGGTTCTAGAAATGATAGAAGATCTACTTCTGATATTGCACTTATCTTGGGGGAAATTTAGTTACTTGGCGAAGTAAAAAGCAAACTGTTGTTGCTCGGTCTAGTGTAGAAGCTGAATACAGGACTATGGCTCATTATGCTAGTGAGATGATGTGGCTAAAAAATTTGTTGGGAGAATTGGGATTCTTGTACGATGAGCCACTACCTTTGTAATGTGATAATCAGACAACCCTTCATATTGCATGCAATTCAGTATTTCATGAAAGGACAAAACATATTGAAATTGATTATCATTTCATCCGTGAAGCAGTGATGAGTGGAAGAATTTGGACTCCATTTACTCCATCATCATAACAAACAACATATATGTTCACCAAGGCTTTAGGAGAGGAGTAGTTTCTTATGTAGCAAGCTGAGCATGGTTGATATATATGCTCCAACTTGATGGGGAGTGTTAGAAGATTGATTAGGATTTTGTGTATATTTACCTTATTTTATAGTTGCTATTCTTGTAAAATAGATCACTCATATCCTTACCTTATTTGTAATTCTCTCTAGTCCTAACACTATATAATTGGGACTATTTCTCTTCTTTCTATTCAACAATTATAAAATTCGGTCCCCAAATACTTTAATTCATAACCAGCAAATGATGGAAATTTACTTCAAAAGACAACTATAAAAAATTAAAATCCATAGAAACGATTAATATTCATTTACAATAATTGATTTGTAAATAAACAAATTTAAAGAAAATTGAAACATTACTCAATTTCAATAATACTACTATATAGTAAAAAAAGAATTTAAAATTAAAAATATATATATATATCCTAAAATGGGCCAAATGCCGTTCTTTATTCACAGAAGTTTTGAGATGAGGACCCAAAAAACAAATTTGATGATCATCTTTACTGCTATATTTATTTAGACCAAGTCCCTTTTTACTCTAAAATTGTTAAAAATCGTCCTATATTTTAGAACTAAGTTAACAACTTTTCGCACTTTGACAAAACTTAGCCACGGAAAGTGGATCTCAAGCGCTTTTAGTGCGAAATTGACTGGTTTTTTTTACGATTTTTGACCTCTTCTTGAATTAAAATTAAATAAAATGCTCTTATTGATATGATATATTAGAAAACCTGTTCTTAAATTACTATAATGAAAGATCTCAGAGAATTGCTTCTTTTCATCAGCTTCAAAGCTGTGCAGAAGGCTGCCCAACTGTGAGCCCCGCTTTTAGGAGGTACCAACTGGTTGATTTACTACCCCTTTTCTTCAGTTGGTCGAACCTGTTATTTCTGTGTTTCTTTTAGAATTTTTATTCTGTAATTCTGCATGTAGATTCTGGTATCACCTCTTGTGGATTTACTGGTTCCATTTCCTTATCCTTGTGATTTTTCGATGGCAAGTACTCTGGTTCGATGGTTGAATGCATGTTGTTTCCTAGAATTGCGAATGCATATGCTTGTTGTGTAAAAATGTCACCATTATTGTTTGTGGGAGGTTGGTTGTTGGGTGGAAGAATTGATGCTCTGGTATAAAGATTTAAGCTTCTGATCATTATAGAGAAGCTAGAAGGTTGGGTTGAAACTGAAATCGGCTATATTTTTCTCATAGTCCATCTTTGCAGAGCTTATAGGCCGAGAAATGGCAATTGTAAGCTTTGAATGATAATGGACTTAGACAATGTGCTCCTCTCATCCCTGTTCTGGGCTTCAATATACCATGAAGTTTTCAGTCATTGAAGAGGGAACATGGGCAACTTATCATTAATTTGTTTAGCTAATCATGCTTCAGCACATATTGTGAGATTATTAATTAACAATGTTTTAGTTAGGATTTTAAGTAATATCTCTCTTTGGCAGTTGCGTATTTGTTTGTTTATGTTTTTTAGTTCAAATGACTGGAGATGTTTCCCTGTCTTGACCGGTTTAGTAGCAGAGCATTCCAATGCTTATGTGATTTTAGTAGGAGGCAAATGTTCGGATTGTAAGGTTTAGGACTTGCGTTACTTCTGTGGCATCATTAAACTTTTAAAACTATGCATCTGGAAACTTTGAATTTCAAATGATTCTTAAATAAAAGGATATGGAGCAATTTAATCCATCCATCACTTAGCAATAGCCATCTGGTTTTATATTTTCTGTTATACAAGCAAGCTTCGTTCGAATACCAATTTTAGCAAATTTTTGTGCTATGTTATAGAATTGTTGAATTTAGGTATTCTGCCTTCTTTGATTGCTTGCTATAAGATTGCAAACTATAATGTATTTCTGCTGGTCAATGATCTTGGTAGTTCTATAGCTCTCTTCCATTCGCTTCTTGTTTTGGTGGTGGATTTGGATGTAGGATTTAAAATTTCTGTTTTGTCAGCACTGAAATCAGTATAACTTTTGATTGTTCCAGCAGTTATTGATACTGTTGACCCTGTGTGGTGGAGGAGCAGCTATTGAATCAGCAATTATCCTACCATCAATTATGCAAAGGGAAGAGCTTCTAGTTTCCTGCATTAGGATGCTACCTAATACTTCCTAAGATGTTGCATTACTAATTCTATGCCAAGTCACTGCTATTAAGGATCTTGTCTTACTTCTATGATTGGCTACTGATGCTGTGGCCAGATAAAATTTACAGGTCATGTTTCCATTACAGTTGATCCCTTCTGCCTTTTGGATAATTGGGATGGCTTCTCATTGACTTGGTCATTTTCCCTTACTACTAGAGGCAATTATCCTTGTCCGGTATTGGTGAAGAGTTTTTCCACTGATTTGTATTCTTTTACCTTGATAAAAACTGCTGGCATCTTCTTTTGGCGTAATTTCTTTGTGAATTCTTCTGGTCAAATTAAACAATATTTAGCTTGTACATTTCTCAGATTTCCCTATTTACCTCTGGCAATTTGTATGAGGATCTGCTAAACTTTCATTTAGTTATATCTATGGATAACCACATTTCACTTGATTATATCTAGATTATATATTGTGTGTGTCAGTGTGTGTGTGCTTAAACTCAATTCTACAACAATATCCCAACAAAACTAGAAGAGCAAAGGTAAACAATAATTTAATGTTGTTGGAGGAGATTTTAGTATTTTATGTGTAAGGAGACTTAATTCACCAGTAGCCTTATGATAACATTTGATAATAATAGTTTACATGGACTGGACATGACTAATGTTCAGAAAAGTTATACTAAAGCTTGAAATGAATACCAAAATATATTAAAAATTACATCATAAACTTTGCAAATTGAAAATCATCAATCTTATTATATTGGAATTGCCTTTGGAAAATTTGAAATGAGTGAATCTCCTATTAATTGAGTATATTTATATTGGACGATTTTTGTATATTGTTGATTTTACTTCTATTTAATTGCTTTTTATCATAATGGCATGAGGTAGATAACAGCAAATGCAATAGAATTATAATTTTTAATATACTAACAGAAGAATTATATGAATTAGGTCCCATAAGTGAATTGAAAAATACTAATACAATTTTGTAATTAAAAAATAGAAAATGCCGTTTAACGCGAGCAATGATTTACATCAAATATATGAATGTGCAGACGTAAGAAGTTGAAAGGTATAAACATCGTTCTCACAAATAACCAAGTTTAATTGATGTAATGGAGTTGGTGTTGAAATATTATTAACATGATTATAAGGCCTAATGATACATAAAAGACATTTGGTTTAGATTAACTTTCCATTGAAATATTTATCAATATTTAGTTTCAAATTGAACAGTTTAAATGCCATTAGAAATCCATTTAAGATGCAATGTAATGTTGTTGAAATAATGTTAGGAAATAAGCTAAAGTTTCAATTAGTTACTATGAGTATTACATGAACTGCGAAACTTGAATATCATTACAAAAAGTTGAAAAAAAAGTATTATCAAGCCTAACATGTGAAATTACTCGATTTGATCATATATTATGCATTGCCACCACTGATTCATAGTAATAGATTTTGAAAATTTTACTACACTAATTTACATTTGAGTAATTCCTAAGAATATATTGTACAAGTAAAAAGTTTGTACACTTTTCTCATGAGGGCCTGGTGGTGGATATGGATTTAACATGATCACAAGGCCTAATGTTTGTACATGTTTCATTCCTACATAGAAGAAAATGTATATTTGCATCTTCCAATCATTGCATTAATATAGAATATATATATATTTGCATCTTTTTCCCAATTCCACTCTTAGAAAATACTAAGAAAAACTAACCAACTATTTCCAAGAACACATCTATACGGATTTTAATTGTGCATAGATTTCCAGTCCCACCATCAAAATATCATCTCCCCAAAACAAAGATGGAAAAACACTCAATATGTAATAAAACAAAGTGTTGAAACTTCTTTGCATACTAGAATTTTAGATATCCTGTGGTTCAAACATTAAAAATCGACTTACCCACAGATTGAGCACTTGAAACCTCTTGCAAGCTATTGTGTTTTTTAACCTTCTTACTCCTTTTCCCAACTCATGATTCACCCATTGATGGAAAAGCTAATGATATAACGGCACAAGAAAAGCTTCGTACAAGATTTAGCCCTAGAGCAGTAAGAACAAATGATTCATTTCATAAGCAGCTCTCCATCGACATGCCTGAAATCTGTAGCTTGCTTGTAGCATGACCTACCATTGAGACTTTCATGTATTTTTCCATTCCTTAGGTACTAGTGATGGAGAGAAACTTTGAAGTAGTACAG
>NC_026154.1:2854854-2904075 GCF_000512975.1 Sesamum indicum
AAGAAAGTGTCAGAAGAAACTGCAATAGGTAGTGGAAGATATTCTGGACAAGAAGGATAAGAATGGAAGTAGTATTTGAATTGCCTACGTGATGCAGAAATTTTCTTTATAAGGAGAATTAGGTTAGGGTACCTGATAGCTGCTTCTCCAATTCTTTCATGCTGGAGCTGCTCATCTCAGTGAGTGTGATTGATGGAATGTGTTTAACTTTGTAAATATCTTCTCCCTCTTCCTCCTGCACCTTTTGAATCCTGCGTTTGAAGGCAGCAGGCATGTTAGCAATCACCAATTCCTTCAGAGTGGCAATATGTTTAATTCCTTCAGGAACCATCCTCAAGGTAATACATTCATCAATCTTTAGATAATAAAGATTGGGCATTGCTCCTTTCTCTATTCTCCAGTGCTCTAAGCTAACCAGCCCCTGGAGCTCTAAAGTTCTTAGTTGTGGGAAACCTTGCGGGGAACAAGAAATCTCATTCCCCTCAAAGACATTTTTACGTAGTATCAACGAATGTAAATTAGGAAGCTTCTCCAAAGTAGCCATAGGATCTTCCTTGAGTCTGCTGCTTCTCAGAGTTAATTTGGTGAGACTTTGTGAAAAATGGGAATGTTCTGGTAGTCTGTTTATGAGGCCAACCAAATCCAGTTTATGAAGATGGGTAAAACCTACTAGTTGCCTCAGAACAGTGAACTCTCTTTCTGACTGAAAATCATAGCGGATACGGAAAGAGGAGTCTCTGACATGGTTGTGCTCCATCTTGAGGCAGTTAATGATTTCTGCTAAATTCTCCATTTCCATAGTTAAAATAGCTGCCAGTTTCTGAAGCTTAACTAGTTTAGGGATATCTCTATAATCTGAGACTCTTGTATCAAAATTTTTTAAAATTTCCAGCTTGCTCAAGCTACCTAACTGCAATTTACTGGAGCTCCTGTGAGAGGGGGGGAGATACAAATGCTTCAAATGATTCAGCTTCCACAGGACATTGGGAATGGTCACACATACTAGAAAAGGTGCCCGCAGATCAAGTGTCTGCAAGTATTTCAGATTGCCGATTGATGATGGCAATTTATTAAATTGTGAACCTCTTAAGCTCAGGTATCTGAGGTGAATCAAATTTCCTATAGCTTTAGATAGCTTTCCTCCAAAGCAAAACCTTTCAAGGTCTAACACTCTTAGCAGATTGAAGTCATTGCAAGCCATGTCCAATGTTAGCTGAAGATTTCTTCTGTCGGTGAGCCTGGAAAAGAACATGGCTGATCTTATATGCTCAAGATTCTCCTTTCTAGGAGGAAAATAACTGTCAAAATCATAATCAACGGCAACCGAGAGTCTTCGTGTGACACTTGCCTTAGTTGATGAAGATGGGGAACCTATTAATTCAGGTTCGAACCGCAAAGGAACTTTTTTCAAAAAATTTTCCTCCTTTCCTTTTAAAAGGCATAATTCTCTTGTAAGGTCATGAAGTCGACAAGACTTGAAGCGGCCAGTGACTTCATCCACTCGCACTTGGACCATGCTCCTCTGCACCAGTTCACCTAAATAACGTTCTGCTATGTCCATGATTGATTCTTCTTCCTCAGCTTGGTAAAATTCTGCTGATATGAAGCCTTCAGCAGCCCATAACTGATACAACTTCCGAGTGGGGATTTTAAAATCCTCCGGAAAGTTGCCTAAGTGCAAAAAACATGGCTTGAGCTGGTAGGGTAGGTCATGATAACTTAAAGCTAACACCTCATGAACTCTTCCACTTTCTCGAGTGCTTCTTGCTCGTCTTAAATATGAATTGAAATTTTTATGCACAGTTTGCCACTCACTTATTGTAGACTTTGTCATCAGAAGTCCCCCAAGCACAATGATAGCTAATGGCAATCCTCCACACTGTCCAACCATCTTTTTTCCTAGTCTCTCCATGTCCATTTGGTTTTTATGGTCTGCAGGATTAAGTTAATAAGCAAAATCAGCAGTAGAATGAGTAAAATTAGCAAATTAGCATATCTCTATACTACTGTTACTATTATACTTTGGTGTATGACATCATTATATAAATGTTGATCTGCTATGTGGTTAATTTCCTTTTGTATAGAGGAAATGAAGAACCATATTTTTAATTGCCAAGTGCAACTTGTGAAGGACCACAGGATAGCATGCCATATGAAGAGACTAAATAACAGAACACTGCTTTCTGGTTTTTTTGGTTAAGTTGGGTCCTTTCATGGGAAGCCCTTGGACTTTTTCTTTGCTCCTGGATCAGAATTGAAAGATATTGGTATCCGTACGTGGTACTTATTCATCTCCCACTTTTTTTGTATTAGGCTGGTGGAGCTTCCCTTTGCTCATGGATGTTAATTGCTGTAGTTGTCTTTCATATGATTACTGAATCACTTTGTAAGATTTTAGTTCAAACTTATCCAGTAATTCCTTGACCTGGGTCTTCTACACATTGAATAAATCCTCACGAGAAGCTAAATGAATTTACAAAGAGATATTTTGACTAAGGAGTCCTAGTATATGTATTTGCACTGAAGACAGAGTTGTGTTTGCACTCAATCCTATTTTATGTATTTTATTTGACTAAGTGATCCTAGTATATGTATTTGTATCCTGGCTCTTCTTCTCTGTTGCATACAGAGTTGTGTTTGCACTGAATCCTAGTATATATATTCATTTGACTAGGATGATGGATGTGACAACAAAATCAACACAGATAGTACAAATAAGGTACAAGTATATGGGACTAACAATTATTTTAGCAGTTAAACTCAAGAATCCAAGGAATAGATTTAAAAAATATAAATATGTACAGATATAAAGATGCTTCATATACTATGGAAGATAAGAAAGAAAAATCAGAATGCTACTCTTTTAAGGTTGATTCTATACCAAAAAAGGGATTTTTTCTCTTGCATGGAAAAGGAAGGGGTTGTGAAATTCTCGTTTGCAATAAAAAACAAAGAAGAAATATAATTTTAAAACTTTTAAATTAACTCCTCAAATGCTACAAAACTTTAGCGAGTGCTGTCCAAATTTAAGGTGCAGTATTTTAAAGGAGATTGTGCAGAAGCTGATTGGTGTACACCTGTTGCACGATTGTGTTTACTTATACAGAAAATTGATAACTTTTAAAGGTCTACATTAGACAACTGGTAGAAGTCTCTTACCTTGTACACAATCTTCAGGACTGGAGTTGTGAAGCTGTCCTGTGACTTCTTCCTCCTCCTCATCAGTTAGGCATGAGTGGAAGCTTGCTGTGCTTGATGCTGCATCGTCATCCTCAGAGCCAGAGCTGTACTCATGTTCACCTCCATCGCCGCCATCAGCTTGCCTTTTATCTAAAGAATATTGCATGATAGTTAAAATGATGTATTTGTGTAGTTAAATGGACTTGCAAGGTCGAAGAAGATGGTGTTAGGAATTAACAGAAATAATTAGTATGATATCCTCATGCTTTTTTATCTGATTAATATAAAGCCAAAAATCAGAGATCCAATGTAGGTCTACATATGAACCTGGAAGGGATGGGATGGACTAGTTCTTTTTTCCATGCTGTTGTATCTGGCAAGGGTAAGGATTGCTACTATATCTTATCAATTTTTGAGAATTGTTTGTTGTGATATTCCAGCTTATGTTTATAATGACAAAATAGTTAGTAGAAACGGTCGCAGAAGCACCTGAAAGTTTTGTATTAGTTCAGTTGACCAATTTGCATCCACTCATTAAGGGCATCTGCTGATTTCTACCAGAATTTGACCCCTTTGGATGCCTTAGCCTGAGCAGGGAAGCAATGAAAGAAATATTATTTCCTTTTTGTCTCTTGCCCAGGAAACATATTAGCTCTTGTGTCATGTAAGCTAGCAGAGGCAAAAACACCTGATAATCCTAGTTATTCACCAAGCCAAGAAGTATATAGCTGCTCCCGAGTTATAGAGGCTTTAATTCCATTTGAGAAATACAAGCACTGACGAATGGCCTTGAAGTCTATAGGTCCTTATGGAAATACAAGTACAAGATGCAACTGATCCATGTTCGTAAGTTCAAGTTGAATGGTTGATAGAAATGTTGAAGATATTAACTAGTTAAACATTCTGTACCAGAAAAGAATGATTTAAGAGTCCAAATGCAGCGCCTACCAATGTGAACAGATGCCACACTAGTAATAAGTCATCTTAAGCTATCAGAGTCTTATCATGGTTATTGCAGGGGGTCATGGAGTCTGCGCTACCCACATGAATGCTCAGATTACATAATGCCCCTGTATCTGGGCCTAGTTTAAAATTTGTGGAAGGAGGATCAAGACCACTTTGGAAGCTCTGAAAAAAAAAAAAGGTCTTATCTTGTCATGGAATATGATGGTTGAACAGGAAAATTTTACAGCTAGGCGGATAGCAGTTAAGATGATGTCTTCTGATATTCAGTTGCCAACCAAGGGGAGGACGTGAGTTCAGGCTTTAAGCAATGCGCATAACATTGATTGTACAGGTGGTCTGTTAAAGAGCCATCAAGTCAGCATCTGGTTCAGATAGATATAGCTGTGACTGAATGAAGCAAATGGGTGCAGATGTTAGAAAGGCCTTGGCAAGGAGGGTAAAGAGGGCCAGGTTGATGATGTACAGGTGATTAAAGGATACAATATGCAGGGTGCCATGACAGTCATTATGAATTATAGAGAAGGGTTCACATATTTAAGTACCAGTCACAGGATTAATTCCAAATCAGCTTGAGAAAGTTATGCTATCAACCAAAGAATTCAATCAGTTAGCTATCAATAAACCTAAAATGAGAAAGTTTCTTGAAACCAGTATGCTTGAGCCATCATATTAATGGATTCTTAGAGATGGTTTAATTCAGAAAGTAGAAAATAACTAGAAGACAATTGTGGATTGCTGCACATTCTGAAGAAGAAATACCTCTAATATTTAATCCACGGTAGATTTTCTTCTTAAGTAGTTCCCAACTTTCTGTTTCATTCAAATGTCGCTGTTGATAGAGATGACAAGGTGTATCCCTATCTATATAACGAGCAATTTCTCTGTTGCGTGTTGTGAGAATTATTTTGCTATTTACTTGTCTGGGAGGGAAGGCAGGTCTGAGTATAACCCAAACATCCTTTCCCCAAACATCATCCAGCACAATCAGGCATCTTTTCTTCTTCTGGACTTCAAAAAGCTCCTCAACTAGCTCTTCAACTTTCATTCTGTTGATTTCCTTTTTCTTTTCTGGTTCAAGCTTGTTAAGGATCCTCTGCAAAACATCCTCTTGCTGCCATTGTTGAGATACACAGACCCAAGCGAAAGCATCAAAATGACTCCGGATATCTTTATGATGGTAAATCTTTTTAGCTATTGTTGTTTTTCCTATGCCACCCATCCCAGTGATGGAGACAACTTGACAACTTTTGTCACCATCTTCCTGCACTAACCTTGCCACCAGATCTTTGACATCTTCATCCAAACCAACAAAATCCTCCTCGACATAATGTGAATAAGATCTTCTTTGCTCTAGGTGTCTTTGGGAAACTGGGTTTGTAAGTCCTCTTTGGCGTGGTTTTATATTAGAGATGCGTAAATCTGATTGCAGCGCAGAAATCTTAGATTCAATAACCTGGAATTTTGGCTCCAGATTGTGGAGGCTTGAAACTTCCTTGAACATGTGAGTATACTTTTTCAAAATGCTTCCTTCCTTTCTTGAACAGACTGCTACAAGTAGAAGATCTTCAATATCATAGGCAACTTCCCTGGTTTCTGCAATCCAGTTGCTAATCCCTTCATCTGCTTCTTGTCTGGCATCTGCAATTTCTAAGATGGATAGCAGTTGTCTTAGCTTCATCTGGATTAATTCGATTCGGCCTCGTAATTCACGTAAGTGTTTGGCTTCATATATCAGCAGTTCAGTTAGACTTTGTACTACTAAAGAAACTGCAAATTCAGCCATTGACATTATAGCAGTTTCTGCTATAATTTGATAGGTATGATAAAGCACAATTGGGATGTGATTTTTTGCTATGAATACCAAAAAAGATGACTATACTATTGACTTTGAGTAGATTGATGCAACACACTATAGCGTGTGACAGCATATTTCTATGTTGAATGATTCAAAGAAAATATTCTACTCTAGTAGATATTAATTTAATAGGACACATATTTTCCTGGAATAGAAAGGTCCGGAACCGAACAACTGATATATTTATTCAAGGCTATGCAAGTGAGGAAAAGGATTAGCCTTAGCCTAAACAGTATATGGGGGCGTACACATTTTTGTTTATCTCAAAGTCGGGAGGTAGCCTTAACTGATGAATCAATGATAAGGTCTTGTGGTAGAAGACTCTGTCCTGTATTTGTACTGTCTATCTTTGTACTAGATTACTGTTATTATGCATAGTTATTTCTCCTGAAACTTAGTGGTTTCCATATTCAGCTGTCCACATTTCTTCTTTTGTAACGTTTGCAGTGGAAATTTGCAGAAAAATAGAAACTTAGAAACAGAAGGGTGGGGAGTGAAGAAGATGATAGGAGAGAAAATTCAGAGTTTTCATTAAAAAGATATCCCTTTCCTTACAATCTCATTTCCTTTTAAAAGCAAGATACAATCCAGACAAAAATGTAAGGATCAAAAGCCTGTAAATGCATTAAAACTTCTGCAAGCTAGCTGTGTAATCCGTCCTTCTTCAGACCATGATTGGCTCTTGTTCTCGCGTGTCTGAATCCTTCAAAATGGGACGACAGCAGCTGTGGCAACGGTCCACTACTTCCCAGCCGTACACGTGTCGCCTGCTTGGCCAAATCCGGAAGGAGGATTCTCCTTCAAATCCCCAATTCTTCCCCTTGTCGAAGTATGCCCTAATTGCTTCAAAACGACGTCGCTTTGAACTCCTGACTTAAAATTCTTCCCAATTTCCTTCGCGCCCTCGATCCTGCGGTCCTCATTAATCGCCTTCATCGGACGATCATCTTTTAAAGTCGCGTTTTCGGGCTGAAACACGACATTCCTTCCTCCTTTTTTTGCTCCTTGTCCCCAAGGATCAAAACCAGGAAATTTGGCAGCAACGACATAATAATCTTCCCATGTTGCCTGCTCCGGATTGGAATGAGCCCATTGAATCAGTACCTGTGGGACTCCTACATTATTCCTGGGGATTAACCTTCGACCGAGGATAGCAATGGGATAGATTTTGAATACTTCATCCTCTAACTCGGGTAAATTTACAGAAGGGAAATACTTGGACCCTATCTTCTTTTTCAGTAAGGAAACATGGAAGACCGGATGAATTTTAGACCCTTCTGGTAGTTCAAGCTTATAAGCAACCTGGCCAACCTTCTCGAGCACCTTGTAGGGGCCAAAATATTTGGCAGAAAGCTTCAGCTGCTTCCTCAAGGACACAGATGTCTGTTTGTAAGGCTGAAGCTTCAAGAATACTTCATCACCCACCTGAAACTCCCTCTCCGTTCTTTTCTTGTCAGCATAATGCTTCATCCTCTGTTGTGCCTGCTGCAGATTCTCCTTCAGCAACTGCAGAACCTTAGTTCTTTCCTGCATCAGCTCAGCTACATCTGAGTGATGTCCTTGCAAGTAAGGTCCTATGGGGAGCTGTTGGGGTGGGTAGCCATAGAGAGCTTGAAAAGGAGTGGCCTTGAGTCCTGAATGATAATTAGTGTTGAACCACAATTCTGCTAGAGTAAGCCATTGTGCCCATTTCTTTGGCTTTTGCATACACATACACCTGAGGTAGTTCTCAAGACATTGGTTGACTCTTTCTGTTTGGCCGTCAGTTTGGGGATGATATGAGGATGACATATCTAGGGAAACTCCTGAGAGTGTGAACAATTCCTTCCAGAACCTGCTGGTGAAAACTTTATCCCTGTCTGAAATGATACTAACAGGTAGACCATGCAATTTATAGATACTGTCAAAGAACACCTTAGCAATTACAGTAGCCGTGTAAGGATGTTTGAGGGCTATGAAATGTGAATACTTTGTCAATCTGTCCACCACAACTAAGATGGAATCCTTACCCTCTGAACTTGGCAATCCTTCAATGAAATCCATAGATACACATGACCAAGCTTGGTCAGGTAATGGCAGAGGTTGCAGCAATCCGGGATATGGATTGTTCTCATGCTTGGCTCTTTGACAGGTCTCACAACCTTTAACCCACTCCTGAACATCAGTTTTCATAGTAGGCCAATAGAATAAGGACTTGATCCGTTGATAAGTACCATGTATGCCAGAATGACCTCCAAGTGCAGAGTCATGTAATGTTTTGAGAACTTTCTCTCTGATTCCTCCATGGCTGCCCACACAAACCCTGCCTCCTCTTTTAAGTACTCCCAAGTCATAACTGTAGTCAGGAAAAGAAGTTGCATCAACAACCTTAGACTGTATTATGGTTTTGAAAAGGGTATTCCCTTCATAGCTAGATTGGATCTCTTGTATCCACAGTGGAATTTGTGTGGATATGGCTTGTAACTGAGCCTCTTCTCCTTGGTGTAACCTTCTGGAAAGGGCATCTGCAGCCCTATTTTCATTCCCCTTTTTATATTGGACCTCGTAGCTAAGCCCCATCAACTTGGTCACCCATTTTTGTTGTAGCATGGAGTCCACCCTTTGATCAAGAATGTGCTTGAGGCTTTTCTGATCAGTCCTTATGATGAAATGACTTCCCAATAAATAATGTCTCCATTTAGTGACAGCCAGTAAGAGAGCCAAAAACTCCTTCTCATAAGTAGACAATCCCAAGTTTTTTGCAGCTAAAGCCTTACTGAGGTAGGAGATAGGCCTTCCACCTTGCATTAGAACAGCTCCAATTCCCTTTCCACTTGCATCAGTTTCAACAATAAACGGCTGAGAGAAATCAGGCATGGCTAGTACAGGTGCTGAAATCATCAGCTCCTTAAGATGATTAAAGGCATCTTCAGCTTCAGCATTCCATTCAAAGGCATCCTTCTTAAGCAATGAGGTAAGTGGCTTGCTTATGGCCCCATATCCTTGTATAAATCTCCTGTAGTAACCAGTGAGACCTAGAAAGCCCCTTAATTCCTTGACACTGGCAGGTATAGGCCACTTAACCATGCATTCAATCTTAAGTGGATCAGTGGATACCCCCTGGTGAGATATAATATGTCCCAAGTAATCTATTTCCTTTTGAGCAAAGGAACACTTGCTTTTCTTGGCATACAGTTGATGTTCCTTGAGGAGATGCAATACTTTTTTGAGGTGTACCAAGTGTTGACCCCAATCCTTACTATAGATGAGAATGTCATCAAAAAATACCAATACAAATTTTCTCAAGTAAGGTTCAAAAACAGTGTTCATAAGTGATTGAAATGTGGAGGGGGCATTACACAACCCAAAAGGCATAACAAGGAACTCATAGTGCCCACTATGAGTAATAAAACTTGTTTTTGGAATGTCCTCTTCTCTCATTCTTATCTGAAAATAATTTTTGAGAAGAATTTAGCTCCATGTAATTCATCTAACAGCTCATCAATGACTGGAATAGGGAAATTATGTTTCACTGTGAGTTTGTTTAGGTACCTGTAGTCAACACACATCCTCCACCCACCATCTTTCTTTTTCACTAATAACACTGGTGAAGCAAATGAGCTTTGGCTAGGTCTTATGATTCCACTGTTCAGCATCTCTTTGACAATCCTCTCTATTTCTGTCTTTTGGCCATAGGCATACCTGTAGGGGTGTTGCCTTTTTGGAATTGCTTCAGGAAGTAGTTCTATCCGATGTTCAATCCTCCTCTCAGGTGGCAGTGAATGTGGTTCCTTGAATACTTCTTCATATAGTTGTAACACTGCTTGTACTTGTGAACCCCCTTTTTCTTCCATTTGAGGTTTGTGGCTCAGCAGTAATTCTCCTGGAACCTCAATGCTCCTTCCTTTCATCAGTTGGGCTAAGGAATATGTGGATACTGTCCCTCTTTTTGCCCTGCAAGGTAATGATCTAAGTGTCACCTTGTTAGTACCTCGAGTGAGAGTCAGTCTTCCCTGATGAAAATCAAGTTCAATGGGGTTATACATCCCAAGCCAGTCACAGCCCAATATTAAATCATAGCCCCCAAGCTTGAGCAATTTAACTGAGTGTGTAAATTTGTGCCCCTGTACCTCCCAATTAAACTTGGGACAAGTCAAATGGCTACTGATTTTACTCCCATCTGCTACCCTCACCATCATTGGAAGTGTCTCCTCAAGCTTGCACCCCAAAATCCCAGCTACTTTTTCATCAATAAAACAGTGTGTGCTGCCACTATCTATGAGGATAAGTATTTCCTTATCCCCTACTATCCCTTCCAACCTCAAGGTCCTGTAGTAGAACCTCCCTTTCATAGCATGAAGTGAGACAGTCACATCCTCTTCCTTTTCAGCTTCAGATTCAGAAATTTGCTTACCCTGCTCATTCTCTTCACACTCCTTGGCTCCCTCATCCTCTAGCAACATATAGACTTGCCTGTATTTGCATCTATGCCCCGGGGTGTAGGGTTCATCACATCTGTAACAAAGGTTTTTCTCTCTTTTGGCTCTCACTTCAGCCTCAGTTAGGTATCTGGTGGGCTGGTGAAATGGTCTTGGTGAAGGATTTTTGTTAGGTGGTTTAAAGGGTGGTTTTGGAGGTAGGTTTTTAGTGGGGTGTTGGGCCTTTTTTAATATGGCATTGACCATTTGTTCCTGGTTCCTGGCGAGGTTGATAGCTTGGTACAGAGAGGTTGGTTCACAGTTGTTGACATACAGCTTCACTTCATCCTTGAGGCCACTTATGAACTTCATCATAAAGAAGTTCTCATCCAGGTTTCTGTTGAAAATAACCATTTGATCTTTCAATTCCTCAAACCTTTCAAGATAAGAATCCACAGTAGTTTCATGGTGCAATTTGTGGAACTCAGTGTTAACAGCAGCATTGTTGAGGGCTTCAAATCTTCCCAATACATTGACCACGAAATCCTCCCAAGATCTGAACTCCTTCTTTTCCACATACCCTTGGTACCATAGTTCAGCCTTACCTTGCAAGTAGATGGAGGCCATGGATACTCTTTGGTCCTCAGGTATTGGTATCAACTGGAAATACCTCAAGCACCTCCTCACCCATCCTCTTGCATTTTCCCCATTGAACTGTGGAAATTCTAGCCTGTTCAAGATGTTGTATGTCCCAGAACTTTGGTTCCCACTGGTTTCATGTCTGGTGCTGCTTTCCCCTTCCTGTTTGAGAGCATTATATGGTGTGGCTCTGAAGTTGGATCCCTTGTCCACAGTAGCTGTTAATCCTTCTCCCAATATCGACTTGTTTCTGTTATATTGCTGCATTTGATCGGCCATGCTTTGCAGCTGCTGCTGTAAACTGGTCATGTTATGCTCCATATTGAGCATTGAAGCTTGGAGACCCTCTTGTACTTCTAACATTTGATCCATTCTTCCATGAAGTTCATCTACACTAGCCTCTCTCTTTGCCCTTTCATCTAAAAACATGACATCCGCTTTCTTTTGAGCTTCTTGCAATTCTTTTAGACGTGTCCCATCAGCCATTTTCTTATAGTATTGTAGTTTTTAAGGTCCAAGGAAGGTCTGGCTCTGAGGCCAAATGTAACGTTTGCAGTGGAAATTTGCAGAAAAATAGAAACTTAGAAACAGAAGGGTGGGGAGTGAAGAAGATGATAGGAGAGAAAATTCAGAGTTTTCATTAAAAAGATATCCCTTTCCTTACAATCTCATTTCCTTTTAAAAGCAAGATACAATCCAGACAAAAATGTAAGGATCAAAAGCCTGTAAATGCATTAAAACTTCTGCAAGCTAGCTGTGTAATCCGTCCTTCTTCAGACCATGATTGGCTCTTGTTCTCGCGTGTCTGAATCCTTCAAAATGGGACGACAGCAGCTGTGGCAACGGTCCACTACTTCCCAGCCGTACACGTGTCGCCTGCTTGGCCAAATCCGGAAGGAGGATTCTCCTTCAAATCCCCAATTCTTCCCCTTGTCGAAGTATGCCCTAATTGCTTCAAAACGACGTCGCTTTGAACTCCTGACTTAAAATTCTTCCCAATTTCCTTCGCGCCCTCGATCCTGCGGTCCTCATTAATCGCCTTCATCGGACAATCATCTTTTAAAGTCGCGTTTTCGGGCTGAAACACGACATCTTTTCTCGAACACAAAATGTTTCTGCAAGTTATAGTGTAACTGGATTGATCCTTATAATAATTTTCGGGTGTCAGAAGAGATTATTTATTTTGTAAAAGAGATGTTGCTTGCCTTAAACAATAAGGTTCAAGTGACAAATATACAGAATAATACATAAGATATTGAAAGAAATGTTAACTAATGTATTTCGAGGAGTCTCAGTGTAACTTAGCTCCTCTTCATTTTGCTTCCATTAACATCTCTTTTAAGTTTTAACCTTATTCCTAAGCCTTTGAAAGCTCAGGAGTTGACTATCTAGACAAGCCTTTTGGCCCCTTTTTTATGGTATTTCTTGTTTAAATGATTGAAGCATCTTAGAATACTTGATTCCAATATATCTAGTGCACATCTGTCTGAAACTTGGGTCCCAATATTGTTAATTATTGCTGCTTATGATAGTAGTAGGTCTTGTTCATCATGTGCCGTCCCTTCATTGTAAGTTGACTTCTGAATATACTATTTACCTGGTGAAACCTGGATTACTTGTTCAGTTTTCTAGTAATTTCTAATTGTATTTGACAGAATGTTGACTGTTTCATCTATCTTGACAAAAACTGAACTGGGAGCAAATATGTTGTCTGATGGCCATCAAAATAATCACAGTTACACGAATCAGTCCAGTGCTCTAGAGACATCCTTCCGTCAACTGCACTTGCTGTTATCTGTGGGGGTTTACTGATGTGAACCATCAAAGTATATGTCTGTTTTATAATTATAATTGCACCAAATACTACAAACTACCTCGAATAACGATTTCAACAGAAATATATATTTTTAATAACGATTTCACATTTGTTTTATTTAAGTTTTTGCAATGTCATTAATCGAAAAATACTGTGAAAAACAAAAAAAAGAAATTGTGAAACGGCTTCACAAGTAACGTTTTCACATAGTTTTGTTTAGTGTCCTTTTATATATATTTATGGGTTTTGAATTTTTTTATTATTAATTCACTATAAATACCTTATTATTAGTTAATAATAAATATTTAAGTTTTAGTTCATAATAAATTTAATATTTTATTAATGTCATGCATAAAGAATTGACAATAATCAAATTGTACGACTTACTCGAATAAAAACCTCAATCAATTTTTTTAAATATTTATTACTATAATGTATTTTTTATTAGAAATTCATTTTATCTTAATATATATTATGGAATATCATTTTTGTTTATTTAGAATTTATAATCTAAATATTATTAATTAATTTATATTATACTCGTCTTTACCAACTCTATATGAGCAAAAGAAACAAAGAATCGCGTGCCATGTTGGCCTCTTGAGCAGCGACGGTGGCGTCGCCCCCGGCCAGTGGTTGCTCCACTTGCCGCACATTTCCACTACTGAGTCCTCATCGTGCTGCCCATAATCCCACAACTACCGTGGATGCAGCTCATGCTCCAACCGTTGTTGTTGCTTAAACCCCTAACATCCAAGTAATTTATGCAATCAAAGACGACGATATACGTAATTGTTTGAACTGATCATAATTCTTTGAATTACTGTAGAGATTCGATTTATAATTGTATATATATATTTGAAGTATTAATCAAAATGCATTTATTTCTTTGTCCATTTCATATACACACTAAGAGTCTTATATTATGGTTGGGGATTTTCCATGGAAATCATGATTTTTCTATTATAATTTGTTGAACATGTTAAGAGTGTTCGATCTGTATGTGTCACCAGCCTTATTTACACATGCTCATCCTCTGATTTGGGCTAGAAAAAGCTTGATCAAGTATAACATAAGTACATAATCAGTGTTTGCCGGCTAGAGCAAACTATTGGCTGCAGGCTACTGGTTTTCACATTCTTCACAAGCATAGGAGTGTATTCCTTCATCTTCGATCCTATATAAGCCACATATTTTTGAAATAAAAAAAACACTCTCTAATTTAAAAATAGGCAAAAAGAACTCCTTCTGTTTTCTTAATGTTTAAATTTTAAATTTAAAAATAACTAAAATTTGGAATTAATTAAATTTAAAACAATTTATTTAAACATTTCAAAAGTTTAAAAATAATAAAAACGTATCAATTTTTCATCTTCAATATTTATAACATTAATTTAAATATAATTTAAATTAGTTAATAATGTGTAATTTTTATAATTAATTAATGTGCATATTTGTTACGATATTTAAATTGTGTATTGTGATTTTAATTCAATTTTTAATTTAAAATTATAAAATCAAAGAAAGATTTCACTAAGGACGACCAAAGAGTAGAAGTAGCTGGAGCAGCAAAGGTGGTCTTAGTTATGGGTGCAAAAGGATTAGTGAATGGATCAGGGGCACTCTCTACTACAATTACGTCAAAATTCAGGAAGGAAGGTTTTTCCCCCATATGGAGGATACCCTTGAGCCAACAAATTACTCCCAGCAAGCCTAGAAGCCATACTGCAGGAAGGCCGCGGCTATCTTTGCCACTTCTTTCTGAAACCGACTTCTTCTAGTCCCAAAGACAACTTTCCTAGTAAGTCTCCAAGTACTCTTGCCCCTTCTCAATATTGGGAAAATCCGAACAGGCTCGAACAACCGCCTTTCAGATTTCCACTGCCTCCTTCTTTGCAACTTTTGGCTTGGAAATTTCGGCCATCAAGCCCTCTACCCTATCTTCCAACTTCCTCCTCTAAGCGTCCTCTTGAGGAGAGGGAGCTATCACATGAGGACGAGGTAGGAGCTCTGCCCATATTGCAGCCACCTGGGAACACAAAAAGTAGAGACTATGAAGGAAAGAACAACAATAATACACCCAAAAGGATTGGAGTCATTTACCCTGGCTAAACCTGAAGACAACATCCTATCGAGCTCCTCTTTTGGCATCAGAGATAAAAGACGCTTGTCCCCCTAGGATGAACACCCCTCCCAAAATCTTTGAAGCCATGGAGGATTCCCCCTCCTCTCGTGATCAATTAGCTGGCGAGTATACAAGCTCTTAGAATAGGAGCAATGTGGCTTGGGAGTAGTCCCTCCTAAGTCCCAAGGAGGAGAAAGAAGATAGGGAGGTGGTGTAGCATCAGAGCGCTTAGAGCCTGGAGGAAGGGCCCCTAAGGAAGGGTAACCGAAGAGCTGGTCTTTTCCCCTTCGAGTCACTGGAGGCTAGGGTCTCTCTAGAAGTCCTTACAGTAAGAAAAGTGGTAGCAGCACAACTTCCAAAAACTTGATCTCGCAATAGCTTGCCAAACATTATTCGTTCCAAAGGGTTAATATCACATAGATCCTTTAAAAATTTGAAATTATATTTTTTTTCCGTAAAATTTTAAATAACCCCTAAGAATTCTCCATATCCAGCTGACCCCCTTCCATTAGAATTTGAACAAAAAATTGTTACATCAACAAAAGAATTACATAAACTTTCAATTTTACCCTATATTTAAAAGGAGGTAAACTTAATATATACAGAGTCAAAAGAATGTAATTGTCATAGAATATTTTTTAAGCATAGTAATTTGATAAAAGGTATCCGTTTATGAATGAAAAACTAATAATTTTTTTAATGTTTTACTTCCTATGTATGGGGTAAAGTGTATACCAGTTGATATATTTATTTTTTAAAATACTAGATGAAGTATTTGAACAAGTCATTTTTAGAAATAAATGCAATAATGATGTTAACTTCATCTCATATATAGAAAGTAAAAAAAATTAAACCAATACATGACTAATTTTTCTATTCATGAGAGGCTATTTTATATCCAATGATTTTAATTCGAGACCAATATTTTATTACAATTACACATTGTTAACTTTATATCTATCACATTTACCCCGTACAAGCATAAAAGTATTATTAAGAAAATATTGGATGAAGAGTAATTAAAATTTTATGTCTCGTTCAAATTCTAACAGAAGAGGGTCATTTGTAAATGGAGAATTTTGAAAAAGGGTGAAAGCTAATTTTTTGTTTTTAAAGGGATATAATTGTAATCAACCCAAAATTAAACTATGGAACGAATTGAGAATCATTAGTTTATAATTAACTATTGATTAATCGAAAATTCTCCTTTCAAAAAATGAGAAGGCATTTTGGAGGGGGGAAAAGAAAAATGAATCTTGAAGAAAGGGTAGAACCGTCTTTTAAGAGAAGCAAATATCTTCTCGTTTCTAGGTCTTATTTATCAGTTCACACTCTGCACATTCATTCTTCTGCCAATATTCTCCGGCGAAGCTTTTAACTATCCGGCCATCACCGACGACTCATCGTATTTCAACTCAGGTACGTATCTATATTTTGCATTTTGATGTTCATGTTCACCAATTCTAACAATCAATTGACTTGTGTGATGTATGAATGTGGATTTATAGTTTTATTCTCTAATTAGGTAACATGAATTTCGGTGTAATGTTAGTGCCTTTCTCAATGGAGCCAAAAAGGTAGAGTTAGAAAATGAGTGCTTCTTCAAGCTGTGGCTCCTAGAAAATAATGGAGTGTTGGATTTGACGTGAAAATTAATAGCAGCAGGAGGCGTTTTCAATAACTGTTTTCATCTACGGTTACTGGGCTAAATCAAGAAGACAAGAAAAGATAGTTGAACTTCTCAGGAGTTTTTGCGCTGCTTGCAATCCTCACGCGTTTGGAAAAAAGTAGTACTTGAGTAATTTGTAAGGTCGCGAATCATAGTATCCTGCAGAACTTATTCTTACCCTCTTTTGTAGCTTCTCCAATAAAGTCCAACAACTTCTGAGATTGTTGTACCGTAATCAATTTTACCTTTTTGTGTTCTTTCTTGAAATAGACGGCTTTTGTCATCTGTTTGGCTCTATGTTCTTTGTGATATGCCCAATTTCCATGCTGCTATATTGGTGTTTAATGAGTGTCCACCAGAGGTTGCAAACCATACATGTATAGGAATGAAACATGTTTGTGTATGCAAGTGAAATGCTTTTCTGACTCTATATTTCCAAGAAATCATAGTTATTTAACTCCACTGCAATGCTAGTAGTGCAATCCAGTGGTTCAACTGTTGATATTTAGAGAACTCTGGCACGACCTCCAATGCTACAGGGATAACTTATGCTACATGGGCGTGCCACTGAGTTCACGTGGATTAGTTATGTGGCTCTCTTTGACTAACAGTGAGTGCCACACAGCTTAATGAAAAGAATCACGTATTGAGCAGAAGCAGACCCTGAATATTGGACATTGTTTGTTATGCATTGTGGTAACTGAAAGATGTATATATTTTGAAGCTACTGTTGATTACGTGCCTGTGTTTGAATACTTAGAGAGCGAGGCAATTTGTTCTGCAAGTATAGAGAAGAGATTAAGGGATGCTAATAAGATTAAGAGACATCTAGCTAGTTTTCATGTATGTTATCATTCTCTTTCTTGAAATAGCAATAGGAATGTTTCTGAATCTATAATTCTTCGCAGCATATTCTTCATTGTAACCTCCTGCGAACAGCCTACAACTCAACCAGACTGGAAGTTTAGAACCCAAGAAGCATAAATATATCATCATGACTAGATCCCATTCACACAAAGGGAAATCTGGAATTACTAATGACTTAATGCAGCATGATTTCTTGGAGGGAACTTCAGCGCGGACGAGGCCATATAGTTTTGATGATATAATGCTTACTAGAAAAAACAGGGGTGACGCAAATAAGCAAGTAGCAAGTGGCCCTGGGGTGGCTGATATTGCACACGACGAAAAGCCTCTCAATTCTCCTGAATGTCATAGGCAAATAAATGAGGATTATGGGTCTATGGATATAAGGCATAACTCAAACGACCCTCAGAAGGTAAGTTCTCGGAGAAAAGGGGATATTAATGCTTCTAAAAAGCACGAAAAGTTAATCCAGGATAAAGATAAGGGATCGCGGAATCCTGGTGTCAAATTGAAGAGTGTAGTGGCAAAGAATGTAAGCAGCAATAGATTGACAGAAGGTAAAGATGAGAGACATCATCAAAGCAACAGAAACAAAGATGGTCCTTTGAGTGATGATTCTGATAATGGATCTGATAAGAGACCAGCCAGAGATTCTGCTAAAAAGGATGGCGTTTATGAGAGAAGCAGAGAAAAATCCAAAACAGATAGAAAACAACTTCATAATGAGGACAAACAGGTTTCCAGGAAGAGGAAAACTGATGGGCGGATGAGCAGTGATTCTGAGAATGAGTACAAGAGAAGAAATGCAAGAGTTGTGATGCATACAGATAAATTAACTGATCGGGGTAGAGACAAACCCGAAAAAGAAAATAGACACAAACATCATAATGAAGAAGATAAAACTAGAGGCAGGCGTACTGGTAAAAAACATGATTCAGACAAAAAAGAACAGGAATCTGCACGAGGCTATCTTGAAGAATCCAGGTCAAAGAGGAGGAGATCACGAAGCAGAGAGCACGCAAAAGAGAGAGGTAAAAGGTCTCTTTCAAACTCACCAAAGGCCCATAAGCCAACAACTAAAGACAAAAGGGAGCATGGAGAACTATTATCACATTCTATGAAAGACAGAGCAGGAAGAGAACATTCTGATGTTGACAAGAAGAGGATTTCAAGTAATGGATCTAGTCAGTACAGGCGAAATACCGGCTCTTCAAGTGGTCTTGGGGGCTATTCACCTCGAAAGAGGAAAACTGATGCTGCTGCTAAAACTCCTTCCCCAACGCGTCGTTCTCCAGAGAGGAGAACAGCTGGATGGGATTTACAGCCTGTTGAAAAAGAGAGCACCAGTGTTGGTCCAACTCTTTCAAATGTGCCTGCTACAAGCCAAAGTTTGTCGGTGAACATAAAGGAGTTCCCTAGTGGGGCTCCATTGACCCCTACTGTGGTGAAGCCTTCTGCAATTTCTCATCATACCTTATCTTCACAGATGCATGCCATTGAGTCCATTCAGCTTACTCAAGCAACACGACCTATGAGGAGGCTTTATGTTGAAAACTTGCCTGCCTCAGCCTCTGAGAAAGATTTAATAGAACGTATTAATAACTTTTTGCTGTCTTCTGGTGTTAACTACATTCATGGAACCCAACCCTGTATCAGCTGTATAGTATGTCCCAACCTTACACTTATCTAATCTGACTTTTTCTGCTTCTGCCTATTTCCAGTAAATTTCAAAGCGCTTTTGCTATATTTCAACTGCAGATACACAAGGAGAAGGGCCAAGCACTTTTGGAATTTTTGACCCCTGAGGATGCTTCTGCTGCCCTTTCTTTTGATGGAATATCCTTTTCTGGGTCCAACCTTAAACTCAGGCGCCCTAAGGACTATTCTAATGTAACTGTAAGAAATATTACCATGCCTTTACTTTCTTCTTGTGGTACACGCATTTTTAATATTGCACGTTGATGCAATAGATGCTAACTTTTTGGTTGAGTAGTTGCATGTAAAGTAGAATACAAACTTAATATAATAATTAATCATGTTGAGGAAAAGAATTACTGCCGTTATATGATTGGCTTTATCTTGCTTACTGGGATCTTATTTCATTTCCTTATGTTATTGACTTTCTTTCTTTTATGGCCCGGATGCATTTAGAATAAGTTGCATTATTATGTTCGTTTATTAGTTTGTTGGTTCAGATGGTAGAAAATGGGAAAGAATTTTATCGATGCCTTATTAAGAGTTCATATTCCAATGTATTGAGGAGAGGGAGAGATGTTGAAAATGAAGTGCACTCTCCGACTACTTTGTTTTATGTGATTAAAAAGGCAAAGGTTCATTAAACTTGACTCATTGTATAGAGTGATGAGCTGGTGGTGGTGTTTCTTGGAGATGATAGATGTTTGTGTTTATGGCCATTAGGGTGCATTAGAGCTCATTCAATCTATACCAAAAAAATCAGGCTTCATGTGTTCATGGTTTTATGATGATTTCATATTGCATCGTAGGATCTCATTTTCTCTAGCTATCTGTAAGAGAAATTAGGGTTGCTAAATTACATTAGATGCTGCAGTTTCATGGATACATTGGCTAATATAATTGGGGGAACCTTCGTTAGTGTTAACTTTTCCTGCTTTCTTCTTGCATATGCATAAATTCATTGTGCATGAGCTTTCTAGGAGGGTGTTGTTCTCAGCCAATATTTTCCATTGAGACAGTATTTTCTCTATATAATTGCAGTTTCTGAGGTATATTGTGGTTATTATTCATGTAGCAGGTTTTCAGACAGTTGCTATTTTCATGCAGACTGGTCTTCCTGACAAATCGGTGGTTGCTGTTGATTCAATTAGTGGCAATGTAGTGGATTCGCCCCACAAGGTTTGCATCTGGAACATCATAACTTAAGATCGTACTGGATGTATTAATACTCTACTTTACTGTCGTTTTTGAGGTTTTGCATTTTCTTGCTTGACATTCAGTTGAGCATCAAAATAAGTGATCTGCAATAAACTGGTTGAGCTTATTTGACTTTAGGTGAAATTTATTAGTGAAAAAGATAGAGTTAAGAGCCTGATCAATCACATCTGGCCTCACAGTATGTGAGGAATAGCTGAAATTTGTACTTGTACTGCATCAAGATAAGCTATCAGCATTTAGTTTAAGGATACTGAACTTGAAGTAACTGGTCAACTATTCTTGGTGGTTTGACATGCCCTTGCATTAACTATTGTGATACCTGGTCCCAAATTGCACTCTAACTGACAACTAGCAGCAGCATACTCTGATGTCATAGTATCAACTGCCTAAGTTAATTCATGAATGGCTACAGAAAGCTACTGGAGCACACCTAAGGACTTCATTAGCAGTTTCAAGTCGAGAAATTTTTCAGTCAACTTGGAATTTACCATCATCTTGATTCTCATCTTAAAAATGCTAGTGTGTGCCCCGCTTCTGAATAAGACAGACCTCTTGGCAGAGACACTAGCCTGTTACCTTTTTCTCGCTCCAATTCATGTAATGCTCTGTTCATCCATTCTATTTGCTAAAAGGGAACACTTCATGTTAGATACCATAGGGTGGGGGGCCAGGTCACGAGATGGGTTTGTAGGTAGCAAGAACATGATGATCTGTAAATTATATATGCAAATTGTGTTCCACATCGTTGATACTCCTAAAGGTGTATATGTATATGTTGCTTTAACTGCCCCTCCAAGAAATGTTGATAACTTCTATAGTCCCCAGCCCTCTGTTTCTGAGAAAAGGAGACTTCTATATGTTTTCCAGCTGATTAATTCAATTTCTGTTATTAGTTGATTGTAATTTTCTCTTTTACTCCTTCATTTTCTGACAAGATTTGTCTTGAGTTTTTAGATCTTCATTGCCGGAATTTCAAAACATATATCTTCTAAAATGGTAAGTTGACATAGAATTCTGTTGTTAATTCAAAATTCCTTTTTATCCCATACAACTATATCTCAGTAGTAACTCTTGCATGTCCCTTTCAGCTTATGGAGATTGCTAGAGCCTTTGGTCCTGTGAAGGCATTCCACATTGAATTTATTGCTGATATTAATGAACCATGTGCTTTTCTTGAGGTACATATCTTACTGGGGAAAAGTTTTTACATGCATGTCTTTCATTCCTCAGGGTAAGACTAGCCAGGCATTACTCTGGTGGTTTGCGTTTTTTTTATAGTACTGGCTCTATCTTCAGTTTTTTGCTGAATCTTGAACATGATTCATTTTCTTTTATGTATTTATTTTCGTTTTACAAAGATGCCATCTTAATCCACTGTTGGTCAGAGACTAATCATTTATTACTTCAGTATGCTGACCACTCAGTTACTTCAAAGGCGTGTGCTGGACTCAATGGTATGAGGTTGGGCGGAAAAATTGTAACTGCTGTATTTGCTACTCCAGAGGCTGAAGTGGTGTGTATCGTCCCTTTTGGTAGTTTAAACTGAAGGTTTTATTTTGCCTATAAGTTTCTCTTAACTTTTTAGGACCAAAAAATTTCTTTCTAGGAACATGTTGGGAAACTGCCATTTTATGGAATTCCTGAGCATGCGAAGCCACTGCTTGAGAAGCCCACAGCTGTGTTAAAGCTAAAGAATGTGGTATTGCTTCTTTTTTCTATTCTCATTTTTCTTTTTTCTCCTCTCTAATGTTTAAGAGCTGGTTAAAATAAGGTCGTATTTACTATTTAGAATAACCAGCATATTTTTGTTACTTCAGTTGGATATGGAAGCACTCTTGTCATTTTCTGAATCAGAACTGGAAGAGATATTGGAAGATATAAGGCTGGAGTGTTCCAGGTTGACAAATAATCTCATTTCGAGTTATTAAATTTCCTTGCTACTTGTAGTAATTCTTTTCTTATCTTTCTATGAATGCTGTAGGTTTGGTACGGTGAAATCTGTTAATGTTGCGAAGCCATCAAACGCTTTTGGCAACATAGAAGCATATGAAGTAAAGAACAAAAATGCTTCTACTGATGGCCGCCACTTGGAATCTGAGAATAAGAACTATATGACAGAACGATTAGGTGAAAGCATCAATGATCTTGAAGAACATGACAGATCGGAGCCTCTGGGAGTTCTGAATGAATTGGAGAGTAATGATCAAACTGTGGAAAGTACGAGTGGTGGTGATAATAGTGCTGGCATATCTAAGCTGCTTGGCAAGTCCGTGGAACCTGACGACATTGTTGTTTCCAAGGTGGTTGTTGAAAGCTTATCTGATCAGACAGTTGTTGACAAACTTGTGAAAGATGAAATATGTACACCACCGTCAAATGATGGAAATATTTCTGTCAAAGAGCCTTCCAGCCAGGAAAATTCTGGTAGCTTCACTGGAGAATCAGCAAACCTACAGAATTCTTCAGTTAATGAGTTGGAAAGCAATGATAAGGTTGCTGATTCAATTTCAGTAAGGAAGATTGAGATGGAAGACAAGCCATTTGTTGAGGACGAGCCGAAACTTGAAGAAAATAATGCGAAGAATGTTAGTTCTGTTGAATTGGACACTAATGAGAGAAAAGAGTTAAATGGTCCTGATGGAGACAATAAAAAGGATATTTCAATTGATCTTAACAATGTTTTTGAGGCTGGCTCCATTTTTGTAGAATATAGGAGAGCTGAAGCTGCTTGTATGGCAGCACATTGTTTGCATGGACGTCTATTTGATGGTCGAGTTGTGACAGTGGGATATGTTGGTCATGATCTTTATCAGAAGAGGTTTCGCAGATCAGAGAAATGAGAAATTGTTAAATAATATGTTTCAGCATTTACTAATTGGCGATGGCAGAGTGCATACCGACTTAGTAGTAGACTTTTCAATAGATAATGTGTTGTTTCAAGCTTGAAAGTTGAACCATATTTGGGCGTCTCAACACTTTGCCTGTGCTAGAGTAGTTTAGTATGGTACGTGTAGAAACTCTTTTATAGGTAGGATTTTTTGTAAACCAAGTATGATGAGTTAATTTGGTTAACCCGTACGCTTAATTTTTAATTTCATTAGTGGTTTTTGACTATTAGAGTTGTAGCATCCGAACAATGTATTTTGTAATTTCATTTGTTCTAACACTTTCAAACAGTTTTACGTATTTCTGAGTTACTGTTGGTTCCTTACTCTACAAATTAATTTTCTCTTAGTACAAAAAATTAATTGTGGGGAACATTCCTAGTCGTGTTTAAATTGGGTTTTAAATCTTAAAATACTGTTGAAATTTTGAAATGCAATTTATATTATGGCCGAGTCTTAAGACTGAACAAACACAGGCTGCTTGAAATAATCTTTCGCTTTCCTGCACATGGGGAAGGGCCATTCATCTTAGTTGGTTATCTATTTATGTGTTTGTGCCTGTGTAGTCTGTGAGAACAGGCAGATGATTGATCTCTGTGGAACCTGGAATGACCAAAACCAAACTGGTTTACTCAAAATTCTCTGCACTTTGATCTTGTCCTCTGATGATCCCAAACTAATAAGTGTTATTTCTTTGTGCTTCTAACATACTTTTCTTTTTTGTCAAAGGTACGCCAACGCTGGATCAGTTCCTAGAAGGTGCAGGTGCAGGTGCAGGTGTTGGTTCAAACCAGGCTTAGTATCCACTTGTCTACAAGTATTGAGCATCATCATTTGTGCCATTAGCAATTGAATGGATTTGAAAAGTGTCAAACCCATTCAAAGAATCATGGTTAGATAAGATCATTATCAAATTTGCTTGCTATTTCTGCAAATAGCTCGATATCGTTTTTGAGTAGTTAAAAAGTGACTACAGTTGATTTCAAGTTAGATATAGATCAATGTGTAATGTCAACTTTCAACTATGTCAAACTGGCTTATAGGCTGCCAACAATTATTTCAGACTTGATAACTGAACTCTTGTTAAAATGAAACTAAAGTCAAATACCTGTTTTTCAATTGACTATCATCAGTCTATAATTTTGCATGCAGTATTTCAAAATGAGATGCATGAATTCCACTAAAGACTCGTGGAAAGGAAAAATATTCATGTGCTGAATTCTTCATATCAAAGAAAATGATACATAGATTATATCGACATGACATGATTCTTACTGCTAATTATCATAGTTCGTAATATTAGGTGCCGGAATTCTTGGTTCTGGTAAGATTTTTTCTATAGAAAATATTCTAAATATGGCAGTCCCTCTTCTTGCACTGTAAATCTATTAACCGAGGTAGATAAATGTTGTAAAAGCACAAACATATGGGGTAAAATGTATAATAATAATATTCAAGGGGCCAAAGTGGAAAATCGAAAAGAACGGTTGGGATAAACAAATTAAACAGCATCCATTATCCACACCATTTTCCTTCACTCGCTTCCCCTTTGCTTGAAACGTTTTCTGGGCCAAAGAAAGATAAAAAGGGAAGAAAAAAAGACTGAACTTTGCAGCAATGGCGACGATTACAGCTACACTAGGACCGATAATGGTGGGTGTGGCAGCGAAAAAATCCCAAAATTTTAGCAAACTTTCATTGAAGAGTTCAAGAACAAGCTCAGAGATTGGTTTCGTTGCATCCCAGCTGAGTGGCATCAAGATTTCAACAGCCCACTTTCAGAAAAGTGCCCCTCTTCCTATTTCTGCTCCTCGAAGGCCTTCCCTTCAGCCTGTTGCCCGTAAGTTTCTTATCCTTAATTGCTCTTTGGGTTCTTGATATGAAGAATTTATCTTCTTGTTTCTTTCCTTGATATAATTTTTTTTTTTTTTAAGTTTTTTAACGTTTGTATGTTTTTTGTTTGCTTCCCCTTTCTGGGTAGAGTGAGATAATTAGTCTGTGCTGGTATGAATGATTTAACTTGTTCCCAATTAGGAAGGGAAAGGGAAAGTTTTGTGTTATAATGGAGGGGAGGTGCAATCTTTAAATCAGACTGTATTAAATACCATTGTTGTGTTGTGTGCTCCTGTTGTTGTACTCTGTTTAGAGGATGAAAGGTTGGATTAGCATTATGGTTTGCTTAAAGCTACTATATAAGTAGGATAAATTATAGAATTTCCAAGAAACACTTATATTAGAAAGTGTATCAGGATCCAAGAGTGCAGTTTTCGACTTTTGTTATAACGTAGTTTTAGTTCGAATCTCGTACTGCTTATTGATTTGGTACTCCGAAACTGGCTATCGGGATCCTCTGCCTTGTATAAAAAAGATCAGTATATATCACTCTAGGATATGAAGATGTCGTATTGATATGTAAATTTTGTTTTTAATGGAACTGTGATTTTCTTTAGACTACCATTCAAATGTCAACTGGGATCTGGTTAGAACGTTATAAATCCTTTGCAAAGTGATTCCCACTTGCTGAAATATATGTATGTTTGGTGCTAGTGCCAAGTGGTAGCATGCAATTAGAAGGGGCAGCTCCTTTGTCTTTACAAACTAACATTTCTGGGAACTGGATGTTAGAACACTTCTCATTTGTGCTCGATTACTGGTTGCACAAATGAAGCCTTTTGCCCGTGTAAGTTGCACTCTGCTAAACCTAACATCATATCAAGTGCGGAGTGATTTTTCTGTAGTATATCTCACTTCAAGGTCGTTAATTGATTGTTTTAGAAGTATCTTAATGTCCAGACTAGTTCAAAGTAGGCCTATAGAATATAGATTAGCATTTTTTCACGTGCATTCACATAGGAACCATCAGCAAGAAAGTTATATCTTTTATGCGATACCAAGAAAATGTTAGGGGTTATATCCAGGATTTGACAATGCACTAAGAAAAACCGGTTGGATGCTAAGGAAGAAGAAAACCTTGGTTCTTGCTCGATCATTTGCATTGAATTTTGGGAGTTATATTGAACCCGTTCTGCATCATTCAGGTAGAGTATGTCCTTTCACCGGGAAGAAATCGAACAAGGCAAACAAGGTTTCTCACTCAAACCACAAGACAATAAAGCGGCAGTTTGTGAATCTGCAGTATAAGAGAATCTGGTGGGAAGCTGGGAAACGCTACGTCAAATTGCGATTGTCGACAAAAGCTATAAAGACCATAGAGAAGAATGGACTGGATGCGGTGGCTAAGAAGGCTGGAATTGATCTCAGCAAGAAATGATTTGAACAGCGAATTCATTTTAATAGGGACAGGAAAAAGACTGACGATTGCTCGTTCCTGTAAGGTTTTCATTCTTTTATGTTTGTAGCTTCTTCTTCTGCTGCTCTATATGAGAAACTTCATTGTTATATGCTTCCGATGTTTTAATTTTCTAATGATGAAAAGCGAAGTATTCATTCTGTTACTCCCTCTCTTCCAGATAGCGTTGATCAATTTGACTGCAAACGGAGTTCTGAATAAGAGTTGAAAAAGTAAAAGTTTTGTATAATTTTATGTTGTCCTAAAGAGCAGTGGTTGAGATTTGGTATTTGTCTTACTTTATATGAGTTATTGTAATTCATTTATCGTTATCAGTTATATTAAAGTATTGCACAGTGCATTGATATGAGTTATTATAATTTATTTATCAACTATCATTATTAGTTAAAAAAGAAAAGACAAGTAAAATAATCAATATACTATATGCAAAATTCATATGCTAGTTTTGGAATTGGGCAAAATCGCAAACTAATCCCACAATTTAAGGTCATTTCAAATTTCATCCCATGTTTTGTGGGATTTAAATTTAACCCCGTGTTTCATTTAAAAGTTGCAAAAATAGACCAAAACGTTACATAAAATCTCCAACACTAACAGATATTAAAATTAACAGCTAAGAACCTATGTGAAAGTCACATGTACATGAGTCAAAAAAATTATCATACGTTGGTTTTAACGCGTGAGTTAGTGGGAGGGAGTTCTTTCGCAATGTTTTGACCTCTTTTTGTTACTTCTAATGAAACATGAAGTTAAATCTAAAACCTTATAAAGCATGGGCGAAATTTGAAATAGCCCTAAACTATGGGATTAAGTTTACAATTTTGCCTCTGAATTACAATGTGAGATTATTGAAGTATGGTGATCGTACACATGTTTAACTTAACCTTATGTCCTAGGAAAAATACATTTTTTCATTAATTTTTACAATGTCACCTCAACAGGACAAACAAAAAAGAGCATATAATCATCTAAAGAATTCAGAAAATATTACTTGGTAGCATTCAGAAGACAATTTCAGGCTCCAACTGAACATTTTCCTTCACATGCACAACTCACATGATTTTAAATTCATAATTGCAATTTGTATTCCCAACTTAGAACATTTCTCACTTTGGTTCCATAATATAGAAACGATCAATTATACCATAGAATGCATCAAGAACTCGGGACGCTATCAAGTACATCAATGATTTCATAATCCAGCAAAATTCTGTGCAGATTTTCTTCCCTGTAGTTGTGCAGCCCATGATCGATATAAGTACATCCAATGATTTGTACATAGAAAATTTTACTTCAAGATGCCTTAAGTTCAGTTTGTTTAAGAAATCGAGCTGTAACACGATGGAGAAAATGGATTAAAACTGCAGATGGGCTCTCGCACAGGGACTTTCTATCAGTATCTAACATCTATTGTTACAAAGTAAACATCGACTCGTTAGTGTTTCAAATGTGGATAGAGTTAGCTGTCAGAACTTCAAGATTCTGAGTGATAAAGACTAACCTTGGATGGACTCCCCTGATTGTCAAATATATGAAAACAGAACGAAGGACGTGATATCGTTAGTGGCATCTGTGAACATGCATCTTGGTAGAGAATTAGCCAAAGTTGTCCTGGTCAAAATGTCATCTGGGGTGAACTTATAGAACTGAAAATTACTGGACCAAAAAGACAACGAAATGTGTTGTAGATCATGCAATGCATCATCTGAAAGGTTCAACTGGCTCGGATTCTTGGAGAATGGCTGCAGCCTCGAAACACTCTGCTGCCTCCAGAGCTGATGCACTGCTTTCACTCTTGTAGAGCAGGCCGAGATTGTACCAGGCGGTAGAGTTAGTTCTGTCGAGCCGCAAAGCATCAGTCAGAAAGCTTTTTACAACTGGAGGTGATTGGTTGCTGATTTGTCTGAGAACAATAGCAGTAGATATCAAGCTTGGGACGTGATTAGGTTCAATGTCCAGTGCCTTCTCGAAAGACTTCAGAGCTTCCTTCGGCAGGCCTTTAGCTTCATAGAGTAAACCTGGCAAAATGAAATAAGAACCATTGACAGAGACTTCTGTTACATTTTTATATAGAACATGATTTACCTGCAGAATGTAATCTTGAAGCTGAATGAGGATTGATAGCTTCGGATTTTGAAAGGCATATCTCTGCATCCCTCCATTGAGACAAGCTGGTGTACACATTTGCTAGATCATGCCATGTTTCCATTTCTAAATTTGTACTGCCTTTCTGCTTGTCCTGTGATGGAAATGGTTTTCAGAATAATGAAGATGAACATGAAAACAGAAAAAAGAAGGTAAGATGGGCTAAAGTATCCAAAAACCAATTCGATATCACACAAAAACATCCCAGTTTACTTTCTCTGATTGCTGAAAGCATATAAATTCAGAATAATCTTCCAGAACTTGAAATTCAGTATAAGAATATGTACTTGCATGCTTAAATATAGATCTAGAACATCATAATCTGGCACATACTTTTAAGAGCTTTTGCTGAGATCGAAAACTCTTTCTCTGGACTTGAAGAACGGCAAGAAGTTTCGTATATGTTTCAACTGCATCCCTCAAACGGCCCTGTACAATCTGCAGTTTGGCCTTGCTCCTCAGCAATTCTCCTTGATCCCATTTCCCTGCTTCATCCAGAGCAGCATCAATTATGTTTTCAGCGTCAACATATCTTTTCTGAGCTGACAAAATACGAGCTAGAAGAATCCAAGTCTTTACATTAGACCCAGCTTCCAGTTTCAGTAGCTGCTTTGCATAATAAAGAGCAGCATCCAACTTTCTCTGCTCAGCATTTTCTAGACTAAGAGAAAATAAAATGCTAGAATTTTTCCCTTCAGTCATTCTTTGAGCAGTTTCAAGTGCCTCAAGTGCTTCAGATTGCCTCGATATTCTCTGGGCATCAGACCCTACACCTCCAGATTGGGCTGAAAGAGAGAGACCTCGTAAGTAATTTGCAAAACTAGCCCTCTGCTCACATTTTTCCGATTGAGCAAGCAGTTTATGAATATATTCAATCCCTTCTTCAAGCGAATTAGAATCCTCGGCACAAATCTTTGAAGCCAGTGATAACTCAAACCCGCAGCTATGATTCTCTCTATTATTCAAAAGGTTCCGCAACAAATTCAGAGCAATTATATCATCACCTTCTGCGTGGTAACACAGGGCTAGAGACGTGTACTTTTCTTTGCTTTCAACAATTCCTGGAGGTAACTCTTCAATCTGGTGGGCTAGCGACGTGCATTCACCAGCTATTGACAATGCGAAACCAAGGTGATCCAGAATTGACGGGTCCCATCCAATCCTTTTGAGCATAAATTTTTTGAGAATAAGGAGCAGCAGGAGAATAGCTTCTTCAACGTTGTTTCTTGGTATGAACGAGCCCTCCATCTGTGAGCGAAGATTTGGAGGGCTTGCGTCATGACCACTGTAAAGAAGAAATATAGCAAAATCCTTCTCTAATTTTGTTCTAGTTTCCACGTCAAGATTCCACTGATAAAGTAGGGCCCTTCTATAAGCTAAAATTACTTCTTGAGGATCATAAGCAAGTTTGGATAAGTCTGGAAGTAACCCAACGGCATTGTTTAACGTCTCCAGCAATTTACAGTCAGAAGCAAAATTTTCAGGTAAGCCATCTGGTATTGCAGATTCAAAAGTATCCAGTATTACTTTGCATGATTGAGCAGCTTCTGCAAAATCCCAAGGAAGTGAGCTTAGTGACTAAAACAAGTAAAACCAAGAATGAAGTTAAGAAACATTAAAACAGTATACATCTGTAGGAAATCGAAAAACAGCATCCCTCTATTTCTGACCCAAATAAAGGCATGAAATTACTTGTATACAGTGGAAAATCTTAAAGCAATACCTGTATACCTTCCAAGAGCCTGCAGTGATTTTGCTTTGAGAAAGATTGCCTCAACAAGTAAACTCACTGCGTGCATAGACATTGGCGGAGTATTGTCACTTTGAGAATGACGTCTAGGAAGCTCGCATCTTCTAACTACAGTGATTTTTATTCTGGGAACCACTGCAGCAATGTCGATTCCTTCAAAAACCCGAAGAGCAGCTTCCACATTCCCCTTTTGATACTCAAGTCGTCCCAATAAAGCTCTTGCTTCCTACAAGTCCCACATAAAATGAGACCACTAACGGAAAACTGATAAGAAACAAAGGTAACTTGTGCATTTGAAGAAAGCAGGATCTGGATTGGATAAACTGGTGTTTTACCGAAACACCAACACAAATCCAGTTTGCCTCAGTCTACATTACAGAGTTGAAAATTCAAATTATTTTGGAGAAAAGATCATTTCAGTAACGATCCCATGAATACTTCAGTAGAGAATAGTTAAAACCATTAAAAAATATGTTCAAGAGAATGATTTCATGCAAATTGCAGAGAAAGAAAGATCACAGTTTAGAAATAAGCATTGAATGTAGTTCCACCTCGGACATTATTATAACTAAGTTACAAAATCATACACACACGCGCGCTTCAAGACATCTAATGTTTGTCACTCGTATGTCTTCTGCCAATTCGATTTTTCAAGAGTCGCAAGAAGGAGATAATAGCTAAATGAAAAAATCATCCCTCAGTTTAAGTCACCTACAATGCAGTAAAGCCAGATTCACGAACCTCATAATTTAAAAAGCCACTCTCGCGAAGCGATGATTCTGCCTCTTCTATGTTGCTGGTGTCAACTTTTGTGTCAGTCTCACCTGCTCGAGAAGAATACCCACTGGCCGAATAGTCCCGAGTTGCCAGGGACTCTGATGAAGGAATTATTTCATCCACTCTTAAGTGCTCCCCGGAGCAAATGCATTTCATCATCTTCCTCAGTTTTAAGCTCAACGTAGATTTTTGTCTGTACAGCCAATATTTAATTCTCATCCCGTCTCATCACAGTTGTTGTGTTCCTGATCACCAACAGATCAGAAAAGAATTAACCCCAAATCCACTGGATTCCCGCACATAACAATGACTAGATTTTCATTCATGCAACACTCATACAACTAAAATCCACTCAACTTTTGGAGAAAGCGATCCTTTCTACAGAGAAGATAACAAGAAGACTGAACGACAAAAGCACTTAAACATGCCATCGTGAACATTTCCACTTTTTCACAAAGACAGACAGAATTTCGATCAATACTTCCCTCGTAAAACAAGATAGAATGCTCACACTCTCCATTACGCATCAAGTTTTCGTTGCATCTCCATCTACGAGTATAAAAAATTCCCCTCAAACGTATCTCTAAAAATCAAGCAATTACAGATACTAAACTCACAAGAACACTACTGCAGCAAGCAAGTTGAGACTCCTAAACATACTTCAAATTCAACACTTCCACATTACCTCTTTAAGGACAAATCCCCAACAAGGACCCCAAAACCCAGCTCCAAGAACCACCAATTACCCCAGAAAAACATCAGACCTCACCAAATAAAAGAACTCGCAGTACAAAAGCACAGCAGAAAGCAATTTACTCAGGAGAAACTCACCAAACATCCAGGTAGATTTAGCACTAGACAAAACCCATAAACCAAAAGTCAAAGATGCAACTTTTGACAGAGAAAAAAGCCAAGTGAAAAACAAACAAACTACCCACCACCCCATCATTCCATCATAGTGAAAAACAACAAGCAGTGAACATAATTACAAAAAAATGCAGCTACATTAAAAAAATATACAAAAATTATTAAAGAAAGCACCTTTTGTGCTGGGTGGAAAGGCATGGGCAGAGCCCACAACACATAAAATCCATCACAGCCCATTTCTCATCTCCAGCAGTAAAGACCTTTTCTTGATTTTACAGGTTGAGATTAACCAACAACCAAGAATCCAAAGCTTTTTTTTCCACCTTACTTTTAAAAGTCAGTAATTTTTCCTCATGGGTTTTTTTTTTATTCTGGAGTGTGAATTCTCCAAGAAAAGTCTCAAAAGTCAGAGGAAGAAATGTTGTAGGTGAGCATTAAATATGATATCTAACAGCAACCTGAATCTTCACCTTCAGACAGACAGAAGAAGCACACAAAGAGCCAATATGGACTAAAGATTTTCTTAATGGAATTTTTTATTGCACAAATTGTACTGACATCAATAAATTATGGTCACATAGTATTACATGTTTCTCATTGAGAATTGTGTCCTTTGAATTAGCTAAGTTCCACACTGGTATGTGTGTGTGTGGGTGAGAGAGAGAGAGAGGAAGACTTTTGAGCAGTGTTAGGTGGGTCCATTTGTTGAATTTGTTTCTTTAATTCCCATCACTGGAGGCAACGGGACTTAACTTAGTTGGCATAGTTAAACTTTATAATTAAAGTATAACAGGGATGATTACACTTTTCTTTAGTTATATTTGATAAAATTAAATTTAATTTTTTTATAATTTAAAAAAATTATATTTAATACCACTGAAATTTGCTTCCCTCCAACAATAAGTCTCCTTGTTAGTCGTAAATTCGATGAATCTTGATTACGAAAGACGAAACAAATCTCAAGAATTTTAAATATAATTATCAAATCATAGAAAAATTATAAGTATTTACACTAAATTTCATAAAAAAAGAGTATAATTATCTCAAAATAATATGCTCAATTTTCACCAGATTTGGATCTTCATAATTAAATCAAATCATTCGAGAATCAAAATTGAATTATATATAGATAGATAATAATTGAATCCGGATGTCAAAAAACGAAAATTATATCCGGAATCAGCAAATCCTGATTTTTTGTCGGAATGGGACAATGGGTTTCCTTGCTGGATTGTTGGGCTACTTCAATGATAGGAATGAACATTTTGGGGCCGTTTTTCACTATGATGGAATGTATGTTTTTTTTAAGGAAAAAAAAAATAGATAATTTCGATTCCGATCGTTACGACATATTAAAACATGCCCACAAAATCATAAACTGCTTACAAGAACACTTACAAGGACGGCAACACAACAACGGAACGAACGAGTTGAAGAGTCTTCCCTCTATGACATACAAAAATGTATTAGAATAATTTGTAACTTTTTTTCATTTACGAGGTGTTTAAACGTAAGTCTTATGTGATCATAATTATTTATGCACCATGGATCCCATTTATATTTTTAATTTCTATTTTATATATTTTCATTTGAAATAATTTTATCGTTATTTTAATTCAATTATTACATTTTTTTGCACGAGCACATACATATATATGTAAATATAAACATATTTTTTAATTATTAACTTAATAAAATAATAATATATATTTTTGATAACATAATATAACAAATCATTAACGAGTCTAAAACAATAAAACCATTATTAATTTCATTCAAATAAAAAGCATACACTAATTTGATACCACCAATAATAATAAATGAGGTGGGGTTGTAACTCTTTCACTTAGGTTTTGGTCATGATACCGAACTCTAGCAGCCTACCTACTCAATTCCATCTCATCGTACTTTCATAATTTAATATTATTTATGTGAATTTGTACTTATATAAAACGTGTATATTTTATATTCAAATTTACATAGACAACATCAATCCATCTTAACATAATAAGAGATATATTTAATATATATATATATATTGTGAAATAAAGGTGAAACAATAGTCAATACACTGCTCATTGAGATTATTGCATGCACTTCTATAATAATAATAATTGTACTTAATTTTTTATTTCTTTTTTCCTTCTAAGATTATGATATTTTTGAACGTTACATGTTACATCAACTATTTTTGAATTCTGCCCTCTAGACAGATTACAACTTTGAAATTGTAGGATGAAGAAATTTTCAACTTTATAACTATAAATCATTCATGACAAAATAATTGTAATAAATAAAAGAGGGATAATAATGGTTGGTATAATAGATATTTTGAATTGGTATGCTTGTAATATCTTGAATCCATGCTGAGAAGAGTAAATTAATTATGTCCAATTCCACCGCCGCCACCGCCACCGCCACCTCCCCCGAATCCTCCTCCTACTCCTCCACCTTTTCCAAATCCGCCGCCAAACCCTCCACCAGAACCACCGCCCATGCCACCACCGAACCCTCCACCTTTACCAAAGCCGCCGCCAATTCCTCCACCTTTTCCAAAACCACTACCTACACCACCTCCCTTGCCAAAACCTCCACCAATTCCACCCCCCTTACCGACACCGCCTCCAAAGCCACCACCCTTGCCATATCCTCCGCCTACTCCACCACCTTTTCCAAAACCACCCCCAATACCACCACCTTTACCAATTCCTCCACCCTTGCCGAACCCTCCCCCAATTCCACCACCTCCTAGACCACCACCTTTACCAATGCCACCTCCAATTCCGCCACCCTTGCCAAACCCTCCTCCAACGCCACCACCACCTCCTAGACCACCACCTTTGCCAATGCCACCACCAACTCCACCACCAATGCCACCTCCAATTCCGCCACCCTTGCCAACCCCTCCTCCAACTCCACCACCACCACCTTTGCCAATGCCACCACCAACTCCACCACCCTTGCCAAACCCTCCTCCAACTCCACCACCAACACCACCACCTTTACCAATGCCACCTCCAATTCCGCCACCCTTGCCAACCCCTCCTCCAACTCCACCACCACCTCCTAGACCACCACCTTTGCCAATGCCACCTCCAATTCCGCCACCTTTGCCAAACCCTCCTCCAACTCCACCACCAACACCACCTCCTAGACCACCACCTTTACCAATGCCACCTCCAATTCCACCACCCTTTCCAAACCCTCCTCCAACTCCACCACCACTTCCTAGACCACCACCTTTGCCAATGCCACCACCAACTCCACCACCCTTGCCAAACCCTCCTCCAATTCCACCACCACCTCCTAAACCACCACCAACCCCACCACCCTTTCCATATCCTCCTCCGACTCCATCACCAAGACCGCCACCTCCAAAACCACCTCCACCCCCAAATCCGCCTCCACCACCTACTCCAAACCCCCCACCCCCTCCAAACCCTCCACCCTTGCCGATTATCGGAAACTTCTTGTCATCATTTATGGTCCTAGCAATAACAACAGTAGTACTCACCACAAGAACATGAAAACAAAGCAAAAACAGAATGCCAACTCTCATTGCACCACTTGCCATTTCAAAGGACAAATTAATGTACTGCAATTTGTGTGAAAAATACTTGCATGAAGATCAACATGGACAAACCCAATTTATATATAACATACATTTTTAGCACTTCATTGATTGCATTAAATGAGAACAACAACCACCCGTTTCACCACATTATGAATAGAACGTGTTTGTTGAAGAAGCCCTTTAATGGCAGACCATGTATCTCTTCCTCACATGGCTGTCTACAAGAAAATCCATGTCTATATAGCTAGGCAGTTAGATATGTAATAAAAAGTGAACCGGATTATAAAATTTAATGAAAAATTCTTATCTCTCTCAAATTTGATCGAACTAAACCAATAACATAGAGTATGTACACTTGTCATATATATAATTAATCATTTTTCTTGAACTGTACACCAATCACATGACAAGTATCTTGTACTTTTCATATAAAAGGCTCAGGTTTAGCCAAACCCAATTTAAGTTAAAATTTTTCAAAATTTAAGTAAAATCCCTCCATTATTCTGCATATGATTAATTAATACTATCCTCTGCCAAATCAAATTAAACTAATTAATACAAGAAAAAAATATTACATATTGGAATATTGTGAAATGGAAATAATAAAGTATGCATTAATACATAATAATGTGACACGAAAAAGTAATACATATTATGTATAGTGCATGCCATGCCAAGAATTCACTCATATTATATTATTGCTTTTGAAAAAAAATTTGCCATTCGCAATTAAATGGATTAAATCAGTATAGCACGTACGTAGATTAGAAATTATGGATATTTCAAGTGTTGCTAATTTTTAGTGTTTGCTTTGCTTAGAAGTTGACATAAACACTACACATTTCAGTGTAGGTCTAATTAGATTGTATTTTTTTTTTTCAAATTTTATTGTATTTTTTATTCAATTTATTATATATACATGACGCATATAAAATTTTTATCTAAATTATAACATAAATAACATAATCTTTATAAAATATTTATATAACAACAAGATTAAAATTATTTTCACTTAATACGTTTTTGTAGTGACAATTGTAAAATTTATCACTTGATATTTTGTCGTGAATATTATACTATATCGTAGTGAGTTTTAGATTAGTACGATAGTCCTTGTAAAAATTTAAAATAAAAAAGAAAATCAATCAAATGTCTAAATTTGTAGACATTAACTAGAGGGGTTGAAGGCCCTTGCGGTTTTCTGTGGATTTGATTGCACATAGGAAAAGAAAACCAGCTAGCAACCCGTGATACAAGTAGTAGTAATAATAATAATGAAAATGCACGTGCACTCTAATTCGGGAATTCTCGATTAGAATTCTCCTCAGATTGTTAAATTTTTTTTTAATTACATGACCTAGTTTTTAAAATTGCCATCTCCCTATACGTGCGGGACTAAAATTGTAATTTTTTTTTCTAAAATTATAAGTGTTTATAAGTGTGTGAATAGATTACTCACCAATACAGTTCTCACAATATTAGATAGAATCAAACCTATAATAATTCAATTGAGAGTGGTCCGTCTGTACTAATTGAGCCAACAAACATTCGTATACGCATGAGGAAAAACCCTGTTAAAGGACCATGCTTTTACATAATTGTACAATTAATTATTGGTTGTTGAGCACCAAATAATAAAAACAAATTAAAGAAAAAGATTGGAGGCTGCTCAATTTAATGATATGTCCTCCCTTTATTGGACTCAAATAGGCTTCTCAAATGACACGACAAGGGACAAAGAACCATTCTCCATTGGCCGTGAATAACACTATAAATCACTGCGATTTAAAAATAATAATATATTAATATATAAAATTTTAATTCTAATTAGAGTTAATCAAATATTTATTATTATTATTTTTAACTATAATTAATATTTTAATCCCATTTATAGAAATAAATAACTAATGGTCGTCGCACAATCGTATTTAATCTATATTCATTATGATTCTTTTTCTTCCGACAGTAGCAATTAATCATGACGAGTAATTATTTCTTATATTGACATATATATTAATATATTGCAGTTGTGAATGTTTTATAAGTGTTATAATCTTGTTTTTATGTAAATATTTTTTAAGAGAATCAACACAAAATTAATATTTTAATTATAAAGTATTTGATAAAAATATATGCACTTATAATATCAAATTTTAAATATATAACAGTTGTAGGGTTGCATCCATAAATGCTTAATAATTTAAATTAGATATATGTTTTATGCGGTGAATAAAAAAAATTATCCCAAGTCAGAATGGATAGGCATCATTCATGTGATTTTTCCCTCTCCCTCCTTACACTAATTATTTTATATCAATTTAAACCTTAAATATTTATGTGTATTAAAAACTTGAACAAGATATGTATAAAGAAAAAACGGCTTTTTAAGACTATATATATATATATATATATATATATAAAATATCACTACAAAGAATCGAAGATTAGTGACAAAAAAAATGATCAAGTCACGATTTTAATATTATCACTAATTATATATATTTAGTGACAAGAATATTTATATTGTCAGCATAATGAGTTTTATGATTTTACTAATTATTATTATTTTGTAAGAATTATTATTTAGTGACAAAAAAATATTTACAAAGTCGTCACTAAATACAATTAGTGACTTGTGTATAATTACGGTTTAGTGATAATAAATAATAGTTGTTATTATATTATATTGCCACTATAAACGTATCATTAATTGTATTTATTGACAACTTTATACACAAGTTTTATAATTTTACTAATTATTATTATTTTGTAAGAATTATTATTTAGTGACAAAAAAATATTTACAAAGTCGTCACTAAATACAATTAGTGACTTGTGTATAATTACGGTTTAGTGATAATAAATAATAGTTGTTATTATATTATATTGCCACTATAAACGTATCATTAATTGTATTTATTGACAACTTTATACACAAATGTCGTCCGTAATAATTATATAATGGCAAGATAAAAATTTATAGATATTTTGAATGATAATTTATTTTCAATATATTTTCCTGAACTTTTGAAACTTATGCCCACCAATAATGTTCGACTTTGAGCCCAATAATATGAAGATCTTCCCACTTCGGGCCCAATCATTTTAATCTTAGGATCCAATTTAGTGATGATGAAGACCAATATAAATAATTTTTTATTTAATATTAATTTTATCACAATATAAAGTATTAACTACAAAATTATATATAAAATTATCACTATAAGTAATTAATAATATATCTATAGTGACAAAAAATAACTATTGTCATTGATTGCCATTATATATGTATCACTAATTATTTTATTGACAAGTTTAAGCACAACCTTTTGTCACTATTTCTATTAAAGATAATTTTTAAAAAATAATTATGACTAAATAAAATTATAAATTCATTATTATGATAAAATATATTTTTTGGCCACTAAATATATGTATGATGCCCCTCAAATATTTTTTTTTTTCAAAGTTTAAAGATAAGGAAGTGGGCTCCTATCAAGTAGCCTACCAGGCCTGACCTACAGACCAATGAGCAAGGTATCAAGTTCACGGTTTGCTTATTCTTTCTGTTGTATGTTGTTTCGACATACAATAGGATGACACATCACACATATTTTTGACATCATAAAACACGTCATACAGAAGGATCTCTAAGTATTTCCACAGGGGCCGATTGAAATCAACTCATCAAGTGCAGGTAAACAGAGTTTCAGATTCTCGAGTCAATTAGACAAGATCTCTTCAGTCAATTAGACCAAAATTATAATAGTTTGTAAAGATTAGGGACCAAAATTATGCCTCAAAAATTTATAAATTAAAATTAATTTTAACCCAAAATATAGGGACTAAAAGCATAATTTACCCATAAAAAGTGCCAAGGATGGAATAAAACAAATTGAGGGAATTAAAGAAGAAGAAAAGTGAGACATAGACAAAGGGAGTAATTGTGATTTCATTCATTAGGACATGAATTGGGGTCCATGTTTTTCAAATTTGCAGCACTCACATAGATTGCTACAAATTTGGTCCAATTGCTGAAATGGAAACATCACAATTACTATGATCTATGAATGTGACATTGATTGTATCTCATATCCTTTCATTACATTGTGCCTTTGATTAAGATGCATAACCACCTTTACTTTCTCACTAATTAATTCCTCTACCTAAATCAATCAACTTATAAAACTTGGGGGTTTGGAAGTTACACAATTGCCCTTGTTTTGTATTTTAATAAATTAAATAATTGAACAATATATCGATTCGATCAATACATCAATATAATTAAACATTATGAAACGAACTACAAATAAACTCACATGAAGTGAAACAAATACCAACACATACAGTGAAATTCAAACTCATGATTTCAAACCACATACCTCTATAAACGACACTCAATGCTAAAAGTATCAAATGCAACATTCAATATACCTTATGTATAGTTCATAATCAATATTATCTGCGAAGATAATTATACCGTGTTGACACTATTATATTATTTATAACATTTTTTTTAGAAGAAAATAAATAAAAAAAATGAATATCGATTCATAATTAATTTTATCTACGAAGATATATAACAAATCGACCTGAACCAAGTTCAAAGGAAGCGTGCACATCGACTTTGATTCGATCCTACGAACATATAGGTTTTCCTTCTTCCAAACATCTATAATATTTAGGTAAATTACAACCATCTTGCCTGAGGTTTTACATAATTACAAATACCTTTTTGTTGTTTGAAAAATTATAAATACTTTTCTGATTTTACCAACGAGCCCATTACGTTAGGTTTTCATCCAATTTTTGTGATAACTAATCAAATTGTCTTTTTGAGTTATAAAATTACAATTTTATATATATTTTATAATTTTCTAATATTATTTTTATGAAAAATAATATTCCCTCTAAATTATTTATTTTATCCATCCTCAAATTTTTTTAAAAAATCAACAAGGATAAAATAGTAATATCCACTTCAACTTCTAGGGGTTACATAATTATTTTTCATTTGAGCGGAGTATTTGTAATTTTTCAAACAATAAAGAATATTCGTAATTATGCCCAATCTTAAGGGATATAGTTGTAATTTGCCATAATATTTAATTTTGATGTGATTGATCATTTTTTTTTAAATTATACATACATTTTATACAATAAATAAATTATATTTATTATACAAATAATTTAAAATTTTGGATCCGAATTAGAATTTTTGGTAAGTAAGATGGGATCCACAAGCATTAAAGAGAAGGTGCCAATACAAAATGCTACAAAGGGAAAGTAATGAAGATGTGATGGGACGTGAGACGCATGTGGTGCGCAACTCTAGGCTACCTCCAAGGTAAAGGACTACTACTTGCATCACTCAACACAACTATCCACCAATCAAAATCATTTCATCCAATAAGGTACAACCCTTTTTTCGTCCTGTACAACACGTCTTAAAAATTTAAAATTACACGTGTACCCCTCAAAAATTCTTTATTTATACTCGACCCTTTTCTATTGGGATTTAGAAGAAAAAATACAATTAAAGTATCAATATTATCCCTTATTATAATTATAATAAAATATTGCTCCTAAATTATAACCATTGAATAGAAAGTCGTCATAAATTAATGAAAAAACTAGTTATCTTGTGGTGTTTTTTCTTTTTTTTTTTAATTACTTTCTACTTATGGAGTGAGGTTAATATATATTGTCGCATCTATTTCTTTTAAATAATTTGATCAGGTATTTTTTCTAATGCTTCAAGATATATATATATATATATATAAATGGTGTTTATTTCACCTCATATATAAGAAGTAAAAAATTATCAAAAAATAATTAGCATTTCATTTATAAACGGCTATTTTTTATCCAATAACTATGATTTAGAAATAATGTTGTATTAATATTACACCCTATTGATTTTATATATATTACATTTACCCCTTATAAATATGCAAATATTATATGAGAATATTAAATAAGGAGTAGAATTGAAATTATGTAATTTTTTTGCTGAAGTCAGCATTTTTTTTTTAAACCTAATGGAATGGGTCAGTAATAGAGAATTTTTTTTAAATAAAATATAATTTCACATTTGTAAAGGGGGTCAAAGTGTAATTAATTCTTTATGAAATGAAATTATAAATAATCGTCGATCATGAAAGCATTCTATGAGTTAGATATGGACACGTCCGTCTATGCATATTCAACATATATGATATTCAAATTCAAATTTTCGATCCCATTTAATTTATTTTAAAAATTATGTAATTTAAGTATTTAAGAATTTTAACTGAAAGCCAACTCTATAACGCGTCTTCGTTTTCTACTTATTCCAACTTTTTCAAATTGAATTACTGCAAAAATATGTACGTGTAATTTCCTTTTGTGTTCTCATCGTAGTAGAACAAAAACCTAATACATGTCGAGACTTTAGTATATGCTTACAAGGTTGTACATGTCCAAAACGTAATGAATTGTCCAAAATAGCAAGAAAAAGAACTTTATTTTTGAAGGTCCAGTTTGGAATCAAATATATTTTCGTACCCAAATCAACTATTGCTTTTAATTTGATATATTATTAATATTCCTCTCATATACGGACCAACACGTTATTTATACGTGGTAAATGCATTGAATTTTAAGATATCCTTTTTAATGGAAGGAATTTAATTTTTTTCGTTCCCACTCCAAAGTCCGAACATAATTTATTTCATTTTAAATACGAGATAGGTATACTGGTGAAATAAATAAAAAAACACATGAATGGTGTCATATGCGCGAATTTGAAGGTATGGGTAATGTTATATTAATACTAGTTGTTGTAGCACGTACGTTGTTCTTGCGTGCATATAATAAATAATTTTTCTTATTATAAAATATATTGTAAATAAGAATAAATTATATAAACTAACGTATTACATTTTAAGGGGAAAAAAATAAAGAAGTAACCGCGGTATCATATTTGTCACAGGAGCATAATTGTTATATTTAAAAATTAGTGCAATAATGTCACTAATTAACCATCATTTATGAATATAGAAGATATTATTTTTTATATTATTATAAATTAGTATAGATAATTTTAGATAACAAAACCATTTTCAATTGCATTTATTAGTTGTGACCCATTAAAAATATTGTAAATATTGTGTGATTTGTATTTAAATTATCTCAAAATATATACATATCATCACAATAATATAAAGCCAAAAATTAATAAATTATACCGGAAGAGAGTGGCGACACTTGTCATGTCCAAAAGAGATGATTGCATATTCCAAGCAGGTATTAAAGATTAATCATAATTCCCAAATAAAATTCCATTAGCTCACAACAGCGTCTTGTCCAATGTGCACGACTACGATGACACTAGAAAAAATATGGCTTTTTATTATAATTAATTATCATGGTTAAAAATAAAAAATCATGACAGATACTAATTAACCACTGCTGTACAATGGTTATTAACCGTTGTTCTTGTAGCCAAGGTCAAAATATTTGCTACAGCTAAAAATTATAAAAAATATTTAGACATAAGTAAAATAATAAGAACATTGATTAATCGTGGTCAAAATTTAAATTTTGGCATCGATCGTATCATAGTAAATAAATATTAATTTACTATAAATTTTAATTCATAATAATTTATAGTATAAGCACTAATTAATTTAATTCTTTTGCAGGGCAAACTGGAAACCAATCTTTAGATACTTTGCAAAAACCATCAAAAAGAAGTAAAAAGTTCTAAATATTTCTCAAACAGTTATGGACTTTTTTAAAGTACATGAAGATTTCTCAACGTGTCAAATAAAGAATGCAGCAACCCTTAAATAATTGTACAAAATTTGTGTTCTGTCGATATACGATAAGACAATTAATTTTAATTAGTGTAAATTACAATGATTTTCTCTAAGATTTGATATAATTAAGAATATTTTTTTGTTGTTTGAAAAATTATTAATACTCACTGATTTTAACGGCCATATAACAATTAGCCCAATCCGTTAGATTTCCATCTATTTTTTATGGTGAACTGACCAAAATACTTTTGTCGATTAAAAACTATAATTTTTCTATGGACTAAGTGGATAATTTTTTTATAATTTTTTAAATTTTTCCATCCATTCCGTTGATTTTTTTTAATATAAGTTTTAATTTTTTTTAAAAAAAATAAAAAAAATACGGAAAGAACAAAATTGACAATTTCATACTTCCATCCAAGGATTATATAAATTCACTAAATATCAGGAGGGGTATTTGTAACTTTTCGAACAACGAATGGGTATTCATAATTATGCTAAATCTTAGAAAAGATCGTAGTAATTTATCTTTTTATTTATTTTTAAATATAATTTATTGATTTATATATTTTATTTTTATCAATAATATATTTTAAAATATAAAAAATTATTTATTATATACACACAGATATGACATTGCAGTTGATCCAAACAAGAAGTGGACAACCCATGCTATCCTTGTGTAGGTTTCATTGAAATGCAATGATATATGTTTGGTCACTTCACACAACAATTATAAAAACAAGACAGTACACACTTGTCTCCAATTTCTTCCTTGCTCAATTATTCCTTTTCTATCCCTATATTGTTCATTAGTGAAGTAGTAATCGCCACTAAATTTGCAGAGGGCAATTACGTAATTTCTTATACATTTGACAAAAGGTTAGTTTTATTACATCATCTATACTCTTTTAATATGAATGAGGAGGAGAGATTTGTGTCTTTGGTGTGTCATTTTTATTTTTACTCTTCAACTTCCATATTTTGAGTGTCTCCAATTTCCATGTTTTTACTATCATTAGAAAATAAATGATTTTTTTACATGATTAATTATTTTGGTAAAAAAAGAAAGAGATACAGTGAATACAAATTAATTATGATTGGACAATAACAATTAGCCGTTATTTCTGTAAGATAGGCCAAAATATTAGCATAGCTAAGACCATGACAAATATTACGATCATAGCTAAAATCATGGTAAATATTAATTAATCGTGATCAAAATTTATATTTTGTATTGGTTTTGTTTGACATTATAGAAAGTATTGACTTACCTTGATTTTTAAATCGTATCATTTCTAAATACGAAAATGTAACCTTTTTTTGGTAGTATATTTGCAATTAAAAAACAAAATTCTATTTAATATTCTCTCTTATAAAATTATAGTTTTATCTTGAAATATTATACTTTTTTCTCTTTTGCTTTTCCTCTTAAAAAAAATATATTCATTTTCATTTTGTTTAAATACAAAGCATTTAGTTACATACATGCAATCAAATTTTTAGTAAAAGTCAATATTATTTATTATTTTTAAATATATTTACATACCCATCGAGTGTGTTATGTATTGTTGGTGATTTATTAATTAATAAATCTTCACAAACTTCAATTGAATTATCAAAGCTTTCCATTTATAACCTTGTATTCCAATTGAGTGCCCTAGGAATTAGGTTCAAGCTTTCCCTAGCCTCTTGTTATTGGTTATGTTGGAAAATGATGAATGATAAATTAAAATTAAAATTTAATAAATAAATTTATTTCGATCAGATTAAAAGTAATAAGTGATTGATTTCAATGTGAGACACATAATAAGCTCATGACATGTGAATGATGGTTGGTGACATCCAATCATCACGCAACTGCGTATATTCATTCGAATATGTTTTAATTACTTAAGTGGTTTGATATTGGTTGAAATGATGTGTCCATTTAAACGAAAAATCATAACTTTTTTGCAAGTATATTTTTCGATTGAATAATTCTATTCAGTGATATATTTCCAACTTCTATAAATACCCGTTATTCACTTTATTTTCTTTAAATTGAATTCAAAGCAAATTCGTAGTAATAACAAATATTCTAGTGTTCCTATCCGAGGGAGTCCAAAATATCATTTTGGTTCGTTGTTGTCAAATTCTGTGTGCTATTATTTTAAAATATGTTGTGGGCATTAAGATGAAAGTAAAACCCTAATTTGTAGGGTGTAATTTGTAAATATTTACTATAGCTCTAGCTAATTAATTGCATTAAAGAGGACTTAATTGATAATTAAATCAATTAATATTAATATTTCAAAACAAGACATTCTTTGTGCAATGGAGAGAGTAATTTTTCCCAAGACAATCCGAACAAATAATATAATTTAAAAAATAATACATAAATTTTTTTATTCGAATTAAATTTGAGTGGATCAAATCAATCTCATAAGAAGTATTGATGTATTTGCAGATTGATTCATTACTCTTTTTACAGTGTAAATTAATCATAAAATCAGTGTAATTTATTTATTAGATAATTTATTCTTTGCCCAGATAAAAAAATTCAAAGGAGAATTCGGTAAATATTTTTGGATAATTAATTAAATTATTAAATAATAATACATTGGAGAAATTCAATTTTTCGTATATTCTTATTTAAGTGGATATAATGAAATTTGAGACAATTAATATTATTCCAATCTCAAAGCATGTGTTGCTAACAAACCCTGGCCCGAGGGAAACGCTAAAGACACAGGGAAGAGATGAGAACTGTTCAATTACGAAAACACCCTCTCTTCTTTGATTTTACTTTTTTCTCCTTAAAAGCCTAGAGCATGGGGACTGAGGCCGCAGCACTTGCAGTCCAGTTTTCCACGACCGAAGAAGGGCAGAATAGCCATTTTGCTCACCCCTAGATCAGCGAACAGGTGGAGGCAAGGCGTTACACGATGGCATTATTGCAAATATCGCACCAACTGAAGGGCATTTAGTAACCGTCAGTTAGTATAAAATCCAGCATCCACGCCGCGCACAACTCCCCCTTCTCAACCTTCGCCCTTTCTATAAAACCTCTTTTCTCTCCTCTCTCAATTCTCTCCGCCCCTTCCCCAGCCACCGCCCACGGCGGAACCACCACTCCTCCGTCGTAGATCCACCGGCCGCAGCCCGGATTTCCAGTTTTTCCCAATAATTCCGTCTCGCTATCTCTAATCTGCCTATTGACATTCCTCACGAATTTTAATTAATCTCTCTGTTTCGTACTTTTCTGTATTCAGACTGCGGTTTTATTATTTATTTTCTCTTTTTTTTAGTGGAAAAATGCGCATTTTAGCCTTATTTACGCACCAACTGTACTTGTGATTCCTCAAGTTTTACCTTTTTTTCATTTTATTTTTTTAACCGTCTTTTTGGCAGTTTTTATTTAATTTAATTTAACTTTCTATTTTTTTTTTTAACTCTTTTGTTTTCTGGGGTGAACCGACATTTCTGCCCTTTTAAGAATCTTGCTGACGTGGCGTGCTGAATTTCCTCTTTTCTTTAATCGAATAAAACGGACGGTCAGGATGAGTTATCAGGCGCGCAGAATATTGACGCCTGGGGCGTCACGGAAGCGGAAAGAGAGGGAGGTGTTTTATCCTTCCACGTCATCAAAATCTTTACCTCCTCCAACGGCCGTTAGTCGAGGCGTTAGTGGGGCATATCCAGCAACGACGTCGTCAAGGGCAGCCGAGCAGCAGCAGCCGCCGCCTCTCTCATCTAACCGGCTTTTAGCCGGGTATATGGCATACGAATTTTTGAGCAAGGGAACGTTGTTTGGACAGAAGTTTGACCCGGCTCGAGCCGAGGCCGTGCCGGTGAACTCAGCGGATTCTAAGAGGAACAGGCAGAGTCAGAGCCAGGTGCAGCCGAGTGCGGAAGCAGAGCCGAGTATGAAGTCGAAGCCGCAGAGCTATGCTGAGGTGGCAAACTTACTGAAGAGCGATGGAGCGCACATACCTGGAGTAGTCAACCCCACCCAATTGGCCAGGTGGATTCAGATGTAACTTGGGTAACGTGGAGGAACATGATTGGCTAGGGTTTGGATGTCCCACGTCACGAGACTTGTGTGCGTCCTTAGCTTATAGAATTCTCCTCCCTCCCTCCCCAGTTCTCTCAGGTGATGTGTATAGCTCATCTCTCTCTCTCTCTAAACATCAAAACAGCTCCAAATTCCATTTCCTGTTCTTCTCTTAATCCTTGCTTCATGAATGGAAAATGAAGTGTTCTCTTTTTTGTTTGAATCCTGAGACAAATTATACTTTTATTTTATTCAGAAGCATTAGAACTGTTTATATTTTTAGCATATATAAATCAATATTTGGCATGCATTTTGGTGCGGTAAATGTTAGGCTTGGATATAGTTTATGCATGAGGGATAATGCTATATACATGTAAGAGTGTTGGGGTGGGATTGTTGGGTGAATTAAGAGCAGTGTGGGGGTGTGGACGTGCATGGATTTGCATGCATTCATTGAACCGGGAATTATAAAGTTGTAGCTAGGGTGATGAAAAGGGTGATGGGTTTGCGATGTGATGATAGGAACAGGAAAAGATATGATTCTGTGAATGAAACAATTCTTCACAAACGAATATTTTCTCTTGCTTTGCTTTAACCCTTTTTACATGATCGATAATGGAAAATTCCTCAAATTCTGTATGGCTTTCGATCGTATAGCATTAGTGTATGTATATATATATATATATATATATATATATTATATAAAGCATAATAGATATGATATATGCTAAGAACATGGAATATATATAATACATATACAGCATTGGTGCTTCTTTGAGGAAATACCCAATTGGGCAATTGATCCACAAGGAGCTTGCCAAGCTTATAATTAAGCTTTCAGGTCGTTTTTGTGAAGTTAAAGCGGACAATACCTTGTGCCATGCAGTCATATCAATATCAAAGAAATATGATGACGTGGTGGTGCATGGTTGATTTTCAATCTTTTACAAGCCATTTTCTTTTCTTGGTTTTCGCTCATCGTCCTTGTTTGTTTCTGGGCTTGTGTCACATTTTGTGGTCGTTGATCGGTTGTTGCTAATGATCTTTCTTAAATCAGTTTTATTAGTCTAATTAACTCAATCATAAAGTGAATGTGATGTACTCATTTTTATTGAAATATATGTCAATTCATCAACCACAACTTGGTTGAGATTAGAATTTTCCATTAACCTGTATAGTTTAGTACTAGTGTTACACGACAAGGATACATGTAAGATAGTTTGTGCATATTAATTATGATATTAGCATTTCAGTACACCAACTCCCAAATTCATGAGTTGGATGATTATATCCATGTACACCTACCTCTTACATTTGCTCTAAACTAAAATTAGATTCATAAATATTAAAACAAAAGGTATAAATAGTCCATGCATGGTTGGACAAGGAGATAAGTAATATTCATGTCAAATTCATTGAATTTTCTATTTCAAATTTTATTAATAATTAATACATGCATTTTATGTGTGTAAAAATTATACTTTTTTAGAAAAAAATGATACATGTGGTGTCCCTATATTAAATATTATGCACAAAGATAGGGTGCGGAATAGTATTCTTTTCTTTTTTATATATATTTTCCTCTATATTAATTAATATTATTATGATGGAGGGGATTAAGTTAAAAGCGTGGTTCCCACTTCCCACT